>NC_092131.1:93017911-93322334 GCF_043159975.1 Macaca nemestrina
TTGTGATTTTATTGTCTTCTTGTTTTTAAAATAAATTAAAATATTTTCAAAGGCCCTTAGAAGAACTGTGGGCCCTGAGCTCGGTGCCTGCTGTGCCTGATAAATCAGGCCTGGAGGAGGGACATCAGTGACATTTTAGTGTCAGGTAGAAAATGTAAAATATCATGATTGTTTTCCAATGATATACTAAGTAAGACACATAAGATGTGTTTTAATTTTTTTTCTTGATGTATGCTGTGGTCTTTTAGTTATAAATGCTGAATATTGTTAAAACATAAACTGAGGCACCATAAAAATTTAGAGTTTATTTGAGTAAACAATGATTTGTTACAGAAACACCAGGGGTTCATCGAGGTCCTGCTGCTCACTGCACAGAAAGCCAATCACCGAGACAATGAATATTGCCAAGGAAGAAGGCTTTAATCAGGTGCTGCTGTCCAGGAGATAGGAGATCAGTCTCAAGTCCACTTCCCTGACTGATTAAAACTAGGGGTTAGCAGGGAAGAAATGTAACAATATGTAAGAAAACAGGAACTAGGGAGGGGCAAGGAAGAAATCATGAAGAATGAGGGGCCTGACATCTCATTGCATGTGATGATCTGGTGAGTTTCAGTTCTTTGATACTCTCTGAGAGGTCTGGGTTTCCTTTCCTGTGGAAGGAACTCAGATAAAACAAATGTAAGTTTGAAGCTGTAAGATCAGAAGGATCAAATTCTATGTTGATCTGAAAACTGCATGGGACTACTGGGTCAGTTTCAGATTCATGAATCAGGCAGCTCCAAACTAAAAGTGGTTCAGTGCCTATGGTGAAGAAAGGAAGAGACAGGCTTTTGTAGAGTGAACGAGGAAACAACAGAAATGAAATATTTGATTGGTTACAATTAAAACTTGCCTCATTTGGTCTATCCTGCTGAGAAGTCCTCAGTTATATAATTATAAATTTGTTGGCGGCTTCTGATTGTTAGAGCTTCAGTTCTGGTTTTCTAATATGGGCATTTACAGAAATAGCTCATGTTAAGTTTTGTTTCTGTTTGCAAATCAAGCAAGATCAAGGTCATTAATGAAGCCTAACTGGCTTTGCCTGCTCAGGGCATCTTCAAGCCTGGTTTTCATTTTAATTTACTGTAACAGTACTTTAGATTTGTAAGGTAAAGTTAGAATCCATCTTTGTTGACTCCAAAACATACTCTGAAGTTTGAACTTTTTAATAACTCCCTGATATGTATTAACTTTTTTTGTAGGTATGACTGTCATCTAAATTTCCAAGTTCTTTTTTTTGAGACAGAGTCTCACTGTGTTACCCAGGCTGGAGTGCAGTGATGCGATCTCAGCTCACTGTAACCTCCACCTTCTACGTTCAAGAGATTCTTGTACCTCAGCCTCCTGAGTAGCTGGGATTACAGGCGTGTGCTGCTATGGCCAGCTAATTTTTGTATTTTTAGTAAAGATGGGTTTTCACTGTGCTGGCCAGGCTGGTCTTGAATTCCTGACCTCATATGATCTGCCTGCCTTAGCCTCCCAAAGTGCCGGGATTATAGGCATGAGCCATGCCTGGTCTCCAAATTCTTTGTAGTAAGTACTTAGTATTTTAGACTTCTTAAGCTTTTTCCTCCTACTTAGCTGAAATTTTGTATCCTTTAAGTACTTACTACAGAGAACTTGGAAATTTAGATGACAGTCATACCTACAAATAAAGTTATTATGGATAAGTTATAGCGTTATTTAACTTATTATGGGTAAGTTATAGTGTTATTTAACAATCAGTATGCTACTTAGGAAAAAACTTCCTGAGCTCTCTGCAAAAAAGCCTGCTGTAAAGCAAATAATGCCATCTAATGTATTTGCTTGTCACTTGGGTTGTTTTTCCAATTATTGAAACGTTTAAACTGAATGCATCTCTATTCTTCCTAGCCTGGTGAGTACTGAAGGGTTGGGCTATATCTCTGACTTTTTTCCACCCTGACAAGTGTTTCCTAAGAGCAAGTGTGGTGCACAGGTAATAGCCTAGGCTATAGAGGTCACTGACTGTAGTTCAATTCCTCGCCTTTCCATTTGCTCTAGGGCAAGTTACTGAAATGCTCTGTGCTTCCGTTTCCTCAACTATAAAAAGAGGAAAAAAGATGCAAGTATCCTTCATAATCCAAAGCAAATTTGTTCCGTATACCAGGTAAGACGGTGAATATCCACAGAGCAGAAGCCCATGTCCCTTTATTTAATTTAATGTATGTATTATTAATTTTTCTATTATTTATTTTTAAAACTGATATAGAATTGTACATATTATTAATGGTGTACAACCTGGTGTTTTGAACTACATATACATTGTGAAATGGTTAAATCAAGCTAATTAACATATGCATTACCTCACATACTTATCATTTATTTTCGATGAGGACACTTAAATCACCTTTCTTGGTAATTTTTTTTTTTTTTTTGAGACAGAGTCTCGCTCTATCACCCAGGCTGGAGTGCAGTGGCACGCTCTTGGCTCACTGCAAGCTCCGCCTCCTGGGTTCACGCCATTCTCCTGCCTCAGCCTCCCGAGTAGCTGGGACTACAGGCGCCCGCCAGCATGCCCGGCTAATTTTTTCGTATTTCTAGTAGAGATGGGGTTTCACTGTGTTAGCCAGGATGGTCCCAATCTCCTGACCTCGTGATCAGCCCGCCTCGGCCTCCCAAAGTGCTGGGATTATAGGTGTGAGCCACCGTGCCTGGCACTTTCTTAGTAATTTTCAAGAAAGTAAAATATTATTACTAACTCTAGTCCCTATGTTGTACAATAGATTTCCTGAACTTATTCCTCATATCTAGCTGAAATTTTGTATCCTTTGACCAACATCACTCCAATCACTCCGACCCCGCAGCCCCTGGTAACTTCTATTCTACTCTACACTTCTGTGAGTTTGACCTCTTTAGATTGCACTTATAAGTGAGTGAGATCATACAGTATTTCTCTTTCTGTGCCTGACTTAATCTCACTTGTGGAAAAATAATAAACAGGTTTCTAACTCATCCTAAAGTCCCAAATGAAGTCCCCCCAAATCCCTAAAACTCAAACAGGTTGGTTCATGACAAACCACTAAAGATGTGTGCATGACACAAAGTGTTTAAAATGTTACCTCATTTTAAAATAATTAACTCATTGATGGGTATGCTTGTGTGTACAGTAACTCTAGAAATGATTTTCTACAATTCATGAAACATATACTCTAATGTAGATGAGCAATGAAGTAATACATTAAAAACAGGCAGGGCATGGTGGCTCACGCCTAGAATCCCAGCACTTTCGGAGGCCAAGGTGGATGGATTGCTTGAGCCCAAGAGTTTGAAACCAGCCTGGGCAACATGATGAAACCTCATCTCTACAAAAAATACAAAAATTAGCTGGGCATAGTGGCATGTATCTGTTATCCCAGCCACTCGAGGGGCTGAGGCGGGAGGATCGCTTGAGCCCAGGAGGTTGAGGTTACTGTGAGTTATGATAGCACCACTGCACTCCAGCCTGGGTGACAGAGTGAGACCCTGCCTCAAAAAACCAAACCAAACAAAACAAAAGACAAAAATACAAAAAAAAAAAAAAAAAAAAAAAAAGAAACCCATTGTGAAGTAAAATAAGCAAGCAATGCAAATTTAAAAAATGATTCCTTACAAATTGGAGACCTACAGATTGAAGGTGATTGAGATTTGGAGGTGAGAGAAGGGATATGGAACTGTTGTCACTGTTGTTGCCTGTGCTAAACCTCTAAGGTACAACGACTTCTTGGTCCATTGGTGGTAAAAGCAACTTGAACTTTATCTTCATAATCAACAGCACTAGAAAGAGTGTGCTCTGTCAACAAAAGAGTGTTGATTGCAAAATTTTCATTCATCGTATCTTTAATGGATGGTGACAGAAAGCTGCTGGTTTGTACAGGCTTATGATAATGGTTCGTACAGGCTTATGATTCAAATATCAGGTGACAGACAATGCCTTCTCTTCTACTTGGCTCTAAAGGGCACTGAAGTTGTTGGAGTAGTATATCAGTGAGAGTTTTAGCCTAACACCTTCTTCATAAATGCCTCCAAAAGTAGCATTAGCCTTTGTTTAGGTTTCTATCTAGGCATATATTCTTGTCTTCTGAAATGGACATATAAGTTGCCTTTTTTTCTTTCTTTCTTTCTTTTTGTTTTTGAGACAGAGTCTCTCTCTGTTGCCCAGGCTGGAGTGCAATGGCATGATCTCGACTCACTGCAACCTCCGCCTCCTGGGTTCAAGCGATTCTCCTGACTCAGCCTCCCAAGTTTTAATGTGTAGAGAGGCAGCACCTGAAAGGTCTCTGTGGCTTCTAATAGTCCAGGGAGACAAGAAGTCAAAGAGGTCCCTGTGTGGACACTAGGAGAGGGGACAGGGAACCTCCTGGGAAGCAAGTCACTCACATGTCCAGGGTCAGAAAGCCCTCAGAGAGAGCAGAGAGTCACGAGGGTCTGTGGTTGGTGTCTGGGTTGCTATAACACTGTTTTTTTTTTTTTTTTTTGCAGTTAGTTTGCTAACGTCAATTCCGAGTTAGAGACACAAGACGTGTGGGCTAAGAGATGTCTCCATGTTCAACACACACTAGACAAACTTAATTATTTATAAGAGTCTCTATTGGAGCACTTCAGGCTGTGCAGAGGCAGCTTTTAGATGGTGAAGGCAGAGCTAGTTTTTTTTCAAAGGGCGCTGGAAAGATAGGGCTAGTTTTTGGATTTTGTTTCACATTTTGTTTTTCCAACAAGCTGGTAAATATTGAATTAAAGCATTATTTTGGGCCAGGTTTACATAGAGTGGCAATGAAACATTTCACTGGATAAAGGAATAGGGGGAAAATAGCCCCAGGGTTTCTTGCCTCTGGATTTGTAGCTTTCTTGCATCACTAGGGGATCGTTTCTGCAAATGGAGTGGGAAAAGCCAAAGCTTTGGAATAGATTCTAAGTGAATGGGGAGAAACAAACGTAGGGTGAACACACACACAAGCCAGACAGAACCTTGGTACAAAAATCAGATGCGCCATAAAGACTGTTTCACTTTAGGAATGATGTCTAGATTTGAAATGCTTGGTTTAAAACGACTATTACGTCACCGCCACCTGCTGGCCAGAAACGGTATTAGCTTAAAGCTCCATTAGAGTAAAGGGTCTTCTTGGGGTGGGGTAACTGATTGGGATTCTCATGGTTATTTTTATGTGGAAAGAGTCTTTCTCCGAGAAAATCTGCTTTTGTTTTTTCTTCTTTTGTCTAGAAAATGTTCTGTTATTTTTAAATGAACATTTTTAAAATTTATAAAAACATAGTGATAGGAAATTTTAAAAATACAGAAAAATATAAGGACTATCTATATTTACACATTTTCCTAGCATGGAAATATTTGAAAAAACTCCAACAAAATTGGAATTTATTATACATATGAATTTGTTTCATTTAGTTACTGAATTAGTTTTTTGTCATGAAATATTTTAAACATACAGCAAAATACAAAACATAACAGATGCCCAACTGGATTTAATTCATTTTTAAAATTTTGCTACATGTTTTCTCTAAAATTTTCTTTTGGAAAATACTACTTTACAGGTACAAATAAAATTCACATCTGTCCCCACCCTCATCATCAACTTCCCCTCATTATTCCCCAGATAGTACCACTATCTTAAAAATAATATGCAACTCTTTTTGTTTTTATGAGTTTTGCTTTATATGTTTTAAATTGTATACAATTGAGTGATACTCTATTCTTTATTCAATTTGTTTTTTTTCACTGAAAGTTATGTTTATGAACTTTATTTACATTTACATAGGTAGACCTAGTAGATTCATTTTTACAAATAGCTGAATTAAAAAAAATCTTATCTGGAAGTATTGATCTTTAACTGGAGAGTTTACTCCATTTACATTTTTTGTGAATATGTTTAGCTATATTTCTACTATATTCTTTTTGTTATCTGTTTATTGTGCTTTGTTTTAAACATTTTTGTTTTCTATCACAGGCTGTTTATTTAAAATTTTTTTCCTCATCTACTTGTTTTGAAGTTACGTTTCCTATTTCTTTTCTACCCTTCAATTTATACTATGTCTACTTAACAAGTCTAAACATAACAATTATTGCTTCTGTCTCCAGAAGAGTACAAAGACCTTGGAATGTTTTAAATTACTTTTACATTTCTTCCATCTTCTATCTTATGCTCTTTAGGATTTTAAATTCTTTTTGTTTTAAATCACTATATTAGCGGTGACATCATCATCACCACCACTACCACCACCACCACCACCATCATAATCATTACCAGTCAGTACTTAGCATTGAGAAAACGGCCAAGCAAATATGAAGCAAAGAAAGCCAGAATAGCAATCTTACTCCTTTTTGTTCTTTCATTTTTGCCTTGAATTAAGTCTTATCTATCATCTATCTATCTATCTATCTATCTATCTATCTATCTATCTATCTATCTATCTATCTTTCTATCTACCTATCTACCTACCTATATATCTAAAGGAACAATTTAGTCTCAAGCATATAAAGTCACAATGTGGCAGAAGTACAAGGAAAATAAATGAACCAATAATTTTAACATTCTTTTTGGAAACTAATAGATTTAGGAGACAAATAAGTACAAAGATATAGAAAATTGAATAACACAACCAATATTAGGCATCACATTTTATTAAATTTTCATCAGTCTGATAGTTGCTAAATTCTAACTTGTTTTAATTTGGATTTAAAATTATTATTGAGATTAGGTATTTTTTCATACATTTATTGGAAGTTTGTAGTCATTTTTGTGTATAATTAACTCCATGTTTATTGGAGATGTTTGTTTTTACTGAGTTGTAAGAACTGTTTGTATACAAAAATCATTAAATGTTTATTTGTTATATATGTTAAAATATTTTCAGATTTATCATTTGTCTTTTAATTTTGCCTATTCTTTTTCAGGGCTTATTTTACATTTTAATGTTTGTATACTGTATTCTAGATATCTTCTTTGGGAAAAGATTAGTTTTTTGGAAAGGATGAAAGAATGAAAAGATTAAAGAATGAAAAGGATAGGGTAATGAAGGGATCAAATGAGAATGCAGTAAAAACTAGAAAGAAAAAGAAACAAGAACCTAAAGAATAAGAAGAGGAGGCAGGTCGGGCGCGCCTGTAATCCTAGCACTTTGGGAGGCCAAGATGGTCACCAGGTCAGGAGATCAAGACCGTCCTGGCTAACACAGTGAAACCCCATCTCTACTAAAAAAAAAATACACAAAAAATTAGCTGGGTGTGGTCACGGACGCCTGTAGTCCCAGCTACTCGGGAGGCTGAGGCAGGAGAGTGGCGTGAACCCGGGAGGTGGAGCTTGCAGTGAGCCGAGATTGCGCCACTGCACTCCACCCAGGGGGACAGAGCACGACTCCATCTCAAAAAAAGAAAAAAAAAAAGAAGAAGAAGAAGAGGAGGAGGCCTGGTGCAGTGGCTCACACCTGTGATCCCAGCACTTTGGGAGGCCAAAGCGGGAGGATGACTTGAGGTCAGGAGTTCGAGACCAGCCTGGCCAACATGGCGAAACCCCATCTCTACTAAAAATACAAAAATTAGTTGGGGCTGGTGGTGCTCACCTGTAATCTCAGCTACTTGGGAGGCTGAGCAAGCAAATCGCTTGAACCCGGAGGTTGGAGGTTGCAGTGAGCCGAGATTGCTCCACTGCACTCCAGGCCTGGGTGACAGAACAAGATTCCATCAAAAAAAAAAAAAAAAAAAAAAGAAAAGAAAAAAGAAAAAGGGAGAATAAAAAGACATAAAGGTCTGGGACCTGCAAATAATTTACCTAAAATGATGAATGGAGTTCAAATATGAAGTGACATTTTTGGAAAGCAAATTATAAACTTGTGAGTAAGATACATTAAAAAACAAACAAAAATACCCCTTGCTGCCTAGTCTTGGAATTGGAAAATAGAATTGGACAAAATATCAGAGATCTCCTCTTAAACTTGGATTATACACACATTCCTTTTCCTTGACTATCTGATCTGATGGAGCAGGATGCTAGGTCAAATTTACTCCTTTTGGGAAACCAATATATGAGGAGACAAAGTCAAAGTTTTATATGGTATTTAGAGAAGTCCTTTATTTTTTATTTCATTTATTTTTTATAGTCTCATTTTGGAGTGGACAGCTACTGGGATGAATTGAAGAATTCTGAGGAGAATGTTTTAGACTCATCAGCAACTTCTTGGTTGTTCCTGATAGAGGACTGTCGTTTGACACACTCACAGTAGACACATTAAGATCATAGAATTACAGTAGGATAGCCTGGAAAGCTCTTTAGAAATGGAATCATCCGACCTTCCCAGATGAGGAAATGGGGATTTGGAGTGGTTCATGGTTTGTAACCCAGTACTCCCCAGCTTGTCCTTCAGAACATGGCCAATTTGGAGTTCTGGGTTAATAAAAGTGCTTTTGTGAACTCAAGGACAACCCACACATATCCCTAATAAATGAAGGCATCTCTCATCAGAATCATAGGCACACCTTGAGATCTGGGGAGAGCACTGAGCTGGGAGTTGGGGGATTGGTGTTCTAGTTCCCCATGACCACCCCCAGCTGAGTGACCAGGAGACTCATCTGCCACAGGAGGCAGTGGAGAGTAGACCCCTGTTCTCTCCCCCTCTAACATCACCCATGTCTCAGCTCCTGCCTGGGGTGACAGGTACAGTTTCCAGTGCACGGTCTAAGGCCTCAGGACTTTATCCAGGGGTCTTTGCTACAGACTGGTTTGTTCTGTAGAGCAGAGATTGGATATACAAATGAACAATTGATGGTTCATTTATAAAAACAAAACACTGACCCACAACCTGTAGCCACCTGCCCAGGAAACCAATCCCTTATCTACAATAACCAGTCTGGGAAGCCAGCCTGCTGTAAGCCAGGTTTATGGGAAGTCAGATTGCCATCTCTAGTAACAATCCAGGAAGTCAAACAATAGCTTCCATAGCAATCAGCCCCAAATGGCCAAGACTTGATTAATAACTGATAGCCTCTCTAATTTTTGTCCCTACTTCCAACTTAGTACCAATTAGACAGAGCCCACCATGCACCCCTAAACAATCCCATGGGATGCCCTGTTCCCGACACCAGCAGCCTCCAATCAGGGCACATCTAAAGCCTTTCCCCTACATTTTATCCCAACAATAAAGCTCTCCCACTCCTCTGCCTGCCTTTAGGTCACTGCCATGTGCAAGTGACAATGGCTGACTCCCTTGTTGAAGCAAGCTCTGAATAAATAGCCTTTGCTGTTCTCATTTGGTTGGTCTTTGCCTCTTTCCGCCCAGCAGTAATGCAGGGATGAGACTAGAATGCTGGGCTTCGTCCACCCCAACCTTCCTCTTGGCCCTTGAGGGTTCCAGTAAGGAGATCAGAAGCCAGAGACATGTGGGCGCACAAAGACCCCTCCCTCCCACACCAAGACCCACCCATTCCCAGCCTTCAAATCTTGTTTTGTGTGGTCTCCCCGGTGACTAACCTCAATGTTATTGACAATGACTGAAAAAAGACAGTATTCATGGAATAGAAAATCTATGTAACTTCAGCTTGGGTCTTGCTGCTGGCAGTGTACTTAGATGTACGTTTTCAGTTAGTTTTGTCACCTATGAGCTAGAAAATTGCAGCATTGGGTTAGGTCATTGGAGTTGGGTCAAGATTCTGTTTGAGAGCAATTGAGTATGAAATCTGTTCCAATTTGCTCAGACCCAGGTAATTTTTTTTTCAACTTGCTTTTGCTGATAATAAGTAATTTAATATTTGACAGCAGGGGAATGTGAAAATGTAAAAAAAGATGTATTAAAAAAATTAGACTGGGCACAGTGGCTCATGCCTGTAATCCCACCAATTTGGGAGGCTGAGGCTGGTGGATTGCTTGAACCTAGGAGTTTGAGACTAGTCTGGACAACATAGAGAGACCCTGTCTCTACAAAAAATAAACACAAAGCATCCTGGTGTCATGGCATGCACCTGTAGTCCCAGTACTCAGGAAGCTGAGGTGGGAGGATTGCTTGAGCTCAGGAGATTGAGGCTGCAGTGAGGCAAGATCGTGCCATTGCACTCCAGCCTGGGTAACAGAGCAGGACCCTGTCCTGAGAAAACCAAAACCAAAACCAAAACCGAAACCAAAACCAAAAAAACCTGTTTATTTACACAATGGTCATTGAACTCCTCCTGCCTGCTAGGCTCATGACTTACTATCAAATTAGATTTTCATCATGTCTATGAAAGCACAAGTTTATGCAGATGCAATTGGGTCATTTTTATCATTTTCTTTTCACATATTCTTTTATGTAGTTAAAAATTGATTGAGTGACAGAGTGTTGGATGAGAAAAATGCCTGGAGTGTTGGTTTTTTTGTTCTAGGTTTTTTATGTGTGTGTGTGAGTTTGACCACCTGCATCTTCATTTTCAGGGATGTTTATTATAAAAGTACAGTTCACCGGGCCTCGCTTAGATCCACGGAATTGGAATTCTGGGGATGGAATCTGCATTTTCTTTTTCAGGCTCCTCATGTGAGTTCATGAACTCAGTCTATGGGTTTTATACCACATGGCTTCTGTGTTATTGGATGGAGAGGGATTCTATTATGGATGAAAAAAACTCAGAAAAGGAGGTTAAGTGGTCCGCTAAAGGTCACAGAATCAGTTAATAGGTGGTTGTAACACACAAAACCCAAGGAGTAGAATGATAAAGCGATTTGGATCTGTAAGTCTCTCTGAGGCTTTGGGTCAAGTGCCTAGTATTTGCAACTCATAAAATAAATCACTTAATAAAACAAGATACTGTTCTCAGTCAAAAGCTTATTGAATGGGGTGGAAAACCTGGTGCTATTTCTGGAGCTTTGGTTTATCTGGGTGTGGCTCTTGGGCAGTGAGGTGCTAGGGTCTTAGAAACCTGGGCTCCAACACGGACCCTCACTCAGGCGGGCTTTCTTAACTGAATGAAGGAACCAGGACCTCTGGTTGTCCTGTTCGTAAAGCAGTCAGAATAATGCCTCTCCCTTTCCAAAGAGAGTCAAGGCAGTTACAGCATCTTTGAGCAGAGTTTTCAACAACATCAGTTCCCCCTGTGGTCTGGGGGATTCTGTGGAGGTTTAAGCCATAGCAACCCCCTCCCCGTTTTGGGGAAGTAACTGAATCAGGAAGACTGTTTTAATCAGAATGATGCCCCCTCTTCCTTCCTCTTCTGTTTATGGTATTTGACTTTAATTAATTAATTTGTGACCGGGTTTCTCTCTGTTGCCCAGGTTGGAGAGCAGTGGTTCACTGCAATCTCCACCTCCCAGGCTCAAGCCATCCTCCCACCTCAGCCTCCCAAGTAGCTGGGACTACAGGTGCACACGAGCACGCCTGGCTAATTTTTGAATCTTTTGTAGAGAAGGAGTTTCACCATGTTGCCCAGGCTGGTCTCCAACTCCTGACCTCAAGCAATCCTCCTGCCTCAGCCTCCCAAAGTGCTGGGATTACAGGCATGAACCACCGCACTGTGCCAACTTTATTTTATTTTATTGCAATCACTTTTCAGGGCCAATGACCTTCTCTGGGAGAGTGGGGAGAGAGCTGAAAGGAAACACTTTGGGTGGGCTGCCTGCCGAGTTGAGGTGTTGTTCCCTTTCCAAAGCAGCCAGCAGTTGCTGCCATGTCACTGCACCCTGTAAGAGTGGCCCCTGGCAGTTCAGAGTCTGAGTCCCAGGCTGGACTGGTCCCTGACCCTACACTTCCCACGCTGCCATTCCAATGAACACAGTATCAATGGCCAAATCCAAGCCTTTCCACAAACAGAAAATAGGTAAGATGAACACTGCATTTATGTAGAACCTGCACTTTATTTAACAAGAATTGTTTTTGTAAACTGTAGTATATCCAGAGAGACAAACTTCTTGGGTCCTTCTTGCCTGTTTCATGTACTCTGGGTTAGAAAGCCACGTCTGCCCAAATGAGGCAGGTCTGTCTCCCCATCTGCAATGCTCCAGTGCATTTGGTGCTCACCTACCACAGATCACATGTGCTATACAACTGAGTCCTAATGAAGGCTTCTTGCTCCCCGATTACTGCTGACAGCCCCTTCAAAGAAGCAGGGTTTGTGCTGGTCCCTGTCTTTCCCCTTACCCTGGTTCTGCAGATTCTTTTCCACCGTTTTCATGCTGTTCTGGCTGAAGCAGGCTCTCATGGGCCGGGCTGTTTCTTTTTAAGTCTGTGACTGAACTTGCTCAAAGTTCCACATCTGAAGTCTTTTTTGTGGGGTGGACTAGGAGGCATTACTTCCTTCCAAAGTACTCTGAGAAACGCTAGCCACTAATTACTTATTAATAACCTGCCCAGTGCTGCAGCTCTGTGCTCTGACCCATGCCGACTGCTCGGTCAGCATTTTGGCCCCTGGAATTCTCGACTGCGCTGTGGTGAAGAGAGGCTAAACACAAAGCAAGACAAATAGAACAAGCCAAAGTTTCTTTACTCATTCAAGCACAGCTGAAAATTTAGAAAACACAAATGAGCTGAAAGGAGAGAGGATCGCGCTGCAGAAATAGAAACATCAACATTTTGGTCCACATCACAGGAGACCCTGAGGAACCTGCCGTCTGCTTTTTCCACATAACATGGCTTCTTGAGCATATTTTCAGGCCATTCTCTTATTTTTAAAACACATTAGTATCCCATTGTATAGACATTCTGTATATATCTGAGGGCTGTTGGACAGCACAGTTTGTTTCTGAATGTTTGGTATTATAAACAATAGTAGGGTGAACACCCTGTGGCTGTCTGCTTGCAGCAGGAGGGCTGTTTTCAATGTCTCTGTGGTTGGATTACATCTGAGCTGAAAACAGATTTCCCCTCTAGGCAGCAGCAACCTAGTGGGGATGTCATGATGTTCTCAGGTCACCAGGAAGCATCTTCCTGGCTGCCTCAGCCCAAAGGTGACCTGCTTAACCCTTTGAGCTCACCTTCAAGGACTGCACTTTCTCATTCTCACAGTGATTCCTGGCCACACATCAGAGGAGGTAGGAAGGGCAAGCATTACTGTTAATTTTTAGGAGGAGGGAGCAGACACACACTAACTAAGGTGTACTTGATGGTGTCCATCTGATGTGGTGTGGCTGTGTCCCCACCCAAATCTCATCTTGAATTGTAGCTCCCATAATTTCCACATGTTGTGAGAGGAACCTGGTGGGATGTAATTGAATCATGGGGGCAGTTTCTCCCGCATGTTCTTGTGGTAGTAATTCTCGTGAGATCTGATGATTCTATAAGGGATCTTCCCTTTCACTTGGCTCTCATTCTGCCTTGTCTGCTGCCATGTAGGACGTGCCTTTTGCCTTCCACCATGATTGTGAGGCCCCCTCAGCTGTGTGGAACTGTGAGTCCATTAAACCTCTTTTTCTTCGTAAATTACCCAATCTTGAGTATGTCTTTATCAGCAGCATGAAAATGGACTAATACGCCATCCATGCACAGGTGAAACTTGTCTTATAACTTGTCTGCTTCTTCTTCTAACTGGATCCCCTTTCTCACCTGTGACCCGAGTTCAAGCCTGTCGCTGCCATAAGGTCCTGTTGCCATCCCTCACCTGGGAGTGATAAGGGAGGTCATTCATTATGTCACATCTGTCAACTTTTTTTGGCTCTGTGAGCTCCTCAACCACTCAGTGCCACAGGCATTGATGACTCCAGTAGAAGCTAAGTGACTGCCAATCTTTCAAATGAATTTTGGGATAGAACAATCACTAGTAGTCTTGCAGGTGACGAGTCTGTAATGGCTTCTTTTGGGTTTCCTAGGTGAAAAGTAGGCTTTTGGAAGACTTCTCTGTACACTTGGATGCCACTTTTTCTTCTTTACTTCATTGTAAATGTTTCTACCCCTTTCCAAAATCAAATTTGCCATCTACACCCTGGCATGGGGAGGCCATGTCAGCATGGGGCACAGGTCCTCACATGGCATTGGCAGACAGACACTTGGCCCTGCAGTTTGGCTTTTATTTGTTTGTTTGTTTGTTTATTTATTTATTTTTTTGAGATGGAGTCTCGCTCTGTCGCCAGGCTGGAGTGCAGTGGCGTGATCTCAGCTCACTGCAACCTCTGCCTCCCGGTTCAGGTGACTCTCCTGCCTCAGCCTCCCGAGTAGCTGGGACTACAGGCGCCTGCCACCATGCCCAGCTATTTTTTTTTTTTTGTATTTTTAGTAGAGATGGGGTTTCACCATGTTTGTCAGGCTGGTTTCGAACTCCTGACCTCATGATCTGCCTGCCTTGGCCTCCCAAAGTGCTGGGATTACAGGCGTGAGTTACTGACCCCCCAGCCAAGTTTGGGTTTTAAAATCGCTAAGTTAGTGGTACAATTCTGTGCAGGAAACGATCTCACTGGTGGTTTGGCTCCAAGCTGTCGAATTACCAGAGCGCTTGGCTGGTTACTTTGGGGTCTGTAAGGAGAGAGGGTCCCTGTGGTCGTTCCAGTCCACGTGTAGAGCTCGCCTGTGTTCTGTGTTTATCACCCACGTATTAAGTTTGTGTGTTACCAAGATGACCTCCTCAACAATAAAAAAAAATGAAGCATTTCAAAACTTTTAATGCCTTTCAATCTAGCAATTCAATTTCTAGGGATCTATTATTTAGAAATTAATCACAAACCACTAAATAAGTATATTCAAGGGTGCGCATGGTAGTGTTATAATACTGTTTTGGAGAGGGAGAGGAAGAAAATCAACAGGAGACAACTGACAGGACATCTAAAGGGGATTGGTTAAGAAAATCACGGGAAGCCAGAGCTGTCATTAATAACAATGCAGGAAAGGTAACTTGGGTACTTGAGGGAAATATTCAGAGTCTAACTGTGAGGGGAAAATGCATGGGACAAAACAAGTATAATTTGGTATATTTCTGCTATATGTGTAGAATGAATGAACACATGCCAATATGTGGGTATTAGTTGGAGCTGGCTGGAGGCGTATTTCTTCTCTCTCTCTCTCTCTTTTTTATTTTTTTTGAGACGGAGTCCCACTCTGTCTCCCAGGCTGGAATGTAGTGGCGTGATCTCTGCTCACTGCAAGCTCCACCTCCCGGGTTCACGCCATTCTCCTGCCTCAGCCTCCTGAGTAGCTGGGACTACAGGCGCCTGCCACCACACCCAGCTAATTTTTTGTATTTTTAGTAGAGATGGGGTTTCAACGTGTTAGCCAGGATGGTCTTGATCTCCTGACCTCGTGATCCGCACGCCTCAGCCTCCCAAAGTGCTGGGATTACAGGCGTGAGCCACCGTGTCTGGCCGTATTTCTTCTCTTTTATGAGTTTTTCCTCCTCTGGCCCCTTTTCTCTTCCTCCTGCCTCTTTTCTCCTCCTTCTCCTTCTCCTTTGTCGTCTTCTTCTTCTTCTTCTTCTTCTTCTTCTTCTTCTTCTTCTTCTTCTTCTTCTTCTTTTTTTTTTTCTGATGGGGTCTCGCTTTGTCACCCAGACTGGAGTGCAGTGGCATGATCTCAGCTCACTGAAACCTGCGCCTCCCAGGTTCATGCGATTCTCCAGCTTCAGCCTCCCCAGTAGTTGGGACTACAGGCATGTGCCGCCATGCCCAGCTAATTTTTGTATTTTTAGTAGCGATGGGGTTTCACCGTGTTGGCCGGGCTGGTCTTGAACTCCTGACCGCAGGCGATCCACCCGCCTTGGCCTCCCAAAGTGCTGGGATTACAGGCGTGAGCCACCGCACCCAGCCCTCCTTTTTCTTCTTTGTCTTCATCTTCATCTTCTTTGGCAGGTTTTCAGCTGTTGTGATTAGCAAGACCCAGTGGCAGTGCCTTAACCAGCATTTTAAACTCACAGGATAGAGAGGTGTTGCTTCCCATTTTCCTAACATAAAACAAATAACTAGTTGAGGTTCCCTAATTTGGTAGCATTTTAAACTTTTATAGTGCACACATCTTTGTTACTTCGTGTTGTCTACACAGTTTCAGTCTTTGAGAACTGGGGAGATAAAATGACTTATTAAAGTTGAAGGGGACCCTATTCCCTGAGCTCATAGCTTGGGCATATGGTTGCTGGGTCTTAGAGCACTGGAATATAGGTGGAATATAGGTTAAAATTCTTAAAATCAGAACTTTCTGGAAAACCAGTGTGGTTACCACCCATCTGTGGGCCCGCATTTCTCTCCAGCCATCCAGGGAAGAGGATGCTGGAAGCTTGTCCTGACCCCACCTCCTGCTGGATGGGAAAGTGTGCCTGAAAAATCTTACTCCCCATCGTGGGAATGTTTTGAAGTGAGGAGGTTCCACGGCAGAGACAGCTGGGAGAAACTGGTTATGAACAGAAGGCTCCTCCTGAAATCCTTTCCACAAAGCACACATGAGTGCGTGCATGTGCACACACACACACAGACGCACAGACAGAGACAGCTGGGTGTATGTGTGTGAGTCTGAGTCTGAGTTAGATGCAACGGCATCTGCAGCCTAGATGGAAGGTCTGCCCCAGGAAGGAGGGAGGTCAACAGCCCTCAGGTGGGAATCACCTGAAGCTGTGAAACAGAGAACAGACTTCTGGGGAGAAGCAGGAGAATTCCCTGAAAAAATGTATAAATAAACTGCACCTTCCTTATTTTTTTTTGGAAGAACCAGAGTTGTTGGCTGGAAGCAGGGAAAAACATCGTTCTGGAGACATTTAAAAAGTTTTCTATGGGGTAGACTCTACTGAGAGAGGTGAGAGAGTGCGCCTTGGGAAGGGACAGCGGAGCGGGGCGCGGGGAGGTGAGCAGGCTTCTTGGACCGCTGGATCCTCCAGGACACTCCTCCCTGTGCAGAGTGGCCCGGAGTAATGTGGCTGCAAGGGAATCCATCAGGGAGGGCGGGACTGTGCAGAGATTCCGGGTACTAGGGAAGGGCCATCAGCAAAGGGGTGGGGACCAGGGAATAAGCAGGACTCAGGGCCCCCTTGGAGCCAGCAAAGTGAAAGTAGAGGAAGGAGAGGGATCTGGACAAGGGGACAGGATCTCATACCCACCAGAGCCTTGTGACTTCAGAACTAGAGGGCTCCTTGGTGGGAGCAAGGCCATCAGGACTGTATCCAGTGTATGGAAATAGGACACCTTGCAAGTGAAAATGAGCAGGGCCTGGTCCAAGTGGAGAAGAGAAGCTGGGGGTGTTGGAGCCTCAGCACTCTCTGGCCTTTTCTTTCTCCTTCCCTCCCAAGCTCCTCAGTGACCCCAGAGGCATCCAGTGTTTTTGTGCTCTTTGTCCTTTCCCTTCAACTGGAATCCACTGTGATGCCATTCAGACCATAGGGTGACTCTACTCCCTGTGGTAGACCACAGTGTTCTCTCTGGGATTTAGTGACGACTGTGGGATGGGGTGGAGGTGGGTGCAGGGGTTGGGGGTGCTCTGAAGGCTTGCCAGCAGACAGGGGGCACCTGAGTGAGGGACAGGGGGATTCAGGCTGGGGCGATAAATGCTGTCCTGGAGAGGTACCCAGCCGGGGTGGCAGATGTGAACATCCACAGGAGCTGCCCACAGATTCGGTGGGCACAGGAGGAGAAGGGAAGCCAAATGGGCACACCCTGTCTGAGGGACGTGCCTCCCCACAGCTCTGGCTGGAGCCCTGTGGGTGGGAATCTAGGCTGCTGTTACCAGAGGGGCTGATTTTCCAGGAGATTCTGCAGAATGTCGTGTTTGTGCAAAACCTTTCACTTACAAAATGCCGTTGATTAATTTAAAAACAAAACAACACTGTCTCAGCCCAACATAGCGCATTCTTTGCGCCATGGGCTTATGACTCCTGCTGCAGTAGCAAACCTGATGGCGCTAGGTCCAGACTGGCATGTCGTGAGGCATGTTGTCCCTTCTAACTTACGACAGAGCCCCTAACTAGGTTGGAAGCCAGTGTAGCCACGTGGGTGTAGCAAAATAGATGGAATGCAGGGTCTCAGTTAATCTGCATGCCTTCCTTTTGGGATAGAGCAGTCCTATTTTGTAATTGAGAAAAAAGGGGAGCTCAGAGAGTACATAGTTGTCAGGGAGTAGCAGGTTTTACTCCAGCTCTTTCTGATTTGCAAGACCGATTTCTCGTTACGTATAGCTTTTGTATAACAGAGAATGGCTCAGATAGAGTGAATGTTACTGTACTAGGGTTCTCCAGGAAACACCAATAGAATCTATCTGTATCTATACCTATAGATATAGAAATGTAGGAAGATATTTACTATGAGGGATTGACTGATTACATGATTATGGAGGCTGGAGAGTCCCACGGTCTGCTGTCTGTAAGCTGGAGGCCCAGGAAAGCTGGTGGTGTGGTTCCAGTCCAAACTCAGACGCCTGAGAACTAGGGGACCAATGGGGTAAGCCCGAGTCCAAGTCTGAAAGTCTGAGAGCCAATGTCCAAAGTCATGAAAAGATGGAAGGTCTGGCTCAAGGAGAGAGAGGAAATTTGCCTTTTCTCTGCCTTTTTCTTCTGTTTGAGTCCTCAAAGGACTGGATGATGGCTTTCCACCCTGGGGAAGGTGATCGTCTTTACTCAGTCTACTGATTCAAATGCCAGTCTCTTCCAGAAACACCCACACAGGCACACTCTGAAATAAGGTTTTATTGACTATCTGGGCATCTCTTAGCCCAGTCAAGTTGACACATAAAATTAACCATCAAGGCTACCATATCCACTGCTAATAGGAATATGGTGAAGCAAATTCTCCAGAAGGAAAGGCTGCCATCCCTAGGGCCAAACTCTTGCCTTTTCCGTTCTAGTTGGGAACGTTCTGACAGACCAAGACAGTATCAGGGGCTAGGATGGAGAGTTATAAGATGGCATGGACAGTAATGTGCCATGTGCATTTCATTAATTCACTCATTCATTCAACACACTCCTAATGAGGACCTGCTCAGTGCTGGACTCTCTGTTCTAGGCACTTGGGATCCAGGAGTGAACTTAGTAGACAAATGGCTCTGCCCTTGTGCCTACATTCTAGCTGGAGGAGGCAAACAATACACAATGCATGTAAAAAGCAAATCATTTGGTAGGTTAGGAGGTGACAAGTGTTATTCCAGACATACAAAAAAGGAGGCATATAAGTGTGTGTGTGTGTATGGGGGGGGGCGCGGGTGGGTGAGGGAATTGCAATTGTGATTGGTGTGATGAGGGTGTGTCTCATTGAAAGGGTAGCATTGGAACAAGGCTGTGGCAGGAGCATGCCTCCTGTGAGAAAAGCAAGGAAGCCAGAGCAGCCAAGTGCAGCAAGGGAGCAGTGTTGAGGTCCGAGATTCCAGAGCCTCACTCACCCAGGGCTGGGTGCTGTTTTGCCACTCATTGCCCCATCTCTCCAAGTCTCTGATTCCTCAAGTGTAAATGCAGTGGATTAGATTTCCTCTGCTTCACAGGTGTTGGAGGATCCACTATGAAAAACTTTGAAGGCTGATTTCTATTTTTATGTGTGGGGCTGCCCTAGGAAAAGCAGTCTCAGTCATATTCTTATTCCTCCTAGATAGGATGGCCACCATGAAGCTTCCCCCAGCCTCTCTGTCTGCAGGGATGTCCCACTCTCTGCTTCTACTGCACCCAGGTACTTCAGTTTCCTCTGAAGGGATGGCTGCCAGGAGGCCAGTTTCCCCAGCCCCTGCTGACTTCATGGGCATTTGACCTCTGCAGTCACACAGGGACCCATATGCAGAAGAACCCTGTGCATGGTTGAATGCTCTGCCATTGCCATCTTTAAATACACCATGATTTTATCTTTACACTTGTGATGAAGTCCAATGGGGCAGTACAGCGTGCACCTGAGCAGAGGCGATATGCGTGGTATGTGTGTTTGTTGCCATTCCTTGCCTCATGAGCACAGAATTCTGGTGCTTCCATGATGGTGGGAGTTCAGAAAGACTCGAAGTGAGAACAAGATTACTCAAAGTGCGTACAAGTGCTACAGCTCTGATTAAGTACGGGCCTGATGGGCCATGCTTTCCATTCAAACTAGAACTTGACTCAAAAATGGAAAGAAGGAAATGATGTTCTAAGAGACATCAGTAGCCAAGGAAGCCTATCATATTCTTTCTCATTCCTGTTGTTTCTCTGTGTTAGCCAACCGCTTATGCCAGTAGTTATGACATAGGAGGAAAGGGAACTAGCCTTTCACTTTTCTTTTTTTTTTTTTTCTTTTTGAGAGAGGGTCTTGGTCTGTCACCAAGGCTGGAGTGTGGTGGCACAATCTCGGCTCACTGCAACCTCTGCTTCCTAGGCTCAAGCAATCCTGCCACCTCAGCTTCCCAAGTAGCTGGGACTACAGGTGCGTGTCAGCACACCCAGATAATTTTTTTTTTTGTATTTTTTGTAAAGATGGAATTTCACCATATTGCCCATGCTGGTCTCCAACTCCTGGGCTCAAGTGATCCACCTGCCTTGGCTTCCCAAAGTGCTAGGATTACAGGTGTGAGCCACGGTGCCTGGCTTTCAGTTCTTTCTTAATCCTCAGTAGGTCAAAGGCAGAGGGTGCTGGTAGAATGTATGTGTATCCAGAAATGAAATAAAAACAGCAAAGCTAGTTTTGTGCAGCATTTCCAGTAAGGGATTGGTTGAAAGGGCAATTGTGTCATTGCGTGCCTCTAAATGCAATAATCTGTACTGGTTAAAAAACCCCCCAAATCTATTTATGTATAAGCTACAAAATACGAATTCTATAATTTCTGTGATTCTGCATGTGAGCTAAATGCTTCCATTAGTATTGTAAGATGGCATTGCACAGGAATGGTAAGATTTATGCTATCAATTTATGTTTAATTTTTCCAAATTTAGCACATATGAAATAGCGAATAATAACACTGCAAGTCAATAGAGAGACAGCAGGAGAAAGGAAAAGTCCTTATATTTTAGTAACTTTCCTGGCACCTTCTTTCCTGCTTTTTGGAAAAGGGGCCCAGCATTTTCATTTTGCACTGGTCCGTGTGCATTCTGTAACCGGCTTGGTGCCCAGCAAACACTGTCTCCTGCTCACTCCACTCCAAGTCCCAACTAGGGCCGACAGTGCCAAGAATGAACTGTCACTGTGAACTCGGGCCTGGTCCCAAAGAGTTTCTGCTGTGATTCCCATCACTTTTATTTTCAAGGAATTAAGACAAAAACTTCAGGCTCTGTTTGGGGTCAATGTTGTGCCCATTCTCCTTAAGAGGGAATAATAAGTTATTTAATTGTCTATAGGCCAGACAGCATCATAAGGTACATTCGTTTTTAAAAATAAAATTTCACATAACCCCAATATATAACAAAAAGAGAAAAAAAAAAACCCAACATAGATATTCTCTGAACTGTGTAAACCCTTTGGAAATTTCTATGACAGAAGGTTTAGAACATTCTCTAACGGTGATTTTAATACAACAAAAAGGTCACATCTGTATCTTATTACCTTACGGAGAGCTCCCAGGGACTTTTCCCCAAAGGTGTGTTACAGCCCGCGCTTCCATTATTAAGGATAGATAAAAGATGTTAACTTTGGATGCTATTCTAAAAAACAAAACAAAACAAAACAAAACAAACCCTTCTCTTTTAACACTAGAGGTCACTCTGCAACCGCAAATGCGAAATAAGCACCCTGGGGCTCCAGAAGGTCAGCACAGCTAATCTGTATAAATTGCTGAACCATGAGCCAAATTTGTACCTAATTATGGGTTGCTTTGATGCAGCCCCACTCCTATTAAAAGTTTCTCTCTTTCCTGCAGAATTGTGGATGTTGTGACTTATATGTTTCTACTGAGCCCTAATATTTCTCAGCTAAGCAGGGGCATTGCAGGCACTGTAACCAAGAACACACATCTCCCTACATTCCAGATTTTTGGTGTTCATTATCCAGATGGAAAAGAGCATCTGCTACTTGGGTATCAAATGGTGGTAACTTGGTCTTTATTTCTTTATGAGATTGAGGTAGGGACAGATTTAACACAACCCTGCATGTGGGCGTGCAAAGACCACAGGCACAGCACGTTGCGCAGAAACAATTGACAAATATTTTCAGAGTTTCTTTTTCCTGTTTTTGGAGCTACGTATAAAACTGACTCTGCATCCAATGTAGGGAAATAGGGTTATTTGCATCTATTGGAGATCGGAACTCACAAATGGCTTATCAATCGAAAATTAAAATCCTTGTGCAGCATCCCTAGAAGACTTCAATTTCCTTTGGTTAGCTACCCTTTCGGAGTAATTAACATT
Source organism: Macaca nemestrina (assembly GCF_043159975.1). Classification (NCBI taxonomy): domain Eukaryota; kingdom Metazoa; phylum Chordata; class Mammalia; order Primates; family Cercopithecidae; genus Macaca; species Macaca nemestrina. The sequence continues at coordinate 93,040,098 of NC_092131.1, forward strand.
ATTTCTGATTTGGATTCCTGAGGGTTTGGATATCTGTCTATGCAGTAATTTCATATATAATTGCACGCAAAAATTTGTGATTTATTTCTTTACTGGCTCCTAATCTTTGGTGTTTTTTTCTGTGATGAATGGGAGTTATGAGGGGTCTTCATGGTCTCCTCATTTAGGGAGAGTGGAATTCCTGAGCTGGGCAGGCATAAAAGACCTGAATATCAAACAACGAAAAATAACGGGAATAGTGGAAGCTTGTCACTCTCTGCAATATCTTCCTGAGGCATGGATGGGAATTTTGCGGCAGAGGCAGATGATACACAGGAAATGCAAAGCTCTCTTCTTCGGAGGGCGGGCTCAGCTTGCATGCTAGAAGTGCCTTGACACTGGCAGCCTCAGCTAGGGTGGAGGGCAGTCTCCTTGCCGTTCTGCTTAGCCTCCAGCACTTGCAGCAGATGGAGAGCTGGTGTGGATAGAGTGAAGCTGCTGTGCTGCTCCTGGCTCCAATTCCTCACATGCGGGGGTGGCCACGTTTAGAAAGATTTTAGCCCTAGACCAGCCAGACCCCTCCCTCTCTGGATTACGGCACAATCGCATAATCACCCTGACCTCCTCTGTGTTGGATTTTCTGTTGTATTTTGCTTAGATTTAGAGCGCTCAAGGTGGTTGAAATCATTACTCTCTGTAAGGAGATAACAAAAATACGCTATGGTCACTTATCTTGGCACCTAGCCGGTCCAGCCGTCGATTTCCCATTTCGGTTCACAAGGTGCTGAATGGAGCCGATCAATTTAACAGCACCGATGCGACTCAAATATTCTCATAATCTATATTATCAGTGGGCTTCCTTCCTGATGTCCTCATCTGACCTGGTTACCGTGGCTTCTTGATCGGAGAAATGAAAGCAGGGATTAGAAGGTCTTTATAACGGGAGTATGTGAGCTTTAGCGCGGCCACTCTGCGGGACTGAGGGTTCATCATGCCCACAGCCCTGCTGCTAATGCTTTTAGTAATGTGCATGCTTGGATTTAAATTAGGAGTCCCAATTAGTCTCCTGTTTTCTAGCAGCCTGCAAAAACGCCATTTAGGGAGGAACTGTTTAGAAAGCAGGTTTTTACTTAATAAACAGTGATCAATCGAATTGATTAACCATGAACACATTCCCACAGTCTGTGGGTGGCGCTTGTTGTTGATAATTGTGGTTCATGAGTACAAGACTATTAAGCGGCTGCTCATAGACTATTTCCCAGCTCTGTCACCTAAGAGAACCGGGGGCGCGCTCTGGGGATGCCAGCAACTGTTGACAGCACTTTTTGGGTTGGGGCTATGCCTGAGCCAGCCTCTGCCCCCAGCAGGCCTTTGGAGTATCTCTATCAATTGTGGCCGTTTACTAGACACTGGCAGACATTTCTGTAAACCTCGCATCTGTTTTTTTACTAATTCACGCGGTAATTAGGTGTTCTCACGCTGGCTTTGTGGCTTTACATAAATGGTAAGTGTTTGGAGCTGCCTGTGCATTAGAATTAGTGCTGTGTTCTGTTCAAGGCTTATTACCACCGAGGCTCTCTCTCTGCTCGCCAAAACGGCAGCTAGAAAACTGGGAGGAGAGCTTCCTGGCAGCATTAGCAAACTAGTAGCCCCTGAAGGGCGATGAGAAAGATGTAAGTGAAGGCGGGTTTGGCGGGAGAGTCCCTGGTTGCACTGCGCGGTTGCGGCGCGCGCCTGGAGCTGCGCTTGACGAACGCAGCCCGGGGGCGTAGCGAGCACCGCCGGGCGGGTTGCCCGGGGCTCCAGGCCCAGCTCCCAGCCCAAGGGACGGACTGTTCTTTGTGGGACAGAGGGGAGAAGACGCCTGCCATTTGGAACCCCTGCTGATACTCCAGCTCATTTTGGGCAGGTTTCTGAGCCTCTCTTGGCGTAGTTTACCCAATTACCAAAAGTACAGAATAGCAACGCGATGTGTTCTATTATGTAGGTCAGAACGCCCTTTATGCTCTCGGTGCTGGCCCTGGGTAAATGGGAAGCCGCCAGAGGGCTGGGTGACTTTACAGTTGTCTTGACCAAGGACTCCTCGGGGCCGAATGATCTCTTGCGCCCTCTAGCGGTGTACATACCTACTCTCCGTGGACACCAACCTAGTGGTCCTGGATCTTCACTAAGTCAATGGCCCCGCCCCAACCCTAGAGGTTTTCCTTGCGCTGAGGAAGCCACCCAGGCCTTCGCGTTTTTTACAAGTGCCCCAGGAGATTCTAATGTGCATCCAAGCTGGAGAACTTCTGCTAGAAACCAAGGCAAGACAGAGCCACACGTGATAGGTGGTAATCCATATGTGCTTCAAAATATGTTTATTACTTATGTGTTTATTATTATTTTAAACATAACATTTACTCGTGGGTAGTTTTTTTGTTTGTTTTTTGGTTTTGAGACGGAGTCTCGTTCTGTTGCCTGGGCTGGAGTCCAGTGGCTCAATCTCAGCTCACTGCAACCTCTGCCTCTCAGGTTCAAGCAAATCTCCTGTCTCAGCCTCCCAAATAGCTGGGACTACGGGCGCATGCTGCCATGCCGGGCTAATTTTTGTATTTTTAGTAGAGACAGGATTTCACGATGTTGGTCAGGCTGGTCTCGAACTCCTGACCTCAGGTGATTCACCCACCTCAGCCTCCCAAAGTGCTGGGATTACAGGCGTCAGCCACCCGACCCACAGTTACCTATAGGTAGTACTAATTTGGAAATTTCCAATCCTCTGGGAAGACTCTGCAGCTTGCCTGTGATAACAGTAAAATTCCAAGCCCTTCTCTCTCTTTCCACCTTCTGCTAGAGACTGAAGAAACTAAATGGGTACGTGATTTCTTAGTCTCTCTTAATGCAGGGGCGGCCGTATGACACAATGCTAGTCAATATGATGTAAGTGTAAGGAAAAGTCCACTCTGGGGTGTTTCTGGAAAAGCCTTTTTCATCCTTTCTTTTTTTTTCCTGTTAAAAATAGATGTAGAAGATCACCACCCACTTTTCTCTTCTTGCTTTGGATGTAGATGTGATGCCTGGAACTCATGCAGCTATCTTGCAATGATGAGGATGAGGCTAAGAGAATAGGAGAGAGCCTCGCTCAAACAGGGTAAGCCAACCCCAGAAGCAGCTTGCCTCCAGACTTTTTATTATGAGGGAAAATAAATCCCTAAACGTTTAAGCCACTGGTAGGTTATATGTTACTTGCAGTCAAATAATTCATAACAAATATACTTTCAGATGAAACATCATGATGAAATGCTGCCTAGAAGAAAGATGAAAAGAAAAATAAAACTTTTTGAAGTGCATACAATGGGCCAGGCCTTGGGCTTTCACATGCATTATTTCATGCAGTACCAAAGACATTGGTGTCATGATTACTATTTTCATTTGTTGAGAAAACTGAGGTTGAATAATTTTCCTTTTATCAAACTGACTACCGAGTGTCTGTTTAGTATGAAGGAACAATTATGAAATGCAAGAGTCAAATTTCCAAAGAGTTTGATCTGTCTTCAGAGCCCATGCCTTTTCTTGGAATTTTTTCCTCCTACTGCCTCTTGCTTGCCAAGAAGAGATGCTGCAGTCAAACTTACTGGGGAAGTTGAGGAGGGCAGCCAGGCTGCCTCAGCTGGAAGCAGGGACACAGGGGTGACTGCAGTGCCATCAAGCAGGATATGGCATGTCTAACACTCAGAACCTTGAACTGCCTCCCCATCCCCACAGCACACAGAACAATGTAGTTGGCCCTGGGAGGACTCAGCTAGCCAGGACCTGGAGCCAGCTTCTTACATCAGAGAGGGATGGACAGAGCAGTGCAGCATGGTGGAACCACATGCTGGAGTAGAGAACCTGGGAAGGGAGGGGAGCAAAGCTCCTGGAAACTTCTTGAGGGAATGTTTACTTTGTTTTGTTTTTTGAGACGGAGTTTCACTCTCGCTGCCAGGGCTGGAGTGCAGTGGCGCAATCTTGGCTTGTTGCAACCTCCGCCTCCTAGGTTCAAGAGATTCTCCTGCCTCAGCCTCCCGAGTAGGTGGGATTACAGGTGTCTGCCACCACTCCTGGCTAATTTTTTGTATTTTTAGTAGAGACGGGGTTTTACTATGTTGGCCAGGCTAGTCTCGAACTCCTGACCTCAGGTGATCCAACTGCCTCGGCTTCCCAATGTGCTGGGATTACAGGCATGAGCCATGGCGCCTGACTGGGAATATTGATTTGAATGATAAGAAGACTGAGGCTCGAAATGTGAAGTGACACCTCATCCAGGTCTGCAACAAAGACAGAGAACTGTGTATTTAATGGAGGGGATGGAGACCTGATATCAGAAACCCATTAGAGACTGCACATTTGAATATCTGTATTATGAAAATGCATGTGTTATAAAAGGGTCGATGCTCTTCATAGTTTGTGGGGTCAACCATTCTCCATCAGTCTGTTATGTTCACATAGGATTGTATTAAAGACCCTCCCCCTCCTCCAACCACTGTTATATATGGCCAGGTGGACATGGACCCTGAATGGCTCTAACATAGAAGACTGAGGTGCCCAGACAGGGCCCACATTAGACCTCAGCCCCACAGTTAGCCATCCCTCCAATTGTGTCAACAGGTGTGGCAGCATCCCCTCTCTGAGATAGAGCTGCTGGCTTCTTCTTTAAGCTCCCTGTATCACTGATTCGCACCTTCCCTGACTGGATAGATCATTAAGAGAATTGGTTTACAAGGCTCTTGCTGAGCTGCTGGCTGTGGGAGAGGAAGTAAACAGACGCGCGAGAGAGCTGTAACATATGATGTTATATCCAGTGCTTAATGAGGCCAGTAAAAACAGGAATGCAGGAGCAGCCGCAGATAAATGAACGTGCTTCATGCAGAATCGAGAGTTGACTGTATTTTATTTGATTTAGTTCTAGAAATAGCAGATGTTGTGTCAATTATGGCAAAGTAGTTCTAACTAATCTCTTCATTGAATTCATCTCATTGACCAAAATGGATTAAAAATTATTTTGTTTCCATGATTATAAGTCAATTTTCTATAGAAAATATACAGAAGAATATACTGGAGAATTGAAATGACCTGTAATCCCACCACTAATAATAACTCATAACAATGGATTACGTTTGCAAGTGCTAACTGGTTCCCAGTCACTATCTAGAGCCACTCTTCTGTTAGCATGCTAATTAAACCCTCTAGGAAGTAGAGAGAGCTAGCAGCTGCATGCTCAATATAGGGAAACTGAGGCACTGGGAAGTGGGAAGTTAAATGACTTCTCCAGTGTCAACACATTTGGAGGTGGTGGGGTCAGGGTTCTACCTTAGCAGTTTGGTTCTAAAACCTGCATTTTTTTTTTTTTTTGAGATGGAGTCTTGTTCTGTTGTCCAGGCTAGAATGCAGTGGCATGATCTTGGCTCACTGCAAACTCTACCTCCTGGGGTCAAATGATTCTCATGCCGCAGCCTCCCGAGTAGCTGGGACTACAGTTGCCTGTCACCACACCTGGCAAATTTTTGTATTTTTAGTAGAGACAGGGTTTTACCATGTTGGCCAGGTTGGTCTCAAACTCCTGACCTCAGTTGATCCTCCTGCCTTGGCCTCCCAAAGTGCTAGGATTACAGGTGTGAGCCACCACGCCTAGCCTAAAACCTGCATATTTATCCAGGAAACTCTATTGCCTTTGGTAGAAACCCCTATTAATGTGTTTTCTTTCTCTGAAAATGCATGCAAATATCACGTATTTTTACATGTATACACACAAATTGGAAATCATATTCTATATGCTGGTTTGCAATCTGTTATATAACTTTATATAATGTTATTATAAATAAGTGTTTGATGGCTGCATGGTGTTCTTTCATACAGAGGTACACTGGGATATTTTTAAAATCAATCTCCTAACCTCAGCATTTATGCTGTTTCCACGTGTTGCTGGTTCATTTTATAAATAATGCTGAGATGAAAGCCAGTTTTATGTACATATCTCAGAGTGAATCCCTGAGTGTTTTATCTAAGTAAATTCCCATAAGCAACATTACTGGGCAAAAAATATGGTCAGTTTTAATGACCTAAATACTTATATAGATTCTTACACAGATTTAGTTTGGCAAGGAGCTTTGACCAAGATGATGAAATGAATGGACTGGTTTCAAATTTGTAGTTGTGATTACAGCTCTACCCTGAGTTGTATGACAGAGATACATTTAATGGGCTGGAAAACAAGTGACATGGTGGTGCTAAGGAACCCCAAGAAGCACTGGGGTGGCTTGTCTTCCTTCATTCCCTCATAGTGCCCTGTTAGACACCCTCATTTGTCCGTCTTCCCTGCCGGCCTGTGAGCGGGAGGAGGATCATGCACTGACCACATGTCTACCGAGTGTCTTCCCTGAGCCAGGTTCCGGGAGGAGTGAGGGCCCCTGTGCTCACCTGCATCCCAGAACTAGTGTGGAACCGGCTGCTCTGGAAGCCTTGGCAGGACTGCTGAAGTGAACCTCTCCCTCTGGCCTGCTTTCCTCATACTCAGCCTTTAAAACTCGCTCCAGTTGCCTTCTCCAGGGGTGGAAGTGGACATTATGCCAGGCAAGAGTGACAGTATATTCAAACCTTGGGAACATCTTAAAAGGTAGGTCTTGCATTATTACCCCATTCTACAGATGAGGAAGCTGAGGCACCAATAACTTCGTAACTTGTCCAGGACCACACTTCCAGTAAGTGGCTGACTTAGAATTTGAACCTGCATCTGCTTCACTCCCAAGATCTTAGTTTTTCCACTGAACTTTGAGGCTTTTAGGAGACAGGTTTAGCAATTCAGGCTAGGGTTAGGTGTAGGCTTTGGTACTTTTCCTGATTCCTACTGAGTCTGTGTGGCCCAACATTTAGACAGTAGGAACTGGAGCTTCTGCTTGTACCTCTGGATTCAGGTGATGGACTTGGAGGGCCCCCTGGAAAGGAGGAAACCCTCTGGATGCAGTAACTGCTAGGTTGGGACAAGTGTTTACAATTATTCCCACTGGGCAGCCCTTCACCCTGTTGCATCTGGTGGCAACAATCTCACTTTGCTTCTTTTAATTAAGGAAGAGACTTTTGTTGATATTACTATTTTTAGCAAAATGGCTTCCACTGCATTGTCGGTTATTTGAAATAAGGAATCCAAGGGCTCCCTTGTTTGATCATGTATTAGTCAGTTTTCATGCTGCTGATAAAGACCTACTCAAGACTGGATAATTTGCAAAGAAAAAGAGATTTAATGGACTCACAGTTCCATGTGGCTAGGGAGGCCTCACAATCATGGTGGAAGGCAAAAGCACGTCTTACATGGTAGCAGGCAAGAAAGAATGAGAGCCAAGCAAAAGGGGAAACTCCTCATAGAATCATCAGATCTTGTAAGACCTATTCACTACCATGAGACTAATATGGGAGACACCACCCCCATGATTCAATTATCTCCCACCTGTTCCCTCCCACAATACGTGGAAATTATGGGAACTACAATTCAAGATGAGATTTGGGTGGGGACACAGCCAAACCATATCAGATCATTTGTTCATTTGGCTGCTTTTGAGACCTTTCTACATATCAGGCCTTACTCTGTGCCCTGAGAATCCAGAGGGAGCTCGGAGAGCCTCAAGGGTCTCCCAGTTTAGTGGGGAGACAGACTTGGACATGACTTGCTGGTATGTGAGGCAGAACAGACTGCGGCTCCAGGAGCGAAATGCTTTGGGCAGGACTCAGAGGGAGAGTTGATCTCTGCCAGATGCAGAGTGACTGAGAAAGCTCCTGGGAGAATCTTCTTTGAAAAACAAAAAGTAAGCTAGAAGTCATCAGCAGAAATGTGTTACTATAGATCAAGCTAAAGGAATGACCAAATCAGGCAAAAAAAAAAAAAAAAAAAAAAAAAAAAAAAAAAATTAAAAAAGCAATGAATGGCAAGAAATTTATATCACAACTGAGCAACCTTAAAGTGGGCTCATTTTAGTTTCTTTTTGGCCACAAACTAAAAACAGGGCAGGGAAAGAGGTAAATGGGAAGCAACAACAAAAAGAATTGAGTTTTCTTTCTCTGTGCCAGCAACATTTGCAAAGCTCGACATAATTTGTACCGATATTTTCTTGTGAAGTACATGGGGATAACATTTCTTAAAATAATTATGCTCTTAACAGTCCCGCTCAGACTAGAAGCTGGGAAGCTGTACAGGAATCAGAGAATGAGATTCTGAGCCTCTGAATTCCGATGGTCCCAAAGGACCCATAGGTTACCACTCAGGTCCAGGGGAGCAGTAGCTTTGGCAGAGGCTGGGGGCAGAGGAGAAGAGGTGGGAGGCTGCCGACACGTGGCCCTGTGAGCTTAGCAGTGTTCTTGGAGGCTATGTTTGGTGGGGGGAGGAGTAGAAAGCCCCTGGCAAACACCAGCCTGGATGTCCCTGGACCTGCCACCACTTATGTCTGATATCAGGAGCCTCACAGTCCCAGGACATAACCACAGTGCCTTGGTCTTGCACAGAAAAACAGGAGAAGTTAAATGTTGCAGATGTTTTGTTCTCCTTCTTCTGCCTTCTTTTTTAAATTTTCTTTTCCCTTTTTTTTGAGACGGCGTCTCCCTCTGTCACCCAGGCTGGAGTGCAGTGGCGTGATCTCAGCTCATGGCAAGCTCCGCTTCCCTAGTTCACGCCATTCTCCTGCCTCAGCCTCCTGAGTAGCTGGGACTACAGGTGCCTGCCACCGCGCCCAGCTAATTTTTTGAATTTTTTTTAAGTAGAGACGGAGTTTCACCGTGTTAGCCATGATGGTCTCTATCTCCTGACCTTGTCATCTGCCTGCCTTAGCCTCCCAAAGTGCTGGGCTTACAGACATAAGCCGCCGGACCCAGCCTCTTCTGACTTCTATATTGCAGATTCCTTTTTTTCCATTAGACCGTGTTGTGAAACAGGATTCTACCCTGCAGTTGAGTGGAAGGACATTAAGTGGCAATTGTTCTGAGTGCAATGGCTACTGTTCGCATGGAGCCACACTATTTCATAAGAAAAACACGTAAGAATGCTCTCAGCTTAGAGATGTTAAGGGAGGCCTTTTCCCTGTTGGGATCCTGGACCGAGGAGAGCTGATATGTGGGATTGTCTCCCTTGGAGGGTCCTGCAGCTGTGTACCTGTACAATGGACTCTCTGTGAGAGCTGCTGGGCTCCAGGGCCATTCATGTTCAAATTAAGTATTTACACCGTAAGTTGTAATTGTATTCGTTTCAAAAGGAGATGGTAGAGTCTTTCAAATCAAAAAAGACTTTTTAAAGTGCCAGCCGTTTCATACTACCTGCTCCATGGGATTGGACACAATAACTCAAGCTTCAAAAATTCCATGCCTGTGTTGTATGCTTGAATATTACAGATCTCTGTCTGAAATCACCTCCCTCCTGTGACAACCTTCTCCATCAATGAGAAACCCTGATTATTAAACTTTTAAGGAAAGTTTATGAGACTTTTTGATTATAAGAAATAATGCTCCTTGTAGACATTTTTAATAATAAAGATATAGTACATTTGTTCTATAGCTCAAAAGCAGTCCAACCATTAATTCTGCTTCTTTGAAACAAAACAGGCCAGGCGCGGTGGCTCACGCCTATAACCCCAGCACTTTGGGAGGCCGAGGGGGTGGATCACGAGGTCAGGAGATCGAGACCATCCTGGCTAATATGGTGAAACCCCGTCTCTACTAAAAGTACAAAAAATTAGCCGGGCATGGTGGTGGGTACCTGTACCTCCCAAGTCCCAGCTACTTGGGAGGCTGAGGCAGGAGAATGGCGTGAACCTGGGAGGTGGAGCTTGCAGTGAGCCGAGATCGCACCACTGCACTCCAGCCTGGGCAACAGAGCAAAACTCTGCCTCAAAACAAACAAACAAGCAGAATCAGGCTGCCACTGACAGTTGTGTTAAGAATGCATCCTCTCTTGTCCTGAAGGTCAGCCTCCTGATGGGCATGGACTCTGTTATGTGGGCTTCAATACCATTCAGAACAGGTCCTGCAGGAAAAACCAAGCAATTTTCCTTACTAGGTGACATTCCAGTTATAGAACTCCAGGCCACTGGTTCTCTACTGGGCGCTATTTTGCCTCCAAGGGCAATTGACAATGTCTGGTGACATTTTTGGGATTATCATCACTGGAGAGGGGACTGCTGGTGACTTCTAGTGGGTAGAGGTCAGGGATGCTGCTAAACATCCTACAATCTACAGAACAGCCCCCGACAACAAGGAACGATCAGGCTCAATGTGTCAACAGTGCTGGGGCTGGAAAACCCTGCTCTAGGCATTCTCTCTTTTCAGGAAGAAAAACAAGGACAACATAGGAAGGGAAGCAAAGAGAACTGACTTATACTGATCACCCAGGCTTCTGACTCTGTGTTAGATACTTCATAGATTAGAGCATGTAGTATTCAGTCTTCACAATGAAACTTTGATGTGGGTATTATCATCCCCATTGTACAGATGACAAACTGAGGCTCAGAGAGGTTAAGTGACTTGCCTGAAGTCAACCAGGTAGGACCTTTAAACACACATCTGCCTTGTTTCAAGTCCCACACTCTTTCTACTAGACTTCTTGAGTCCTGCAAGTAATGCGATGTTGATAAGTTCCTCAGGAAGTATATTGGATGAGAAAGAATGTCTTCAGGATGGATGTAATGGATCTTTTGCATTATAACACCTTCTTAATTTGGAATCTGAAAATTCTACCACGCCGAGGTTGAAGTGTCCCTTTGTAGCACTTACAAAGAAGAGATCTGCACTATGTAAACGAAACCATAGGTCAGGCACAGAAAACTCTTTAAGAGGAGTGAGCTTTCTAAGGCAATGATTGTTAGTTTAAGCATTGCAGGATTCCAGACGGTAACCACATCACCACATCACCGTTCCTTATTAATGAGATGTGGAAAGTAATAACGTTCCTAGCACTCTGCATTCAGGAAGAGATAACTTCCTGGTCTTTGTCAGCCATTAACACCTTCCACAAACATTGACAGAGCACTGGCATTGTGGTTGCTGCTATCTCAGGGGACACCAGATGAGACACACTGGCCTGGCAAAAGGTTTACTGTCTATTTAAGGATAGACCTAAAAGGATAAGTTTCCATACCCTGTTTGAAGGGCTACAAGTCAGATGTAGATAAAGGGATAGGAGATTGTAGAGGGGACAGTAAGATTCCTGCTTGAACGGAGAGAGTGTCCCTGGGGAGTAAAGCTTGATCTGGGTTTTGAAGGATGAATAGAAGTCTCTTGAGTGGGCATGGGAAAATAACAGCAGGCCAGACAGAGAAAGCCACAGGGGCAGAGGCCTTGTGACTGAAGAGCATGTAATTTTCAGAGGACAGTGATAGATAAACATGTGAGCCCCTACTGTGTGCTAAGCATTGGAAATAGTGATGAATAATAGAGACAAATAACTAAGATAATATCAGAGCAAAACGAGTGCCATACAGAACAGGACAGGGTCATGTGACAGGAAAGTGAGGATTGGAAGAGGGTGACATTTGAATGAAGACCTAAGTGGCTAGGATGAGCCAGTTCCATGACCTGAGCATTCCAGGCCTAGATGATTCTCCTCTCCCACCCCAGACTGCAGTCCCAGCATTGCAGGCAGTGAAGCCCACCTTCATGGCTGAGGCACCCGGGCCAAGTTACCCAGGGCACAGGAAAGGTTATAGAGAAGGGCTGTGCCTCCTGCTTCTTCATTTTCTGTGCTGGTCATCTGGGGGAACATAGGGTCTCTCCCGGCAGTGAGAAGCCCCTTGACAACTCCCAGGAGTGCTTCCCTGAAGGTGGGAGCCGCTGAGCACCCCCAGACTCAGGCTGCCTCTCTCACTGAGTCAGCTGTATTAGTCCATTTTTTTTTTTAAATTTTTTGCTGCTGATAAAGACATACCAGAGACTGGGTAATTTATAAAGAAAAGGAGGTTTAATGGACTCACAGTTCCATGTGGCTGGGGAGGCCTCACAATCATGGTGGAAGGCAAAAGGCATGTCTTACGTGGCGGCAGACAAGAGAGAGAGTGTGTGCAGGGGAACTCCCCTTTGTAAATCCATCATATCTCATGAGACTTACTCACTATCCCAAGAGCAGCATGGGAAAGACTTGTCCCTGTGATTCAATTACCTCCCACTGGGTCCTTCCCACAAAATGTGGGAGCTACAATTCAAGATGAGATTTGGGTGGAGGCGCAGCCAAACCATATCAGCAACACTCAGAAGATTCCACTAGTGGGGAATGTGATGCATCTCCAGGGTCACAGAAATTGCATCATCATTGAGAACGCACAGACCCATTCTGCACTGGACCAGGTACTCCCTAAAGGGCAAGGCTGGGAGTTTATGGGAAAGGGTCCTAGGCTGAGGAGGGATGGGGGCTCTGTGCCCAGTTGTAGCTCTGTGCAAGACAAATAGTTGGGTTTTGTTGGGAGAAAGGGCCCTCAGGGTCATTACGGCATTGCCTCCAATACCCAGGGTGGCCTTGTCATTGGTGGAGGCTTCAAGTGGGTCAGACTGATGAGAGCTGAGCAGGTTGAGGGCTTCAGTCTTTGGAGTCCCCAAGGACCATCCCAGTGAGTGTGGGGAGGGCTGAGAGGTGAGAAGGCTGGGAAGGGGCTGAAGCTTTTTGAGGAGTCATGACACAGACCTTGGAGTCCCCTGCACATGGTGAGGAGGCAGCCAATGGTATTGGGCAGGGAATGGCACACCCAGTTTGTACTGATTTGTGCTTTAGATGGTTCTCTCTGGAGGCTGTTGAGAGAATATCTGGATTGATGAGGGGCAGACAACCTCTGATCCGTCAGGCAATGTCAAGGTTGATGAGGGTCAGGACCAAGTGGCATCCCAGGCTTCCCATGGGGGATGAGGAAGTGGATGGTTGTCCTGCCATTAGACAGAGAATGTGGGTTCAGAAACAGGCCTGGGTAGGGGAAATACTGTAACTTTGATTTTAAGGATCCTGAGGGCAGAAAGCCAGGCAGCTGCTGGAAATTCAAGTCTGAGGTTCAGAAGGCCAGCGACACAGTTGATGACGTAGGAGATGATCCATGAGCAGCGTGTTGATGATGCCCTGGACATGAGAAGAGTCGAGGAGGCAAAGGACAGCATCCCAGCAGATCCTGACTTCTGGTGGACCGACGAGAGGGACAGAGTTCCATGGAGTTGACTGGGAAGGGGTGGGTCAGGAGGCCGAAGGAGAATCAGAGAGTACCATGGACACCATCAAAAAATCACGGCACTCACTTGTGAGAAGAATTTGTTTCTTTTTCATGATGAAATTGGAGCTCAGCTTCTGACAGGTCATCCAGCTAGTGCATAGCAGAGCAGGCACAGGGAACATATTAGCAACCCCTGGTCAGGATGGATCCACGAACCAAGCTGCTCAGTTTAGATTAATTGGAAAGGCTTACAAAAGTCGCACTTGCAAGTTACTATTTTTTATATATGATTAATGTACATTTTTTTTTCATTGGGAGGAGCACACAAATTCACTGCAGAAAATTTGGAAAACAAAGGAAAGAAAAAAATATTTACCAAAATACCCTTTCTTTAACCCAGTCAGTATTAGCATTTGGTGTGACTTTTGTGATCCTGTTGATCCTTTTTCTCATTTATATTTTTATTTTATTTATTTATGTTTTTTTGAGACAGGATCTCTCTCTGTTGCCCAGGCTGGAGTGTAGTGGCGCGATCTTGGTTCACTGCAACCTCTACCTCCCAGGCTCAAGCTATTCTCCTGCCTCAGCCTCCTGAGTAGCTGGGATTACAGGCATGTGCCACTACCGCTGGCCAATTTTTATATTTTTAGTAGAGACAGCGTTTCACCATGTTGACCAGGCTGGTGTTGAACTCCTGACCTCAAATTATCCACCCACCTCAGCCTCCCAAAAAAGCTAGGATTACAGGCATGAGCCACTGCGCCCCGCCTTTATATTTTTATTTTTAAAAGACTTATAACCAATTGTTCAGGTTTGACACAATCTCCATACCCATTCTTTTTATTGGTCACATAATAATCCATCAAGTGAATGTACCACTGATTAATTTGAACATTCTCTCACTTTGAATACTTAGGTTATTTCCTTTTTTGCCACGACTATTTTGCAAAATTGTTATGCTGTGTTGAACATTTTTCTGAATTTGAGATTATTTCCTCATGAAAGTTTCACAGTCAATATTTTTATTGATCTTAATACATATTGCCAAATTGCTGCATGAGATAGCTGCACAAGTAATTACCCAGAAAATGTGTGACTAGAGATGTTTATTTTTTAATTTTAGATTTCTTTTTTTTTTTGAGATGGAGTTTTGCTCTGTCGCTCAGGCTGGAGTGCAATGGCTCAATCTCGGCTCGCTGCAACCTCTGCCTCCTGGGTTCAAGCAATTCTCCTGTTTCAGCCTCCTGAGTAGCTGGGATTACAGGCATGCGCCATCACACCCGGCTAATTTTTGTATTTTTGTAGAGATGGGGTATCCCCATGTTGGCCAGGCTGGTCTCGAACTCCTAACCTCAAAGGATTCACCCACCTCAGCCTCCCAAAGTGCTGGGATTACAGGTGTGAGCCACTGTGCCCAGCCTAATTCTAGATTTCTTTATTGCAATCACTCCACTTCGTGAAAGAGGCCCTTGGCTGTGACCAGCAAGAAGGATACCAACTCCAGTCTGCAACTCCAGAATGCAGCTCTAGACAGCACGGTATGTGGGAATTTAGACAAGCCCACATGGGTCCTTTCAGAGTGAACTTCACTATCAGTTGGCAGAATTTGCAAAGGTATGAGAGAGGCCAAAAGGGACCTGGGTGGGATTGGGGAGTAGAGATGGGCACGAGAAGGAAATCCTGACAGTGTGGACCCAAAGAAGAGGCAACAGTGGGTGAAACAGGGGAGGAAATAAACACTGGTGAGAGCCCCAGGCACTGCCTTTGTGTGTTCCAGAGCTCTTCAGAAAACTGATCACTGGAGACTATACCTATTGAATTCTTGAGGAACTAACTTACTGGATTGCCTGAGGATCCTGCTGCATTCAACTGTTGAATTCTTCTTTCTTTTTCCTTTTTTTTTTTTTTTTTGAGATGGAGTCTCATGCTGTCACCCAGACTGGAGTGCAGTGGCGCGATCTCGGCTTACTGCAATCTCTGCTTCCTGGGTTCTAGTGATTCTCTTGCCTCAGCCTCCCAAGTAGCTGGGACTTCCAGGCACTTGCCACCATGCCTGGATAATTTTTTTTTGATTTTTAGTAGAGACGGGGTTTCACCATATTGGTCAGGCTGGTCTCGAACTCCTGACTCAACAGTTGAATTCTAAGGGAGCTCTCCTGTTCTCTGCCCAGTGGCATGTGGCAAGTGGGAACTGGCTAGCCATAGCCCCGGCTCCCATGCTTGTGTTTGGGATAGAAGGGACACATACTTATTACCAGCCAGCATGGGGTTAAGGGCCATTTCCCTGTGTGCACGTTCTTAGTTATTTGGCTCCCTAAAGGTCCTTAGAAAGATACTAGTCAAATAAGAGAGTTAAGGTGATGGGAAGGAAGTGTGGGCTGGTTTGCTTTAGACAGGATGTGATAGATCTGAAGACTGAAGGGCCAAGGAGAAAAGGGGAAGGTGATTTTCCCGGTCCTTACACCTTCCTTGATAGACCAAAGCTGATGTTAGTGGTTGGAAAGTGCTTTTTAAAGTCCAACTTGCCTTCTGTGTGTTTCTAAATTCTGTGAGAGTTTCAGGTAAGGACTCTGGAATCCCAGGGGAGCAAAGGAATAAACACCACACAACCGCAGCTTTCCAGAGAAGCCTTAAGACAGCAAAACGCTCATTAATGAAAAAATATTTAGTGGCCGACACCTTTATTTTTGTTTAGTCTTTTGACAGGGTTGGAATGAAAAGAGTTATGCGATAGAGAGAGAAAGCCCTACCTTCATTTAACTTGCTGTAGTCTATGAGTATAATTACCTATAAGTGTAATTACAGAGAAGACAAATGGCATTTTTAGCTGTGGTCTTAAAGAGGCGAGTTAATTTCCGACTTTGACCAGAACTATGTTAATTAGCCGTGGTGCAGTCTCTCTCTCTCTCTCTCTCTCTCTCTCTGAATGGAAGTTCCTCACCCAGGACTGAACGTGGACTGCTTCCTCTGTACCTTTGAGTAATGAAAGGACACTGCATGCCAACCAAATCAGGGCTGCTGTATTAATAAGGCTACTTTCCTGTCCATTTATCATCAATTAAAGGTGTGCTAGTTTGTAAAGTAACCCCACCTTCGGCCCGGCCGCCCAGAACGGCTCCTCATTTATTTTCTGCGTGGTTTTGGTTGGAGTTAGACCCACCTTGCAGCTCAGAGGTGACAGGCGGCATGAAAAAATACACTAATTGAGACATCTCGAGGGAGAAATATAAGAAAACTGAAACGGTAATTAGAATGAGTGGATTTCAAGCTGGGTAAGGAAAATCGAATGGAGGTGCATATTAGGGGCTGTTACAAATGGGGAGGAAAGTACTTGGTGGGGGGAGAGAGAAATGGATCTTAGAGTAGAGGGTACCCTTTTAACACTTCAGGGAGAGAGAGGAGACAGCAAGAAAATATCCAGGATCAGCTGTGTGGACTTTTAGGAAGGGTGGCCTTGCACGCAGGCTGCAAGGCAAAGCTAATAGGGAGTCTGGCCAGCAAATTGCCAGGCTTTCGATGCAGGCTGATGTTTGGAGGAGAGAAATAGCTTGGATTTCTGGTAGGGAATGTGATTCTAAAATTCAAATGTGATTTTTAACACTCCCAACCTTTTACACAAAACCTGCGAGAGAAACCGTAGAGAGATTTCAGGGGATTTGAAAACGGGTGTGTTCTTCGGCTTCTGCTTTCAGTCCTCTGACTTCTAAGCCCTGGAAGCTGTGCCTGAACAGGGTCCTGAGGTTAGTGCCATGAGTCCAAACCCTCATAAGCCAAAAGGTAACAGAGATAGAGCCATTTTCCTGCAACATCATGCCATGTGCATGGATACATTTTTTGATTAGTAATTTGGATTTCAATTGTTCATTTTCTTTCGGAGATATCAATTCCCAGAAACCAGATACGAATGGGCCATTAAAAAAAAAATGTTCCTTTAAGTGTGAGAATGATTTTGAGTGGCCAGTTGCTATTTTAGCTTAGTAGATTATAGATATGCACCTACCAGGTGCATAAGCTCAGAGAATGTTGCAGAGGAATTAGGTCCCATATTATCATCCAGCCAATGAGGCCAAGAGCAACAGCATGGAGATGCATGGGTCGGAAGAGAAAGAAAAGGTCTTATGGTCCAACCAACACTGGGACCCTTGTCAAATGGCTGGAAAAAGTCAGGTTGAATGTTTTCAGTGACAGGGCACCTGAGCAGGTGCCATGCTACCACCTTCTCTGCATATCAGACATCTCCCTTGTCACAGAAGAGCTCTGCAGATACTTGCATCCACAGTCATACTTTCCCTGGCTTGTTTCCAGCCTAAGTGTGCTCAGTTCCTTTAACTGGGTTCCTGGGAATGGGGGGCATGGTTTTAGTTCTTTCCTACCTTAGCCATCATCTTGGTGTAGCACTCAACATGAGCCCTGCTATGTGATCTGACTGGCATGCAAAGGAAATGTCTGTCACCTCTTTTGTCATATAATATATGCTTCTATTAATGCATCTCAAGACCATTTTGATTTCTTTGGCAGCTATGTCACACTAACCATCAGTGTTCATTTCTATTCACTGTTAATTGGGTCCTGTGAAGTGCTGGGCACTAGGGATAGCACGGTGGGCAAGACAGATGTGGCCCTTACCTGCACAGAGTTCACGGTGTGGCAGGGAAGATCCACTTGGATGGAGGAAACACTGTGTTAGGAAAGGTGAGGCCAGGCAGTGATGGGATTATATTAATACATAGGCTATGGGCTCATATCTAGTTCTGTTGTGGGGAGAAGCCCCTGAGGAAGAAGCATTGAAGTCGAGCCCTACAGGCTGCACAGGTGCTCACCAGGTAGAGCAGGAGTGGGAAGGGGGTGTGGCAAGTGCACCTAGAAAGGGAACAGCACATCCAAAACCCAGAGGCAAAGAAGGGTGTGATGTGCCAGTCAATGGCTGAATGTCCTGGATAGGAGGGACTGGATGAGAGAACGAGGCCAGAGGAGGTTATGAGGAGGCCAGAGACTGGAGCCGGCCTGGTCTTGAGCGGGCCTGTGAATCGAGGCCAGGGTTTTGCCCTTCACTGTTGCCAAGCCCTTTTAAGTAGGAAATGGCATGATGAAGTTTTCAGCTCACTTCAGAACCTAAGTCTTTTTCGTGCACCCTCTTTGTAAGAAATCCCATTCTTCCTCCTCTCTTCCTAGGATTGAGCCCTGACTTTTACATGCAAGTGAAGAGCTGTGTGTTTATCCACATTTTAGACTTCATTGTGTGCAATTTTGACAATCTCTATGGACACTCACATTTGGATTCTGATTCTATCCCCTGATATATTTATCTCTTTCCCAGCTCCACTCAGTTTTGCTAAGTCTCCTTAGGCTCATTCCAGGTTGATGGACGTTTAGGTCTGGATAGAACCCAATGGCACTTCTCTACAAACTGTCCTCCTGGCTGCCATAGAGCCATTCATGTACTCACATGGGTTCCTGTTTTGATCTCCCTTGCCTCCACCTAATTGTAGTGACCTCAGCCTGCCTGTCTTCTTCTTGCCACCATCTGGGAGGCTGCAGAGGCAGCCATATCCATTGGCCGTGGGGCCATTCCAGAGCTTGGCTTGGCAGTGTGCTGTGCTGCTCCTGGAGATGGTGCCTTGTCTCCACTCTAGAACTGCCTATGTCTCATCTGAGTCAGGCTGCCAAAAATAGAGTGCCATAGACTGGGTGACTTACAAACAACAAATATTTATTTCTCCCAGTTCTGGAAGCTGGAAGTCTGAGATCAGGGTGCCGCTGGCATGGTCAGGTTCTGGGGAGGGCTCTCTGTCTTCCAGGATGCAGATTGCTGTCTTCTTGTTGTATCCTCACATGATGGCAAAAGTGAGAGAGCTCCCTGGTGTCCCTTTTGTAAGGGCACTAACCCATCGTGATGGCTGTACTGTTGTGATCTAATCCCCACTCAACGGCCCCACCTTCTAGTACTATCACCTTGGGGGTTAGGGTTTCAGCATATGAATTTGGGGGTGGGCGCAAACGTTCAGCCCATTGCAGGTCCCCTGAATAGTCCTTTTTTGAGGCACTTAAGAGAAAGATGATTTCCCATAATTTCCTATCTGACTCTTGGCTGAGGATGAAATAGGCCCAGATGATGCCACGGTTGCTACCGTTAGGAACGTGGAGGAAACTTTTGGTGTGAATGCTTGTGAACTTACGAACCCTCCCAAGAGGACTCGTCCGGAGTTTGGAAACCCTTCTAAAGGGCGTTTTGCTCTGTAAAATGCTGACTCAGTTGACAGATGGCCCAAATGCTTATTTTGGTCAACACCTGAAAGCAATTTGGGGCTTTCTAATTATTACTCCAGAAAATAGACTAAATCCCACTCAACAAATGTGGAGCTGGTCAGTATGGGGCCCCCACGTGCTAATGCACTGGAGGCTGGTTCTGTTATCAACTGTGAGTCCCTCTTGAGTTCCAGTTCCTGGTGGGGCTCCAGGTCTGCCCTGATTCCGTTCAGAACTGTAGCTTTCATCAGCCTATCTGATGTGTCCACTGAGCCTCTTTCAGTCTCCTGTGTTGTCACCTCTAGTGCAACTCTGGGCTTGCTTTTGGGGCTCTGCCATGGCAGTAGGAGAGCTTTTGGACAGACTGAACCTGGCTCCCTCCCAGGCAGGACACAGCTCCCTTGGCAAGTACAGCAGAAGCATCTGCTCCAGTTAAGACATAAGCTCCACTCACCTTCCTTCACTGCCTCATCACATTTTGTCCTGGTTACATCAGGACTGTGGCTCTTCCATCCTTCAGTGCCTGGTTTAAGCCAGCTACAAATTTCTGGATTGCAACCACCAATTAGCATGCTTTATTGTTAATAACCATAGTAAGGGCACAACTAATTTCATGGATTACACAGAAATAGTTATCAAGGCAGCCTATTTGAGTGAAAATGGGTAATTGTATAAAGCCATGAAGACAAGTCCTTATGAAGGTTGAAAATTCAAAGCAAGCACCATTTGGACAGTGTGGTGTTGAATCAGCTAATTATAGTGGTTTTATATACATGTTTGATCATTTAAAAAAAGTTTCTCGACACGCACACACACACAGACACACACACACAGACACACACGGGCGCGTGGACAAGCAAAACCCTATCAAACAAGTTTCTCTTTGAATTTACAATTACTCTTGGGGGCAGGGAGGTTTCTGAATCACAAATGAAAATTTGAACATCAAAGAGATTTTCTCCCCTTCTTCTAAGGGAAGAAGAGCTTTTTCTTTCCAACTATGTAAGAAGGGAAAAAATACATAGATTGAAAATTAAAATTTCACCAGGGCAGTAAGAAAGTAGAAAACACCAAATTCGTATGTGTGGGTAAGTTTGAATGTTGCTCTGATGAGATAAAATGCAACCTTAAGAAAGAGACATAAAGAGAGAGAGCACTGCTAGTTTTAAAGTCCAGGTCCAGGACTACGGCACCATTTCTTTCTGAGAAGACCACACTCAGAGGCTAATGTATCATCAACTGTCTGATAAAGAGAAAGGGTAATGGATATCCCAAAACCAATGAACTCTGAGCTTGCCTAAAAGTTTATCCTTTAGAGGGGGATTGATAAAAAGTGAATTTTAAGAATGACAACAGTCTTTGATAAACAAAAGTATATTTAGTTTATGTAAAAGCATTTGGCTTTGAATGGATCATCAATTTCGAAAAGGATAATATCATCACAAATGGAGGAAATATGTCCACTTTATTAATTAGTAAAAACAATAACTGTATTCTCAACGTGTATCTTTGAAATGTGTCATTTTGGCAATCCTTTTTCACAGACTGTGCTGTACTTTTCTTTTTTGTTTTGTTCCTTTGTTTTTTTGTGATTCAATGAATGCCAATAGCTGACATAGAATAATCTATAGCTTATATACTTCTCGCACACATTGTTTTGTTTGGATCTTACAACGGTCTTGTAAGATAGTGAGATATTAGCTCCCACATTGTCAAAGAAGAATCTAGCTAACTAAGAAAAACTTGCAACTGACATCATGGTTAAGACTGGAACAAAGCAAAGTGTTTGCTCTCATCCCTCCTATTCATGACAAGGAGGAGTCATTAATAACTATGTATGGAGTTTCTGCAGAATGCCAGGAACTGTGCTCATGCTTTTTATTATGGTGTTTTGTTTAATCTTCCCTACAATGCCTCTTGTAGGGACTCTTTCCACTGTTTTACAGATGAGGAAACAACAGCTCAGAGATGTTGTGACTTTGTCCAGAGTTGCACTGTGACTTTGGATGATGACTGGAGCATCCAAAAGAGAAATGCTGTTCACTGACTTGCACAAAGTGCTCTCTGCTTGTGTTAGAAATTCAGATACTGACACAACACTAATCACAATAGCAAATACATGGAACCAACCTGGGTGTCCATCAATGGTGGATTGGATAAAGAAAAGGTGGTACATATGCACCACAGAATACTATGCAGCCATAAAAATGAATGATATCATGTCCTTAGGAGCAACATGGATGCAACTGGAGGCCATTATCCTAAGTGAATTAACATGGACACAAAGAACCAAATATTGCATGTTCTCATTTGTAAGTGGGAGCTAACCATTGGGTACACATGGACATAAAGATGGGAACAATGGACACTGGGGTCTCCAAAAGGGGGAAGAAAGGGAGGTAGGAATTGAAAAACCACCTATTGGGTACTATGTTCACAATTTGGGTGATGAGTTTAATAGAAGCCCAAACCTCAGCATTATGCAATATATCCATGTAACAAACCTGCCTGTGTATCCCTTGAATCTAAAATAAAACAAAGAAATACATTTAAAAAAAGGGAAACAAATTCAGATACGGAGAGGACCATAACCAACCTGTATCTGAAGGTGGTGGGCCAGAATGTGACGCCAAGCACGCTAGGTCTCCTTTGTTCCTTTCCACTTAATCAGTAGTAGACCAGACTGTTGGTAGGTCTTTCAAGTTTTCATAAATTTTGAGTCCTGCATGCTAAAAAGCTATTTGTTTTATAGAAACAAATAATAAAAATACAAGAAAAATAAAAAAAGAAAGAAGAAATAAAAGAAAAGAGAATTTCTTCCCTTTCCAGTGAAAAACAAATTCCAATTGGAAAGTTAAAAAAAATCAAATGCAGGCTGGGTGTGGTGGCTCACACCTGTAATCCCAGCACTTTGTGAGGCCGAGGCAGGTGGATCATGAGGTCTGCAGATCAAGACCATTCTGGCTAACACAGTGAAACCCCGTCTCTACTGAAAAACAAAAAATTTGCTGGGCATGGTGGCGGGCGCCTGTAGTCCTAGCTACTCAGGGGGCTGAGGCAGGAGAAGGATGTGAACCTGGGAGGCAGAGCTTGCGGCGAGCCAAGATCGCGCCTCCACACTCCAACCTGGGTGACAGAGCAAGACTCTGTCTCAACAACAACAACAACAACAACAACAACAACAACAACAACAAAAAATCAGTTGCAGCATTGCTGTTTTAATGTCTTTTAATGCCCTTTAAATCTCTATGGTCACTTTAATAGATTGTCTGCTGTTTCTCATGAAAATATATTGCCCATTAAGCTAAATAGACTGGGAGAGTTTAGTCAAGTGAGGTTTCACACTTAATGATTGATTTTCATTTTCTGAGGTTGTAAATTAAATTTACAACACTGGCATAAAGTTGAGAGCAGAAGACTCCATCCAAAGTTGGACTAAAGCAAAGGTACTGCAATATATTTGCAGGGCTGGGTGTGTTCCTATGCATGCCACTGTTTTATCATGAGTCAGGAAATCCCAGGGGGATGCCCCCACCAGCCAGTCTAACTTCACTCTCCGTCCACCTGGGTTGCACTTTCTCTGCCCACCCTAAGATGGCTGGAGTAGGTGGGGGAAGAAGAGAGAAGATAGGGTATGTGGGGAAGGTTTCTACCTGCTGCCAGTACCATTTCCATATGTACCTGCCTGTGGCCACAAGAGGGTCAGGTGTGGAGAAAAGAAGAGTATCCTACCCAGAGTATTCAGGTAGAATTATCCCTGCATAAATAAGCTCAATGGTTAAAGATTTTCAACTAGGCCAGGCCAAGAGAGCACATATTATAAGTGAATAATATTCACTTATGTAATTCCAGTCGACTGGAAAGGTTTGTACTAGGAGAAAGTGAGTCTGTTTGATGTACCTGAAATTTTGCAACTCCCAACACCTTCTAGGAATTAATATTTCTGAGGTTTTTTGGTAAATTAACTGGCTACTTATTCTTTCATTTTATTATCTGCCCTTGTTAGCAAAAAATGCACTAGCATCTGTCAAATGCTTAAGAACATTTTCTAGAGACCAGCATTAGGTCTAAAAAATTATTAATGTTTTGGAGGTGGCAAAAAGAATCAGGCAATAAAGCTGTTCACAGTCTCGTGTGTGTATGTGTGCATTTCCCTCTTTCCTTTCAATTTCTGGTTATATTATTATTATAGAATAAACTGTAACAGTCTAGCATGATAACAATTATAAAATAGTCATATGAAAAATGCAGAGATCATTCTATTCGAAAGAGGGTGTCCTTCTACAATGATGAACATCTAGTTATTATTATTATGACAATCTCTAGAGATGATTGAACTGTTTCTTGTCCCTCTGATCCAGCCCATTAGTGATCGCTCACTTCAAAATGAAGGTGTTCAGAAACATTTCAGTCTGTGAAATTAAGTGATCGAAAGATTTACGGGATTGCTCTTTCACTTTTTCTTTGGATGTGGAAGAATATGTTAAGGGGTATATACTTGGACATTTCATCAAACTTCAAAAATGAATACTTTGATTTTAATAAGAAAACAAAAAGTTGCTATTTATCTATGAAATATATTCTGTTCACTTTTCCAGAAAACCAGATCACTTTATCTCATCTAGTTTTGCTCTGATAAACGTCATGGAGAAAAGGTCTGTTCCCTGGTGGAGGTGCAGTGTGTGTTGTCTCACTCACACATGCTAAGCCAGAGATGAGTCAGGGACCTGTGAGGGAACCAAAGTGTGTTGTTTTACACATGGAGCTGACCACAGAGCAATATTTTTCAATTGAATATATGATATTAATATTCTTCCTAACAACAGCACTTATGCCATCCAGTCAATACCAGTTCTGCTTTTTTAATGAACTCATGCTCCTGTAATTGGTAATGATAACAGCATTATCTAGTACTGTTTACTGGGTATTTTCTTCTGAGCATTTAATATGTGCTAAAGACTTTACACATATCATGTCATCTTATCTTCACAATTCTCCAAACTATATACAGTTCACAAATCAGGAAAAGAGGTAAAAGGTAAAAATAACTTGCTCAATTTAACACAGTTAGTGGCAGACCCAAATTCAGGCCTCTCTGCCTCTAATGCTTTACACTTAATCATACTTTACTACCAATGGCAAAGTGTCTCTGCCTTTTCTATAATGAAAAATGGTTAGTCAATTCATCTTTTTAAAATGTATTTTTATATTTATTTTTTAAAAAATACCAAGGGTGGGGTCGTTACTCTCCTGACACAGCTGCTGAAATGGAAGGACCTGGCTGAAGCCCAGGATCCCTTTATGCTTTTCTAGGGATGAGGAAATGTCAGCCTTCCCTCAGTTTCACGTCTCTAAGGCCCAAGGGCAGGGCCTCCTCTCTCAGAGTCCTGGGTGCTGTCCCAGAGTGCTCCTGCCTCCCTCCTGCTATTCTGTCTCTCTACAAGAGTCTCTAGTACACACCATTCTGGAAGGCCTGGTGGGTGTGTATTGCCTGCACATTCCTCCTGTTTGCTCATTACCCGCTGCTCACATACCCACATGGAATGTCTCCTGGCCAACTGGTATACACCTAATTTCTGTAAACTTTTTATTGAGAAAAACTTCAAACATACAGAACAGTATAATAAATCTCTGTGTATCCATCATTCAGCTTTCAACAATGATTACTCATGGTCAATTTTCCTTCGCCTGCACTTGTTACTTTTCTTCCCCCCTCCCAGTGATTATTTTGAAGCCAATCGAAGACAGTATATCATTTCACATAAATTTTGGCATCTATCTCTAAAGTATAAGGACTCTTTCTAAAATATATTTATAATACCATTATCACACTTAACAGCTTAACAAAAGTTCTTTAATGTCATCAAATAGCTAGTGTTCTCATTTCCTTGATTGTCTCATTATTTTATTTTAGTATTTTTGGTTTAAATCAGGTTCCAGATAAGCATCATGTATTTCAATTTGCTATATTTTAAGTCCTTTTCCATTTATAGGCTTTCTCTACTAAAACAAAATCTCTTTTTGTTTTTCTTTGCTTTTTTTTTTTTTTTTGGAGAAACTGAATTATTTGTTTTATGGAACTATTTCTCATATGTATATCAAGGACCAGTCTTTTTAAAAATTTAATCAATCATAGACCAATACCAGGGTAATACTTAAGAATTAATTACTTGAAAATTTGAATAAAAAGACGTAGGCAATATCACTCCTGATTTCTTAATGTTAAATTCAACAGACATAAAATTACATTTCAAATAAATGTAACATAGGCTAAAAAGAAAATAGTTACATAAATTGTATACATCGCTCATTAAAAGCGTGTATATAGGTGTTAACAGAAAATTCAAATAACACTCACAACTTTTGTCCTTCCACATTTGTAATCAAGCAAAATTAATGAATAAAATAGCGACTTCTTATGTTAAACACATATACATACTTCAGAAATATAGAAACATGATATATGTTATTATTAAATGTTTTTACATAGCAAAGAACTTGCTTCTTGTTTGTCAGTGTGGATAAGCTAGGTTGAATTGATGAAAATATTACCTGTGTAGAAAAATGTGCATGTGGACTCCTTCCTACTTTGTTTGAATGATGCATAGAGAAAGCAGAATTATGTTGATGGGAATGGAAGAGGAAATTCTAAAGCAATTTCAGCAAACCTGGGGCACTCATTTTGAGCTTTTATCCAAAATGTAGCAAGTCAAGCTGTATTTTCAAAATTCATCTTCAATCCATTATCAGTAGCCAGTTCCAACACTTTATCCTTAAAGTTATAGCTTGATTTACATGATCTTTTATCCTATCTGAAAATCTCTGCCTTTTAATTGAGATATTTAAGCATTTACATTTAATATAATTATTGATATGGTTGGCTTTAACCATACCAAATCTATCTTTTCTGCCTTCACTGGGGATAATTGAGCACTTTCTGTGATTTCTTTTTGTCTACACTATTGGTGGAGACAGTATTATCAAACATCTTTTAAATTCTTGCAAAATTGGTTTTCAATTTTACAAAATTGAAAATTAAAAGCCTAGATTTTCTTAGACTTTATAATATACACCTTTAAATTATTATAATCCAGCTCAAATTATATTACACTACTTTTTGAATAATGTAAGAACCTTTCAGCAGTATATTTTCAGTTTCTCCCTTCCATACTTTGAGCTATTTTTGCCATGCAAGTTCTTTTATGTATAAGTCCCACAATAAATTGTTACTATTTTTGCTTTAGGCAGGTAATTAGCTTTTAAAGAAAATAAAAATAAGGTAAAATAGCTTTTTTTTTTTTTTTTTTTTTTTTTTTTTTTTTTTTGAGACGGAGTCTCATTCTTGTTGCCCAGGCTGGAGTGCAATGACATGATCTTGGCTCACTGCAAGCTCTGCCTCCCGAGTTCAAGCAATTCTCCTACCCCAGCTTCCCGAGTAGCTGGGATTACAGGTGTGTGCCACCACACACAGCTATTTTTTTTGTATTTTTAGTAGAGACAGGGTTTCACCATGTTGGCCAGGCTGGTCTCGAACTCCTGACCTCAGGTGATCCACCCGCCTTGGACTCCCCAACTACTGGGATTACAGGCATGAGCCACCTCACCCAGCCAGAAAAATAGCTTTTTTTAATAAAAAAATTAACTTTTATGATTACCAGTGCTATTTATTTATTATGTAAATACAAGTTTTTATGTGATACCATATTTCTTTTGCTTAAAGAACTTTCTTTAACATTTTGTGCAGTGCATATCTCCTGTAAATTAATCATCAGCTTTTGTGTATATGACAAAGTTTTTATATTGTGTACCTTTAAGAAAGATATTTCAGCTCCTGTCCCTCCCCAAGCTGGACCTGGAGAGCAGCGGCTGGAGGCGGGTGGCAGGGAGGGCGGCGATAGGGGTAAGGAAATCAGAAGGGGGCCCACCCCGTGCTATGGTCCACTCAGGACCCCGTGTGTCAGGACGAGAAGCTCAAGCTCTTCCTGGCGGCCCTGGCCCACGGAGCAGCGGGGCCATCTTGGAGCCATCTGCAAGCCGTCCCCTCCTCAGTTCCGGGATCGCCCTAATTTCTCAGTTCCAGCCACGCAGTTCAGCCACGGCTGCAGGAAGATGATGTAGCATAAAGGACGACCTCAGTGTTTACAGACACCGCGTCACAGCGCTCTTCACTGTTGGGATGAGGACATCATACTCAACGCGCCAGAGCGTCCTGCAGATCTTGGTGTCAAACAGCAGGGCAACTGCCATGAGGATGACTGCGGTCATGGTGGACCTGTGGATGTGGTGGAAGAGTGAGGTCAGGCAGTCCAGCGACAGCAGCACCAGCACTCCTGCAGGGGTGCGGGCACATGGGGTGACCTCGCGGGGCATAGGGCCCGCCTAGCAAGCAGAGTAGCCTCCCGCTCAGGGGAGCCCCACCTGGGACAGGGGTGGGGTAGGGTAACGAGAGCCAAAGACCCCAGCCCCTGCTTGGTCTCCCGTGGCCATCCCAGCCTCTGTACAACCCCAGGGCACATGGCCTGTGAGCCAAACCAGACTTGATGTCCTGCTAAGTAGGAACATCACTGTGGACCCCCTCCTGCCTTTTTCCCACTCTGGGCAGTGGGCACAAGGGGAAGACCAGGGGGGCTCACCCATCACCAGCCCCCTTCCTGGGGTGCACACCCCCGACTGAGTGTTCACAGCTGTCCTGGAAGGCAACACAGACGAGTAGTCACCAGGGACTGGGAAAGGAGAATTAGTCTATGCTGCTGTGGCTGATCTTCTGAGGGAAGGTCAGCTCCCAACATGCCTTAGTAAGCAGGGGGAAGGGGACAAGGGGACTGAGGCCCCGGGGGTGTGGCAAAGAGATTTAGGGTGCAGTGACTGAGCTGTGCTCAGGCCACCCTGACTATAAGAAAAGTCAAGAAGCACAAGTCCTTTCAGATTCTAGCCGGCTTTGTTTCTTTCCCCCATCCAGGTGGGGGCCCCGTAACCAGCAGGGTGGTGGTCAGCAGCTGGGGGACCAGGCACTGCCAGGTGACGTCTCCTTCTCTCCCTTAAGCCACAGATCACCTCCATCCTGTTGTCCTGACTTAGGAAGGGCCACAGGGTGGCGGGGTTGGGGGTCTGGGCTAAACCTCATGCTGGACTTCTTCAGGGCAGAGCCACAGTCCTTCCTGTCCCCATGTCCTTTTAGGAGTTAACTCTGGTACCAAGAGCTAGGAAGGCTTCAATGTGCTGGGAACTTTCTAGCATTTTTTTTTTTTTTTCAGACAGGATCTTGCTCTGTTGCCCGGACTGGAGTGCAGTAGAGTAGTCACAACTCACTACAGCCTCAAACTCCTGGGCTCAAGTGATCCTCCTGCCTCTGCCTCCTGGGTAAATGGGATAACAGGTGTATACCACCATGCCCAGTGGGACTTCTTTTTTTTTTTTTTTTTTTTAGATGGAGTCTTGCTCTGTCACCCAGATCTCTGTGCAATCTCGACTCACTGCAACGTCTGTCTCCTGGGTTCAAGCAATTCTCCTGCCTCAGCCTCCCGGGATTACAGGCTCGTGCCACCATGTCCGGCTATTTTTTTTTTTTTTTTTTTTTTGTATTTTTAGTAGAGACGGGGTTTCACCATGTTGGTCAGGCTAGTCTTGAACTCCTGATCTCAAGTGATCCTCCCACCTCAGCCTCCCAAAGTGCTCGGATTATAGGTGTGAGCCACCGTGCCCGGTGAACTTTCGAGTATTAAACTGCAGTACTATGAGTGCAAAGAAACCAGAGGACACCCTGGAGGACAGCAGTGTGACCCCAGTTCCGCCTCTCCATGGACAGTTCACAGCTGAGGATGGAATGCGGGGTCAGGACAGACAGACTTCTAGTCAGGACAAAAATGGAAAGGACATATCTTCCTCACGTGTAATAGAGGGGAGCATCTCACTTCCCAGAAGCAGGTGATGGCTGAGAAGGAAGTGCCTGTAAGACAAACCCAACGTGCTTGGGAGGTCAGTGGCCACTCACAGTTCTCCACCCAGTTCCTTTCAAATCCACCACTCCTTCTCACAAGATGACAGCCAAGGTGAGGCTATAGGTCATGGCTGGTAAGCTGTCTTCCCAGGTGACGCTGGCTGCCTACACCCACAGCACAGTTGGGGCCAAATAACTGAGATTACTGTTCAGGTTGACCACAAGATCCTGCCAGCATCCATCTCACCTGGGCCGTCACAAAAACCAGAGTTTCACCTGCTCTCTAAGACTGGCAGTAGGGTCTTTTTTTTTTTTTTTTTTTTTGTTGAGACAGAGTCTCGCTTTGTCGCCCAGACTGGAGTGCAGTGGACCCACAGGTGCAGGGCCTGCTCTCAAGACGGCTTGGACTGGGGCCAACTCAGTACCAGGCCATCCTGGGTCACATGGCCCAGCTCATGGCCTTGAGAGAGAGGGGCCGGGACAAGGAAATGCAAACTTGGGAGGGCTCAGTAGAGGCGTGAGGTGATGGCATGTTGCACGTGATCATCCTCACTCTGCAACAGCTTGGATCTGGGACTCAACTCTGTGAGCTGCTGCTGACTGGGGTGAACCCTCCATGCTTGGCCTTCATGGGCTCATGTCAGCCCTTGCTGTGCAGCTGCTAAAGACTGCCTGGCCTATCAAGGAATTCTGTAGCTGCCTTAGTAACGTTGATCTTCGCTCTGTCTGGGTTGTATCCCTGGAACCCACTGAGTCATCAGAACAGTTCTGTGTTAGTTTTGAAGTAATGGGAATGAGATGCTCTGGGAAATCACATTTGGAAGATTTACTGGTGAGGGCTGGGGGAGGCCGTGGGTTTTCTCGGCCTCAGGGTGAGTGAGTCCTAGGAAGCCCAAGCTCCGCTACTCAACTAGGAAATGCCCAGTTCTCTACTGCTCAGAGAGGAGCCCTGGCAATGTGCCTTTGTAACCTGACCTGGGTCACACACTTTGCTGTCTAGAAGCCAGGTGGCTCTCGTGAAATTGTCTGGGTGGACACCCCTTGGGAAGAAACCCACAGTGCTGCTCAGGTTAGCCCGCATCTTTGTCCGTGCCCTCATGGATAAAAAGACATACTGTCCTTCCTGTGGCTTAAAGTTTTTGATTCATAGGAGGAAAGGGTATGGGAATGAAAGTGAGGTTTTGCGTAGGTTTTTTTGCTTCCATTGATCACCTCCTGATGCTTGCATACCTGTGTCACCACAGTAGCCTTATCTCAAACTACTGCCCAATCCCCAGTCGTTCTCATGAAAGGCTAGTGGAGGCTTTGGAGAAGAGCTTGTGAGCAACTGCAGACTTCCCTTATGTCGGAGTCCCCAGCTACTCCACACTGACATGCTAGCCCACACTTGGGCTTTAAGAATTCATTAAAATTTATCTGAGTTTTTCTTACAGGCATATATGGTGACCACCTCATCCTCCCAGGCTCTGCCAAATGTGAACAGTCCATATATCTAATATCTCCTTGGAAGGACTGTCACTCATGGAAAATGGTTCACTTGGTTGCAAGGTGACCAAAGCTTTATGATGGGTTCATGAAAATCTATACTTTTAATAGATTATTCAGTTTTTTCTGTTAATGTGAGAATGAGATTCTTTACTGATTTCTACATCCTAAGCACATAAAAACTTTCTCATTTTTATTTTTGTTTTAAGTTTCTTGACTATATTTTATGTACAATAAACTGCACATATTGAAAGAATACAATTTGATGAGTTTGTCATACGTGCACTCTTGTGAGATTATCCCCACCATCAACATAATGGCCATATCTACCACACACGGAAGTTTCCTCGTAGCACCCATAAGTTATCACTCCCTAGTCCCACCCTCATCCCTATACCCTGGCAATAACTGTTATGTTTTATGACTCTAAATTATCTTTTGATGAAAAAATAGATTCCAGATTTTATATAATTTTGGGTTACAGTTGACAAATTACACTTAAACTAATATACATTGTAACATGGTCCTATTACTTTAAATTAATAAATATTTCACAGCACATCTGACTCATCTCAGGAGTTAGACATGAGTTGGGGTGGCCTAAACAGGCTCATACGCTGTTCAGTGAGATGAGTACACTGACCAAAGTCTTGAATATCAGACTACAATGTTACATTGCTGTCCATATTTGCAAATGCTTGTAATTTGTGTGCTTATTAATCTCAATTTCTATACTTACCTCATGGTGGGCCAGTAATAAGCAGTTTGTGGACTGCATTGGTCAATGGATCGCACTATGAGTAGCACTGCCATATAATTTCCTAGTGCAGATTTGTGGATTACATTCTTATAGTGTCAATTGGTGTGTTCTGTTTTTGAGATGGAGTCTCGCTCTGTTGCTCAGGCTGGAGTGCAGTGGCATGATCTTGGCTCACTGCAACCTCTGCCTCCCAGGTTCAAGTGATTCTCCTGTCTCAGCTGCCTAAGTAGCTGGGATTATAGGCATGCACCACCACACCCAGCTAATTTTTGTATTTTTAGTAGAGATGGGGTTTCACCATGTTGGTCAGGCTGGTCTCGACCTCCTGACTTCATGATCCACCTGCTTTGGCCTCCTGAAGTGCTGGGATTACAAGTGTGAGCCACTGCCTAAAAACATTTTTTTAAGAGAAGGGGTCTTGCTACATTGCTCAGGTTGGTCTTGAACTCCTGGCCTCAGGTGATTCTCCTGCCTCAGCCTCCTGAGTAGCTATGATTATAGATATGAACAACCATGCTGGATAACATATTCTAAATAATCCATTTTTTTTTTTGTAAATTGATGGTTCTAGAAGCTTAGTCTGATTCATATATATATATATATATATATTTTTTTTTTCCAAAATTATTTAGTCGGTGGGATTGTATATTTCCATTAGGGGGTGTATGATGTCTGATTGCCTCTCTTTTTGTGATTTTTAACAGCCTGTTGATGATGGTTGTCTAGACCCATTAGCTCATCAGGAGTTGCAAAATGATGTTATTCTAATTTTATCATTAATTTCTTTTAGCAGCTCAAATGCTTCTGTAAAAAGATACTTCCATTCAACAACTATTGGATTGTCTTGAGGTAGAACTTAGAAGGAAAGGCTGGATAAATGCTTGATTCTTCTCTTTTATTTCACGTTTTTCAAAACAAGGAGTTAGTGACCCAACATCCTCTGAAGATGACCAATGAGTTTTTAAAAAAAAATGTAACTATCAACTCATAGAAATATATTTGATAGGTTTAAATCCATTGCAGTCATTCTTATGCTAAAATTGTGCCTTCTCTGGCCAGTGGGAGATCCTTCAAGCTAGCTTCTGTGTTTTCTCAATCCTATCGGTGTTTGAGTGCTTTTTTATTTTCTCATACAAATGTTAAAGATTTATCTTGTCCATTTCCTGCTCCAGACTTGGAATTAGAAACCCTGGTTTGTTTTTTTAATGGGAAATGGTATTTAGAGACCATAATCTGCATGCTAGGGGATCTAAATAATTTTAACGACTGCATGATACTCAAATTTATATCAAATTTAGTCAGTCACTTTCCAACTGATGGACAATGACTATTTTCAAGTTTTCATCATGAGTCTTTACACATAACGCTTAGCTACTGAGTGTCTGCTTTCAGGTCTGGTGTTAGGCATTCAGCAGAAGAGAGAAGCTGGCAAAGTAACAGGTTATGCTTGTTTTAGCATTGAGATACTCACAGCCTTCAGATAATGTTAATTGTTTAATTTGTAGGGGTAGATATGTGATGGGAACTCAAGTCAGGATAATTTTCATTCAATCTCCAAACATAAATCTGAAAAGGGAGGACAAGAATAGATTCTTCACTATGAATTAATCATTGGAGGACTTCATTTTTTCTTTTCCAGCTGTAAGATGAAATGTCATCTGCAGAAGACCTTAGTTTTCTGCAGCCAAATCCTAAGGCCTTTCCAGGCTCCATAAATTTTCCTGATCTTAGGAAGCAAGCTAGAATCTGTTACTGACTTAAGCGAACATTGCTGATGAGCAGACATTATTCATCAATCATGGAGTCGATGAAATCTCTCTGTATGAGAAGAAAAGTGAAAAAAAAAATTTCTTTGATAATGTTTTTCTGATCACAGTGAAGTGCACAAACAGGTCATAATACCAAACTATAAAAACAAGATGGTATAATTAAAATTCCACAGAAGGAATTATGTTGTTTTTTGGGAATGGGAGAGTGAATACAGTTGTAGGCAAAGTAGTGGTTTGATAATGAATATTCACAGGTGGCTCTAGAAAATCATACAACTGCCTATTCCTGTCTATGAATTTAGTGTATTTACATAAAGAAAGATGCTTTTGTGTCTAAACTATAACAATAATTTAGAAAAATGATGTTTACTTACTGGAATCAAAGCATTTTTCCTTTTCTCTGCAAAACGTGTTGTGAAAACCACTGTTAATTGTAATTCAGGAAGAAAGTGTTAAATAAATAATAATAAAAATGAATAAAGAATACAAATTTAAAGAATAAAAAGTATATCTCCAGACCAGAGAAATTTGATATATTTTGTTTACTGAATGCTTCATCTGTCTGAATATGTCGCTCATACTGATATTCTCTTTCTTTAACCAGGTAGGAATTTCCCAGGAGCAGTTCTTGGTTCTCATTTTTTTCTACTGCACAGTTTTTTTATTGGTGATTTTATGCAGTCTCTGGTTTAAATACTTTCTACATGTGGTGACTTTTAAATTCATATTTTCAAACTTGACCTTACTAGTGTGGAGTGCAGACTCCCTTACTAGAATAGCCAACAGTCTACTCAAAATCTCCATTTGAGAGTCTATGGGTATTTCAATCTTAATCAGTCTTAATCTGTTTCAAATTAAGCTCTTGATCTTGTCCTTTAAATGTGCTCCCCTTCTAGTCTTCCCCATAGCAAGAAATAGTACCACTATCAATCCATTTGTTAGGAAAGGAGTCTTGGAGGCATAATTGACTATTATCTTTTCTTTGCATCACATAGGACCTGCTATTTCTCCAGCCTCCATGACCATGGTAATGGTATGTGACTAAGGAATATTTGCACTGTGTCCCCAAAGACGAGTACAAATTTTCTAAGTAGATAAGTGGTGCAAACCTAGTCTAGGCAGATTGAATGGCAAATACGAAAACTCTAAAGACACTTGATATCTATAAATGTGTATGGGCATACCCCTGGTAGATGTGGTTGTTTAGGAAGTTCACATATATGGAGAGTTTTAAGAATCCAATTCCAAATCTTCAACTTCCAGCTTTCCTAAAATGATTCTGCTTGTGAAGGAGTCAATATCTTTAACAGCCCTTCACTTTCCAAGGCACATGTCTCAGCCCTTCCAAATCTCATTTGGATGCATTACTTGGATGGGATTCTCGTGCCTCAGCCTCCCAAGTAGAGTATAAACCCCTATGGTGTTAAGTAAAAGGGTAAATTAAAATAATCAGGTTATTGTAACCCACAGTGCTCTCAGGTTTCTCCTGTTTTATACACATTTCTGTTGAGGGTATTAGAAAGAGGATATTTTCGCCTTTGTCGGGATGTTTTAAATTCAGAAGGACAGACTTTGGATAAAATAGTGATGGTCTTGCCAGGTGCGGTGGCTCACGCCTGTAACCCTAGCACTTTGGGAGGCTGAAGTGGGCAGATTGTCTGAGCTCAGGAGTTCAAAACCAGCCTGGGCAACACGAAACTCCGTCTTTACTAAATTTGTCTTTACTAAAATACAAAAAGTTAGCTGGGTGTGGTGGCCTGCACCTGTAGTCCCAGCTACCTGGGAGGCTGAGGCAGGAGAATTGCTTGAACCCAGGAGGCAGAGGTTACAGTTAGCTGAGATCAGGCCACTGCACTCCAGCGGACCACTGCACTGCAGCCTGGGCAACAGAGTGAGATTCCATCTAAAAAAAATAGTGATGGTCTTTTAAATGTAACAGAAATTGTTATGTGAATTACCAAAATTTTCAAGATGCATTGGATAAAACTAATGGGTATAAAATTTTCATGATTACATTTAAATTTAATGGTCTTTTTTCAATAAGGTAATTAAAGCTTTTATTTAGTCATATAATGAAATAGGTATTCCAATTCCAGTCAGCTCTTTCCCTATGAACTATGTATGAGATGTCTACATGCAGAAATTAAGACTTGGCTAGAAAATGAGGGGCTGGAATTGGAATCAAGACCCGTTGCATCACAAAGGCTCCTTTTTTTTTTTTTTTTTGAGTTGAAGTCTTGCTCTGTTGCCCAGGCTGGAGCGCAGTGGCAGGATCTCATATCTCAGCTGACTGCAACCTCTGCCTCCCAGATTCAAGCAATTCTCCTGCCTCAGCCTCCCAAGTAGCTGGGATTACAGGTGCCTGCCACCACGCCCAGCTATTTTTTGTGTTTTTAGTAGAGATGGTGTTTCACCATGTTGCCCAGGCTGGTCTTGAACCCCTGACCTCAAGTGATCCACCTGCCTCAGCCTCTCACAGTGCTGGGATTACAGGCATGAGCCAGCACTTTGAGAGCCTAAAGGCCCTCTATTCTTGACTATGTGAATGTGAGTTCTGACAGGTTTGTGAGTTATTTTATTAACTGTGGAATGTGCCTATGACCAACAGCCATCCAGGGTACTAAACTGAGAAAGTGTTTGGCTGATATTGATTCTGCCTCTGCTCAAGAAGGCTGGTGAATCCATTGTCTCTAGTCTGTAATTTTGGGAGTTGACAAGATTTTGTCTAGAAGTAAATAGCTCTCAGATAATAATGATGATTTCATTGCTTGGAAATGATAGTTTGTCCAAACTTTTCCCAGTGGACTCTCCTGTTTGGTCAATCTTTCCACATTTCAAGGAACATTTGAAGCATGACTGTTAAATGCTAAGTCATTTGGAAACTGAAGTCTACACTCCTGATTTCTTTTTCTTTCTATTTTGACAGCTGAATTCGAGTATTTCGGGCCCTAAGAAGGAAGGACAAAGATCCCTGGAGAACTCTCCTGTAGTGTCCTTGTTTTGAGTAGCAATGGAGGTAAGTGCTTGTTTTGTTATGAGCTGGTTTCATGGTGCTGTACTTACCCCACCTCAAATTCAGAAGGGAAATGGAAGGCAAACAGGCAAGTCTTGGGGTGAAGAATAAGTTCCAACTGATGTACCCCCCCACCCCCAGTTACTGGCACAAAAGCCTGGTGGTGGTTGCTAGCCTTTCCTTTTACCTACCTTTTGTCTTGTCCTGCTGAGGATGAAGCTTATTCTGTTTGCTGCATAAAGTTTCCTCTAAGGAAAGTGTTATGACTCCAGCTGTGAAAGTGATTGATGTCCTTCTAGACTCCAGGGGCTTTCGCAAACATCCACTGTCATTTTGAAGCAGAAAAAAAGTGCAAGTGTGTGTCGGGGATTGTGTGAAAAAACCATTATTCTTTATTTTATCGAAATGGGGGAGGGAAAGGAAAAAAATATAAGAGTGAATACTGGGCTTCTGTGATAAATAGACTGCTTAGGTTTTAACAATGAAGGCACCCTTTCTTAGGAATGAATTTTTGGCCATTCATTCATTCATCTGGCAGATATTGAGACCCTATTATGTGCTGTACCTCGTGTTGGCTTTGGGATAAGCAAAGATGAATAAAAGTGAGTGTCTATCCATGTGGTTCATAATCTTGTGGCAAATACATATGTTCAAATAAATTATATTATAATGCCATCTGAGATGTAACGAAGAGGAGGTGAGAATAATGCAGGAATAAATGATTCCTCCCTTGGCTGTCCAAAGGAGAAAGTGTGGGCTTTTATAAAGGCAGTGACGTTTGAGTCTTCAAAGAGGCATTTAGCATCAGGATAAAGAGCTCAGTCTGGACTCTTGCTCTGCCATCTCCTAGCTCTAGGGCCTGGAGCCATGACCACACCTGAAAATGAGCATAATAGTGCCGTAGGGTCATTGTGAGTTTAAATGAGATGATGTCCACAAACAAAGTGCTGAATGCAAAGCTGTGCACAGTGAATTATCTATCAAAGTGTGATCTAGCATCAGGGTCCTGGCTATTGTTAACTGTTGTGGTTAAAAGACAAGTAGGAATTTTTCAATCAGAGAGAAGGTGGAGTACAGATAAGAAACAGCATCTAATAAGCTGAATTGAAAAACTATAGATAAGCCCTGGGGGGAATAACTCCCTCTATGAATAAATGGGGCTCAAGTCTCGTTGATTTTGGTCTGTATTTCGTGGGGTGGCGGTGTAGGGAGGTGTTGAAAACCCTTGAGGACACTTTAAAGAATAAAGAAGTGGCCGGGCAAGGGTGGCTCACGCCTATAATCCCAGCACTTTGGGAGGTCGAGGCCAGTGGATCACGATATCAGGAGATCAAGACCATCCTGGCTAAAAATACAGAAAATTAGCTGGGCTTGGTGGTGGGTGCCTGTAGTCCCAGCTACTGGGGAGTCTGAGGAAGGAGAATGGCCCGGGAGGTGGAGCTTGCAGTGAATTGAGATCGCGCTGCTGCACTCCAGCCTGGGTGACAGAGTGAGACTCCGTCTCAAAAAAAAAAAAAAAAAAAAAAAAAGAGAGTATTTTAGTACCCATTCTCAGGAGGGGTGTGCTGAAGTGCACATTAATTGTGGGTGTTCAGAATGGATTTGATTTCACAAATGCACTTTGTTTCTCTGATGAAAAACAGGAGGGCTGGATGACAGTTGAGTCAAAATGTTTCGGGCATGTACCAGGCTGGCAATGGGGTGGCAGCAAGGTTGGTGTGCTAATTGTGATCCTAATGAAATTGACTTGGAATCTCTTTTGCTTCTTTTCCCTTTAAATCAAGATTCTATTGGACCAGCGGTTCTCAGCCTTGGTTGTACATCAGAGTCTCCTGGAAGACTTAAAAAATGCCAGTACTTGCACCAGAGCCCCCAAGACTCTGCTTCACTCGGCCTGAGATGGGATCCTTGGTCCTAGTACTTTTCAAAAGTCCCCCAGGTCCTCTTAATGAACAGCCAGGTTTTATGGTTACTGTCCTGGGGAGTCTAAAGCTCACCTGTGTTATGGTTTAGAAGGTCCTTGGCCATCCTTAGTGACACTGTGCCTTCTTTGTAGAGGTAAGGTTGTCTTTGTGATAATGTGTTAAGTCCCTTTCTTCCTGGAGAGCATCTTTCATAGTGAAAAGGATGCTCTTAGTAGATATGTGGTATAGTGAAGATAATTCTGGTTCCTCTGGGCTAATTCTCTGCTTTCATCCAATCTACTCCTTTGCACTCAAATTTGGCTATCAGTAAGAAGAATTTCTGTGCATTTGAGTCTTGCCTTTGGAGGTGACATAGGACCCTCTCTTTTACTCTTGGTCTTCCTCTCTTCTGTATACCTGCTTTGACTGGATTTTGAACCTTTCGAGTCTTGAGCACGAATGGCCTTGAGCAGTCCAGGATTCACCTTCCTCTGTTCTTACATTCTGGGCTCTTTGAGCGGGATCCCTGAACTTTACAGCACTGTCCACAGAAATCCATTCTATCTGTGGGGT
Organism: Macaca nemestrina; assembly: GCF_043159975.1. NCBI lineage: Eukaryota > Metazoa > Chordata > Mammalia > Primates > Cercopithecidae > Macaca > Macaca nemestrina. Next base: position 93,078,936 of record NC_092131.1, read on the forward strand.
CAGCCCACAGCCCACTCCCAGGCTAATCATTGCCATCCAAAGGGCATTGTTTCTTTAGAAAATGCCCAAGACAAGTCAGTCATTGAATTGGTTGGAATAAGTTCCTTTGAGAAGTATTTAATAATGCCTGCTCCCCAATAAAAAGTTAAATTGATATTGATATGAATTACTTTTTTTTTTTTTTTTTTTGCCAAAAATAAGATTATTGGAATCACAGAGGGGAGGCTAGACCTTTTGATCCTCTGCTGAATACCACTTGGCAATTCTGACTTTTGGAGTGAATTCTGGGCAAGTTTAGTCAGACAGTTTGAGTACAACACCAAGGGCCTGAAGGTTACAAGTGGTGTTCCTGCATTCTGCCTGCCAATCCTCAGAAACTGGCATTCAACCAGATGGAAATGTTTGAATGGCTCAATGCACAGTGATCATAGGGAATATAAGATAAAAAATAATAGGAGAGAGGATCCCAGTGTTAGAGGACTGCAGAAGTCTTCAAGTCTATCCATCTATCACTTGGAAAGTGTATACTTCATATATAAAGGATCTTACATATTTATTTTTGGTATTCCAGTAAAATTTCTTAGTTTTTTGACTGTCTATTGTGGGGAAAAAACCTGTAAAAATGTATGTTCTGATAACCACAATAGTTACAGATTATCATCCTCTGCCTGGTAGAGCATTTAAGTATTAAAAAATCTAAACGTGATTGAAATAGAAATTTTTAAAAGTTACATGAAAAGTCCATGCACAGGGTTGGTAATTAGATATGTAATAGAGGTTGCTATTGAAGTGGTGACATGATTAATTTCAGTAAGTAAAATGTGGTAGTGAGCCCCGACTTCCTCCGGCAAATGTTGGCTGCAAATGAAAGTTCACGGTGCCTCAGTAGAAAAGGTGTTGTACCTGTGGCCCCTTCCACCAGTATCTGTTTAATAATGCAAGCCCATTAATCGTGGAGGAAGATGGCATGGTGTTCCCTGCTCCCCACAGCAAAACCACACATGGTGTTTCTTCAAAAAGTGGGCATAAATGTTGTCCCATTGCAAAAGAATTGGGAACATGAAACATTTTGTTTCCTTTTTCTTTCTTTTGGAAACATGTATTCTTTGGAAGTGTTAGGATGGTTGAAAAGTGGTTAAATAAACAGCACCGTCTGGCCATTGTCAGTAGACTGTCTTGGAGTATTAGCTGTTTATTTCACTGACATGTTCTGAAGGGTCTATAGGGGGCTCTTTCAGAAGTCAGGACCTCAATGTAATATACAAGCATTGATTCTGATATTTCCCTTGATAACAGTGCTCGACCATATTGGGGTCGTAAGTCAGTAAGGTTCATTGGCTCCTGTAATGCTCACTGTCACCAGTAATAAGTACAAAGGACTTGCTCTAAAAGCTGGCTTATAAAACTTTAAGGAAACTTGGATTGCTTAAGTGAACTTGCAAGGCTCTAGGGGGGCCAAGCAGGCCTTAGTTGTCTACTTATATTAATTTCACAGAGTTTAAAGGGTCAAGAAAGGCGGTCGGTGATGCTTATTAATTTATGAAAGACAGGCTCTTGTCTGTCTCGCTTTCTCACTTTGACCATTCTGCCCTTCCTTTTAGAAAATTTAATATAAATTAAACCTTACCAGAGAAGAGTGCCCTAAAAGATTAAGTCTAAAGTTCACTGCTGGACTAAAAGGATCCAAAGATGCTATGTTTTTTTTCTGGCACAATTTCATTTGAAGTGATGTTTGAACAATAGAACCACACAGTGGACATAAAACATGAGAAGCAAAAGCAATTAGAGGCATACTACAGTTAGTCAAGGATTAGGATATTTAAAAAATATGAGACATACTTGCTTGTAGGGATATTTTTTCTTCTTCATCCAAGTAATAATGGCTTGTAACAAGAATATTTTCTTGGCCTTAAGTGGAGGTATGGTTCTTGTTAAGATGGAAATGTTTGTGTGTCACAGCAAAGTCTCAAAACATATCTGACTGCTGGAGCCAAACCCTGCTGAGAAGGAGTGAGAAAAGGGACATGGAATATTGCCATAGAAATAAAGCCAGTCTTCCTAATGGGAATGCTCCTTTTTGACTGATTTTCTTTTGGATAAAGAAGGAAGGCCACAATCATGTGAAGGCAGATACTTTAAAATGCAGTACCTATTTTAGTTCTCACAAAAGCGTTGAATTATTTCCTCAATTTACAGATGCAGGTATTGAGACTCAGATTAATACATTTTCCGAGGTTTGTGCATCTAGTAATTGCCTGAGGAGTACTAGGAAATAAAGAAGTCTCCCCACCCTTACCTAAAACCAAGGGATCAGCAAATGAGTAATTCTAGAACTAACTAATACAATATCAGTAACAGAAATTTGGACATAAGAGTAAGCAGAATTAGTGAGCTAGCCGAAAAGTCAACTGACTATTTATGTGCTTAAGCACAGAGAGCAAAGAATAAGTAATACAGAAAGGAGCATTGAGACGTATGAGACTCGGTCAGTAGATCTAACATATAAATGGAATTCCAGAAGGAAATAATGGTGAATGAAGCAGAAACAATATTTAAAGAGATAATTCCTGAATATTTTCCTTAACTGATGAATGATATTAATTTACAGGTTTATGGAAGCTCTGTGATGTCAAGAAGTGTAAATATGATATCACCATATTTTATTACAAGTAAATATTGAGCACAACTCCAAATAATGACAGACAAAAATAATGCACATTATCACCATCCTGGCTAACACGGTGAAACCCCGTCTCTACTAAAAATACAAAAAAATTAGCTGGGCGTGGTGGCTGGCATAGTCCCAGTTACTTGGGAGGCTGAGGCAGGAGAATGGTGTGAACCCGGGAGGCAGAGCTTCCAGTGAGCAGAGATCACGCCACTGCACTCCAGCCTGGGAGACAGAGCGAGACTCTGTGAAAAAACAAACAACAACATCCCCCCCAAACAAACAAACAAACAAAAAAGAAAGTGGGAATGAAGTCTGACAGAGCCTTTCTCTCTGCAACTGCCCTCCCAGTTCCAGGTCCTGTCTCCATTAGTCTGTCTCTTCTACTCCTAGAGGCCCCAGCTGGCTCTGTGGCAGCCTCTGTGCCTCTGTGACCTGTAGGTACTGGAAGATTTGTAGGGAGGATGCCAGGACATGGAAACAGATGGGCAGACCAGAACAGTGAAGATCAGTTCAAAAATTCTGGAAGTAATCTGAGACAGCTTAATTTAAAATGTGGCTATTGGAAAACCCTGCCTACTCACTGGAGCACTTTTGCAGATGGATGCCTGCCGGTCCTTCTGCCAGCATGCATACAACAGGGACCCACTGTCACCCTGCTGGAGCACTTATGCTGCTGGCAACCCCTGTCAGAGTGTTGTTGCCAGCAGACTGGGAACACCTAGGCCCCCAGCGTAGTAGGTAGTTAACCTTGAGGGGCCAGAGAACACATCTGTGAGCCTAGTCCCATTCCCCCAGGGTTAGAACATGCAGTCCAAGAGTGCTGAGCTTAGCCTTGGCCCCCTGGAAGCATGCAGAAGCAAAGCCATTCAAGTTAACCCAACTTTTACCATAGTAGAGGTGTCAAGGACATCAAAGAATATGAAAGCAAAAAACCCCATACAAAAGATGGCAACTTCAAACATTAAAAGAACATCAGTCAACACAGATGAGAAAGAACCAGTGCAAGAACTCCGACAATTTTAAAAGCCAGAATATCTTCTTATCTCCAAACAACAGCACTAGCTTCCCAGCAATGGTTCTTAACCATTAACTCAAATGGCTGAAATGACAGGTATGCAATTCAGAATCTGAATGGCAAAGAACTCATTGAGATATAGGAAAAGGTTGAACCCCCATCCAAGGAACACAGCAAAATGGTCCAAGAGCTGAAAGACAATGTAGCCATTTTAAGAAAGAAACAAACCAAATTTCTGGAAATGAAAAATTCACTTCGGGAATTTCAGAATGCAATGGGAAGCATTAATAACAGCAGAGACAAAGCTGAGGAAAGAATATCAGAGCTCAAAGACTGTTCCTTCACATCAATGCAGGCAGACAAAAATAAAGGAAAAAGAATAAAAAATGAACAAAACCTCTGAGAAATATGGGATTCTGTAAAGAGACCAAACCTATGGCACATTGGTATTCCTTAAAGAGATGGAGAGAGAGCAAACAACCTGGAAAACATATTTGAGGATATTGTGGATGAGTATTTCCCCAGCCTTGCTAGACAGATTGAGATTGACATACAAATTCAGGAAATTTGAAGAACCCTTGTAAGGTGCTATACAAGACAACCATTGCCAAGACACATAGTCATCAGATTCTCCAAAGTCAATGTGAAAGAAAAATTCTTAAAGGCAGCTAGAGAGAAGGGGTAGGTCATATACAAAGGGAACCCCATCAGGCTAACAGTGAAACTTTCAGCAGAAACTTTACAAGCCAGAGGAGATTGGGGGCCTATCTTCAACATCTTTTAAAAATAGAAATTTCAACTAAGAATTTTATATCCAGCCAAACTAAGCTTCATAAACAAAGGATAAATAAAATCTTTTTTTCAGATAAGCAAATGCTAAGGGAGTTCATCACCACCAGACATGCCTTATGAGAGGTCCTTAAGGAAATGCTAAATACTCAAACAAAAGACCACTACCTGCCTCTCCAAAAACACATGTATGTACATATCCCACTGAAACTCTAAAACAACCCCATAATCAGGTGTACATAACAATGAGCTATTAATAACAACATGATGACAGAATCAAATCCTCACATATCCATAGTAACCTTGAATGTAAATGGGCTGAATGCCCCACTTAAAAGACACAAAATGGAAAGTTGGATAAAGAAGCAAAACTCAACTGTATGCTGTCTTCGAGAGGCACATCTCACATGCAAGGACACCCATAGGCTCAAAGTAAAGGGATGGAAAAAGATATAGCAAGCAAACAGAAAACAAAAAAGGGCAGGGGTTGCTATTGTTATTTCAGACAAAACAGACTTTAAACCATCAATGATCAAAAAGGACAAAGAAGGGTATTACATGAGATAAAGGTTCAATTCAACAAGACTTAACTATCATATATGTGTGTGTGTATATATATACACACTATCATATATTTGATAGTTAAATGTTATTGAATTGAATTGAACCCCTCAACATATATGTACATACATATAAATGTATATGTATATATGCATGTATAGGTATATACATATGCATGTACATGTACATACACATGCATGTATATACATGCATATATACATATACATTTATATGTATGTACATGTACACACACATGTATGTATGCACATGCATATATACACACATGTATGCATATGTATATATACATGTTATGTGTATAGACATACGTATGTATATGTGTATACACATACGTGTGTATATGTGTATATGTATATGTGTATATACATATGTGTGTGTGTGTATATATATAAAAAACACTGGAGCATCCAATTCATAAAACAAGTTTTTAGAGACATATGATGAGACTTAGATAACCACACAATAATAGTAGACTTCAATACCCTACTGACAGTGTTAGATCATCAAAGCAGGAAACTAACAAGGATATTTGGGAACTAGACTTAACCCTTGACCAAATGGACCAGATAGACATCCACAGAATATTCTACCCAATGACAATAGAATGTACACTCTTCTCATCTGCACACAGCATATACTCCAAGATTGATCATTCACACTCTCAGTCATAAAACAATTCTTGAAAAATTAAAAAAAATCTGAAATCATACTAACCACACCTCTCAGACCATAGGGTAGTAAAAGTAGAAATCAATGCCAAGAATATCACTCAAAACCATATAATTGCATAGAAATTAAACAACTTGCTCCTGAATGACTTCTGGTAAAGAATGAAATTAAGGCAGAAATAAAAAAAATTATTGAAACTAATGAAGATAAAGATACAACACACCAGAATCTCTGGGACATAGCTTATGAGGTGTTAAGAAGAAAGTTTGTAGTGTTAAACGCCTATCTCAAAAAGTCAGAAAGATGTCAAATTAACAACCTAACATCACACCTAGAGGAACTGGTAAAACAAGAGCAAACCAACTGCAAAGCTAGTGGCAGAAGAAAAATAACCCAAATCAGAGAGGAACTCAAATAAACTGAGATGCAAAATTCATACAAAATATTGATGAACCAAAAATTGGTTCTTGTAAAGAATAAATAACATTGCTAGATCACTAGCTAGATTAGTAAAGGAAACAGGAGAAAAGATCCAAATAAACACAATCAGAAACGGCAATGGTGACATTACCACTGACCCAACAGAAATACAAAGAAACTCTGAGAGCATTACAAACACCTCTATGCACGCAAACTAGAAAACCTAGAAGAAATGGATAAATTCCTGGAAACACACAATCTATCAAGGTTGAATCAGGAAGAAATTGAAATCCTGAACAGACCAATGACAAGTTCTGAGATTGAATTAGTAATTACGAACCTACTGAAAAAACTCTAAACAAGACAGATTCACAGCTGAATTCTACCAGACATATAAATAAGAGCTGGTACGAATCCTACTAAAATCATTTCAAAAAATTGAGGAGGATGAACTCCTCCCTAACTCATTCTATGAGGCCAGCATTATTCTGATACCAAAACCTGGCAGATATACAACAACAAAGGAAAACATCAGACCGATATACCTGATGAACATAGATGCAAAAATCCTCAACAAAATATTAGAAATCAAATGTAGCAGCACATCAAGAAGTGAATCCACCACAATCAAGTAGGCTTTATTCCTGGGATGCAACGTTGGTTCAATATACACAAATATATATATGTGATTCATTACATAAACAGAACTTAAACCACATGATCATCTCAATTTATGCAGAAAAATCTTTTTTTTTTTTTTTTTTTTTTTTTTTTTTTTTTTTTTGAGACGGAGTCTCGCGCTGTCACCCAGGCTGGAGTGTAGTGGCCGGATCTCAGCTCACTGCAAGCTCCGCCTCCCGGGTTCACGCCATTCTCCTGCCTCCGCCTTCCGAGTAGCTGGGACTACAGGCGTCCGCCACCTCGGCCGGCTAGTTTTTTGTATTTTTTTTAGTAGAGACGGGGTTTCACCGTGTTAACCAGGATGGTCTCGATCTCCTGACCTCGTGATCCGCCCGTCTCGGCCTCCCAAAGTGCTGGGATTACAGGCTTGAGCCACCGCGCCCGGCCAATGCAGAAAAATCTTTTGATAAAATTCAACATCCCTTCATGTTGAAAACCCTCTACAAACTAGGCATCAAAAGGATATACCTCAAAATAAGATCCGTCTATGACAGACTTACAGCCAATATCATAATGAATGGGCAAAAGCTGGAAGCATTCCCTCTGAGAACTAGGACACAACAAGGATACCTACTGTCACCACGCCTATTCAACATAGTACTGGGTGTCCTAGCAAGAACAATCAGGCAAGATAAATAAATAAAAGGCATCCAGATAGGAAGTGAGGAATTTGAATTATCTCTCTTTACAGATGATATGATTCTCTACCTAGAAAACCCCATAGTTCCTACCCAAAGGCTCCTAAAACTGATGAAAAACTTCAGTAAAGTTTTAGGATACAAAATCAATGTACTAAAATCAGTAGCATTTCCATGCATCAATACTGTCCAAATTCAGAGCCAAATCAAGAATACAATCCCATTCACAATAGCCACAAAAAGAATGAAATACTTAGGAATACAGCTAGCCAGGGAGGTGAAAGATCCCTACAATGAGAATTACTAAACACTGATAAAACAAATCAGAGATGACACAAACAAATGGAAAAACATTCCATGCTCATTGATTGGAAGAATCAGTATTGTTAAAATGGCCGTACTACCCAAAGCAATTTACAGATTCAATGCTATTTCTGTCAAACTATCAGCATCATTTTTTTTCTCACAGAATTAGAAAAAAAACTATTCGAAAATGAAGATTAAACAAAAATAAAAGCCCAAATAGCCAAAGCAATCCTAAGCAAAAAGAAGAAAATCAGAGACATCACACTACCTCACTTCAAATGATAATACACCACAGTAAACAAAACAGAATGGTACTGGTACAAAAACAGACACATAGATCAGTGGAACAGGCCAGAGTACCCAGAAATAAAACTACATGCCTACAACCATTTGATCTTTGACAAAGTTGACAGTAACAAGCAATGGGGAAAGGACTCCCTATTCAATAAATGGTGCTAGGATAACTGGCCATCCATATGCAGAAGATTGAAACTGGACTCCTTCCTTGCACCATATATAAAAATCAACTTAAGATGGGTTAAAGACTTAAATGTAAGACCTAAAACTATAAAAACCCTAGAAAGAAACAAAGGAAATACCATTTTGGACACATGTCTTGGTAAAGATTTCATGTTGACATCTCCAAATGCAATATCAATAAAGCAAATGTAGACAAGTAGGACCTAATTAAACTGAAGCGCTTCTGAAAGCAAAAGAAACTACAACAGAGCAAATAGCCAACCCACAGAATGGGAGAAAATATTTGCAACCACGCACACAACAAGGATCTAATATCCAGAATCTATGAGAAACTTAAACAAACCAACAAGCAAAAAGCAAATAGCCCCGTTAAAACATAGGCAGAGAAGCAGTCTCTCACGCCCCTAATCCCAGCACTTTGGGAGGCCGAGGTGGGCAGATCATGAGGTCAGGAGATCGAGACCATCCTGGTTAGCACAGTGAAACCCCATCTCTACTAAAAATACAAAAAATTAGCCGGGCATGGTGGCGGGCACCTGTAGTCCCAGCTGCTGGGGAGGCGTGAGAATGGCGTGAATCCGGGAGGCGGAGCTTCCAGGCGGAGCTTGCAGTGAGCCGAGATCATGCCGCTGCACTCGAGCCTGGGCGACAGAACAAGACTCCATCTCAAAAAAAAAAAAAAAAAAAAGGCAAAGAATATGAATAGACACTTCTCCAAAGAAGGCACACACAGTCAACAAGCATATGAAAAGATGCTCACTGTCACTAATCATCAGAGAAATTCAAATCAGAGCCACAATGAAATATCATCTCACACCAGTAAGAATGACTATTATTAAGAAGTGAAAAAAGGGAATGCTTGTACACTGCTGTTGGGAATGTAAATTAGTTCAGCCACTGTGGAAAGCAGGTTGGAGATTTCTCAAAGAACTTAAAAGACAACCACCATTTGATCCAGCAATCCCATTACTGGTTATATATACCCAAAGAAATATGTCATTCTACCAAAAAGACGCATGTACTCCTATGTTCATCGCGGCACTATTCACAATAGCAAAGACAAAGAATCAACCTAAATGCCCATCAATGGTGGACTGAATAAATAAAATGTGGTACATATACACCATGGAATAACATGCAGCCATAAAAAGAAGAAAATAATGTCCTTTGCAACAACAACAGGGATGCAACTGGAGGCCATTATGTAAGTGAATTAACACAGGAACAGAAAACCAAGTGGGCATGCTCACTCGTAGTGGGCTAAACTTTGAGTACCCATGGATACAAAGAGAGGAACAAGAGATACTGAGGCTTACTTGAGGGTAGAGAGTGAGGGAAGGATGAGGGTATAAAAATTACCTATCAGGTACTATTCTACTACCTGGGTGATTAAATCATTTGTACAGCAAACGCTGGTGATACATGATTTACCTATGTAATGAACCTGTATGTGTATCCTGTGAGCCTAAAATAAAAGTTTAAAAAGGGACTTTTGTGATTATATAACGTATTAACAATTTCCAGGGATTAGGATGTAGGCAACTTTGGGTGCTAATTTTTAAGATTACTACAGTTTGATTTTTTTATTGGGGCAAAATACACATAGACGTAAAATTTACCATTTTAACCTTTTTAAGTGTACAGTTCTGTGACATTAAGTACCTTCACATTGCTGTGCAACTATCACCACCACTCATCTCTGGAAGTTTTTCTTCTTCCCCAACTGAAACTCAGTACATGTTTAACACTGACTCCTTATTCTGCCCTCTGACCCTGCCCACCCCCGACCCCGACGCTGTCCACTATTCTACTTTCTGTTTCTATGAATTTGACTACTCCAGGTATCTCATATAGGTGAAATCTGTAGTATTTGCCCTTTTATGACTGATTTATTTTATTTAAAATAATGTCCTCAAGGTTCATTTATGTTGTAAGCTTGTGTCAGAATTCCTTCTTCCATTGTAGTATATACCACATTTTTGTGTAGTAATTCATCTGTTGGTGGACATTTGTGGTGTTTCTACATTTGGCTATTGTCAATAATGGTGCTATAAAGATGAATACACAAATATCTGTTGGAATTCTTATTTTTCATACTTTTTTTCAATGCTCTCACTTTAGCAGTATCTTTACTTTTGGGTGTATGCCTGGAAGTGGAATTGCTGGATCATAAAATAATTTTACCTAACTTTTTAAGAATTGCCGTACTGTTTCCGATAGTGACTCTACTATTTTACATTACTACCAGTGATGTAACATGTCTCCACTTTCTCTCCATCCTTTCTGCTGTGGTTTCAATGTTTGTCCTTTCTGAAACTCATATTGAAACTTAATCTCCAATGTAGCAGTATTGAGAGATGGGGACTTCAAGAGGCGATTGGTTCATGAGGGCTCTGCCCTCATGATTGGATTAATCCACCCATGGACTAACAGATTAATGGATTAATGGGTTATCAGAAAGTGGGACTGGTGGCTTTAAAAGAAGAGGGAGAAAGATCTGAGCTAGTACATTCTGTCCCCTCATCATGTCCTGCCTTGTGGCACCTTGAAACCCTTCAGAGTCCCATCAGCAAGAAGGTCCTCATAAGATGCAACTGTTTGACCTTGAACTTCCCAGTTCCAGAACTGTAAGAAATATATATATATATTTTAAAAGTAAACTGCCTAATTTCATGTATTCATTTATAGCAACAGAAAATGAATACTCTCCAGAAACTTATTTTCTGTTTTTTGATAATAACCATTCTAATGGGTATGATGTGTTATCCTACTGTAGTTTTGATTTGCATTTCCCTATTGATTACTGATATTGAGTATCTTGTCCTGTGTTCCATGTGTATGTTTTCTTAGGAGACAAATCTCCTTTTCTCATTTTAGCATCAGGCTACTGAGGGTTTTTTTTTTTGAATTGTAAGAATTCTTTAAATAATATGGATATTAATTCCTTATTCCATTATTTGCAAATATTTTCTTCCATTTTGTGGGTAGCCTTTTCATTCTGCTGATAGTGTTTGAAGCAGAAAAGTTTTAAACTTTGATGAAGTTCCATCTATCTATTTTTTTTCTTTTGTTGTCTGTGATTTTGGTGTTATACCCACGAAATCATCACTAAGTCCAATGTCATGAAGGTTTTCCCCTATGTCCCCTATGCTCTCTTCTGAGAGTTTTATGGTTTTAGCTTTTTTTTTTTTGAGATGGAGTCCCACTCTGTTGCCCAGGCTGGAGTGCAGTGGTACGATCTCAGATCACTGCAACCTCTGCCTCTGCCATTTAATAGAAAATAGAAGAATGTTAGAAGTTTATTTATAACTTCTAATATAATAGAAAATAAGAGAAAGTTAGAAGTTTATTTCACGTAATGAAGTTCAGAAATAGGCAATCCAGGAATGGTGTGTAACCACTCGGATTTTCAGGCACCCTGGTGACTTCCAGCTCTTTATTCTACATTCCCTGGATTGGAGCCTTCATCCTTCTATTCTAAGATGGAAGCTGGATTTTCATTTATTGCATCATATTACCTCATGTCATATCACGTTATCATCTAATTACATCATATTAATGTCACATTACAGCAGTAGGAGGAAAGAAACCTCAAATCCCTCCTTTTAAGTGAAACTCCTTGGAAGAATCACACTACACTTCCACTTACTACTCAGTTGCCAGATGTTGGTCACATGACCACACCTCTCTGCAGGAGAGGCTGGGAAATGTAGTCTTTTACTGAGTTAACCCTGTGCAGCTGTGTAGGTAAAGGGGAGAGAGAAAATGCATCATTGGAAGTCAACTTGAAGTTTCTTTCACACTTTTGAGTACCTTCAACATAAAACTCTGTATACATGAACTCTTTTGAATTTTTAATTCTATGGCCATACTGTTGGATAATGATGCATACAAAAATAATAAAGAAACAAATGTTGGACACTCATCACTGCTGTAGAACAGTATATACATCCTCAGGAGACTTGCTGGAATGGGTGCAAATGACTCCAGTGAGATCTGAGCTTTTTAACTCAACTCCAGTGCAATCCCCTTTGGGGTGCCCAAACCTTTCATTGGTAAGCGGTTGGGTAATCTTTTATTTCTACATGCTAGCTTGCCTTTGAAGACACATTGCTTTATTAGGCATTTGTATGTGATCTCATGGCACATGACCCACTAAAAGGGAGCAGGCTTGGGCAAAACATAAGATGGAAATTCATGCAGCCTATCTGGCCTACCCATCTGGTCAGCAGAATCCTAACTGCAGTGTCTCCTTGGAATTCTCCAGGCCCAGAGATCTAACTACAGAAAAATAAAAAGGAATATTTAACATGGATCTAAAAGATTGGAAAAAAAGGGTTAAAAACTGAAAACAAATGCTAAGTTTACTACAGAGTTAAATCTAACGAAGACATAGGCATTCACATGCATTTATTATGTGCATTATTTGAGCCCCTGGATCTCGCTATACCCGAAGACAGACCTGACTTCCCAGTAAGATGAGACAACAAGCTCTCTTTTTTGCTTAAGTTATTTTGAGTTGGATTCCTATCACTTGTAACTAAAATAAAGCATATAATATAAGAAGTAATCCTTCTTCATGAAGACATTACTGAAATTCTTGGTCAGGTGTGGCTAAGGAAACTCTCTTTGTCCCATCCAGTTCAGGTCCTTTTCTTTATTACTCAAGTATTTCTCTTCTTTGTGTCTAGTTTGTTCACGTCCTTTGCCTTTGCTTTAGACCATTGCTTGTTTGATTAAGATTTCTCAGAATTGCTATAAGCTATGACTCATATTCTCTTTCCCCCAAAGTGATCATCAGTTACGTTTTTTAGCTTCAAGGGTATACAAGTCCATGCAATGCTGAAATTTAGTAAGGCTTTCTCTCCTTCAAAATCAGGCTGCCATATATTAGCTTCTGGGAACATTGCTTGTTTCCTGCAGGTTCCATGCCCTCTCTTATCGCCACTGAGCCTAGTGTTGGTAACCAAAGGTTCAGTTATTAAGTAGTTATAATGCATATAAAACATGTTTCTACCATGGGAAGTCCATAATCTAGTTGATAATAATGATTCTGGAATAATCTTGGAATTTGGTCTTCCAAAGCAGATCTAAGAACATCTCGAGGCACTTTTTTCTCAAGTTTGGGAGCTGAATGTTTTACTTTCAGAAAAAAGTTTTCTAGGTAGATGGACTTGGAGAAAAAAAATTAAATCAAGGAATACTTACATCAGACATTTGCTGACTATTGGACACCATGCATGATCAACATATGTGTGCTCATCTACCCCAGCTTCCCTCAACATTCTCTGTTCTCTATAACATAAAGTAAATTTGTGTTATTCTTTATCTAAACAGTTCTGAGAGTATTGGGAATGATAATAATTAAAGAACAATCCAGATAGCAAAAAACAAAAACAAAAACAACTTAGGACAGAAATCCCATATTCAAGACTCAAATCTTGAAATGTGTTTGTGAAATGTGGGTAATGGTAATATACTTACCCCATTCATTTCCCAGAATTACAAGAAGAATCAACTTAGTTAATGTTAGAGTGCTTTGTAGACTATAAAATACCATAGAAATGTCAGTTGTTACTACAACCTTCATGCCAATGTTTTCCTAGTTCTTCTTGGCTCAAAGTAATGAAAAGTTTTTCACATTTAATTTTCTTACAGTTTCGTTTTTTGTCCTCAAACAGCTTTGCTTTATTTTGGTTATGAGTGATAGGAATCCAACTCAAAATAACTTAAGCAAAAAAGAGAGCTTGTTGTCTCATCTTACTGGAAAGTCAGGTCTGTCTTCAGGTATAGCGAGATCCAGGGGCTCGAATAATGTTGTCAAGGCTCTCTCTCACTCTCAGTCTGCTTCCCTCTTTTTGTGGGCCAGGTCCTTTCCTTTGGGCTTAAGTTTCCTCCACAGGAAGAAGGGGTGTTGACATTGCCCTGAAACTTAACAGAAAGAGAGCTTTTTTACCCAGTGTCCACACATCAGTTCCAGGGAGATATACTTGGGACAGCCCTGTTTGGATGGCAGCTGGGAGTGACGTCTATCACATGTGAGATGGGCTTCCTTGATTGGGGGATCTGTTTTCTATGCTGACTCCTGCGGTACAGGATGCAGTAAGGACAGGATCCTGTAGTTGTCCATCCAGCTGAGACCCAGAGGTGAGAGGAGGGGATTCTCTAAAGATAGGCTTGTTGGGCAGAAGTGAACTCTACTTGTCTTTTGCAAAAGATGAGATCAGGACTTTCAGAGAAGATGAAACATAAATAGTGAGTAAACATATGAAAACATACTCCACTTCATTAATAAGGAAATTAAAAAGCGTATGGGGAATTATAGTATTTTTCCCAACTAGGTGGGAAAAATTGAAAAGTCAGATAATACAGATTTGGAGAGGATAGAACAATGACATCTCTGATATACTGGTTAAAGTATGATCTGTTATAACTACTTTGGAAAATAATTTGCTATTATCATGAAGATTGAGCATTCATATATGCCATGATCTAGCAATTCTACTCCTAAAGATATCCTAGAAACTTTGGGCATGGTGTGCACATGGTGTGCAGGAGCTATATGCAAGGATGATCATAACCAACTTATCCCTAGTAGCAGTAACATTATAAGCAACTTAAATGTCCATCAGCAGGAAGACAAATAAATACGTTTTAAAGTAATCATATACTGCAGTACCATACCCACTGAAAACAAACAGCAGCAGAGTGAACTAATATCAATTAAGCTTAGAAATACAGTGTTAATGAGCAATCAAGTTTCAAAAGACTAACTACAGTATAGTACAATGTGTAGAAAGCTCAAAACAAGAAAAATGCAATAACATTGTTTTGTTGACTAACAAAAGCAAGAGGAGCATAAATATGAAATGAAAAACACTATGTATTTTTAATTATTTAAAATATGAAATTAAAGGCCAGGCGCGGTGGCTCAAGCCTGTAATCTCAGCACTTTGGGAGGCTGAGACGGGCGTATCACGAGGTCAGGAGATCGAGACCGTCCTGGCTAACCTGGTGAAACCCCGTCTCTACTAAAAAATACAAAAAACTAGCTGGGCGAGGTGGTGGGCGCCTGTAGTCCCAGCTACTCCGGAGGCTGAGGCAGGAGAATGGTGTAAACCCGGGAGGTGGAGCTTGCAGTGAGCTGAGATCCGGCCACTGCACTCCAGCCTGGGTGGACAGAGTGAGACTCCGTCTCAAAAAAAAAAAAAAAATAAATAAATAAAAAGAAATTAAAAAAATGAAATTAAAAATATGAAATTAAAACTAATGGCCGGGCGCGGTGGCTCAAGCCTGTAATCCCAGCACTTTGGGAGGCCGAGACGGGCGGATCACGAGGTCAGGAGATCGAGACCATCCTGGCTAACACGGTGAAACCCCGTCTCTACTAAAAAATACAAAAAACTAGCCGGGCGCGGTGGCAGGCGCCTGTAGTCCCAACTACTCGGGAGGCTGAGGCAGGAGAATGGCGTGAACCCGGGAGGCGGAGCTTGCAGTGAGCTGAGATCCGGCCACTGCACTCCAGCCTGGGCGGCAGAGCGAGACTCCGTCTCAAAAAAAAAAAAAAAAAAAAAAAAAATAATAATAATAATAATACCCCTGGGGTAGTTCAAGTTGCTGGGTAATGGTACTGGTGTTTTCAGGTATTTTAAAATCGTGCTTCATAACATACACACGTGACACATGCATATATGTGTTACATCTATTATTTTATATTCTGAAATATTAAGTAATAGAGGCATGTAAAAAGAGAACATATGTTTCACTAAGAGTTTTTCCAAACTAGTTAAATCAAAAATACTAAATTCAGTAGCCATTAATCTCATTAATCTGCATGTACCTAAGGAAATTTAAGAGTAAAAACATGATTTGTAGGCAATTATTGTTATGTATTAGGATACATGAAAAGTTTAGCTTGGTCAAGTACCTAATGGAACATTTGATAAGTTACCAAACTTTAAAAGACATGAAGAAAACAACAAAGGAAGGACATACCTTCACGCTATGCCTGACCAAATGGAAACTTGGATTATGTATACAAAACAGGGGGAGGGTGGTTTAAGAAATTTATTTTGAATATTTGCAGCAATGTTTCCTTTCCACCTCATAGATATTACATTAGATCATGGAATAGTTACCCCAGTGGGGCTTCAAAAGATTCATCTTTTTTTTTTTTTTTTTTTCAGCCATAGCTGTTTGATTGGAGAATAAAAGTCAGCATTAGGTATTGACAACATGATTTTTAACTCATATGGAAGTTTTTCACTTATATGGGAATAATTTGAATTTGTATTCCTGTTAGAATTTTAGAACTGGATTTTTGCATAGCCTGACATTTCTCTGAAAGGAATTACAGTTAGGTAAGGATCAAGGAGAATTACCTATAACAAATAAAGGTGATAGAAAGAAGGATGGAAAAAGAAGGCAGAGGGAAAGGGAGGGAGAGGGAAAGAAAGAGAGAATGGGATGTTGGAGAGAGTAGGTCTTGGTGATGCAAATGCTGAGGTCTAAATTCTGGCTCTGCAATTATTAGCTGTGTGACTTGGACAAGTTCCTCAACTACTCCGATGTTCCCGAGGTCCATCTCTATATAGGGACTCCAGCCTCCACCTCCCCATGTTCTTGTGCTCACAAACCGCAGGCAGATGGAATCTGAACTGGGAAGGACCAATGATGAGATGCAGAGAAAAGCCACATTCTGAAGGTTATGTAATGTTATGAATGTTTAATAGATAGCATATCAAACATGCTGTCTATAAAAGAGTATGACTACCATGAATATGTCTAAGTGTGAACAAACAATTTGAAAGTAGTATTTGGAGAGAGTGGACGTTACGCTCTAAAAGAGGTAAGGGAGGATGGCTAAGGTGCCCTAATATAAATAAAAATAACTATTTTTTTCTGATGGCTGCCCTTTAGTTGAGCTAAGGACTATCTTTCTCTGTTTAATGCAAGTGGTATGTGGTATGTATGGTTTGCAGATAGAATGTTAATTTTGCAATGTATTTGTGCTGTGCATTCTACCATGTTTGATTGTTCTTTCCCAACAATGATGCCAAGCTAAAAAGGAAGGTAAGAGGGTGTTGAGTCCATCGTTAGGGGTGGATTAAGTGTGCAAGTGTTTTGTTTTCAGACAATGGACAATTGAGGGGCACCACCTTCAGGCACTTCTCTCTGTTTTTGGAAGCAGTGGTGATGGAAAAAAGGACATAGGCACTGGTGCCAGGCACACCTGGCATTAAGTCCTGGTTCTGCTATTTATGGCTTTGTGACCTCAGACAAGTTTCTTATCTCTCTTCAAAGTGAAACAACAGTACACATTCTTTTCACTGCCTTCTGATCTTTGATTTTTAACCTTGCCTTTTAATATTTCCCTATAGACTTGACCATTGCATTTGGCTTTCTTCATTTGAGATGGGGTCCAATTTTGGCACATAGCATATTGCATCACCCACTCCTTGCCCGGTCTCTGTTACCTTCAACCCCAGTGAAGTTCAGACCAAAGGGCCTGAGCTTCTTCACAGCAATTACGATAATCACTACTGATAAGCGTCTGTCATCTGGGACATGTCGTGATGATTGCTTCCTCTTGAGGGGTACTAATATTGGCACAATGACTCAGCAATTCTGTTCAATGGCAAAGATTCTTACTCCCCCCCACTCCAGGGATTTCCAGCCTAGTGCCTTGCTTATCTTGGTCTAGGGAAGCTCACATGTTTTTCCTGAATGGGGCTTCAGTCTCTAGTCCTTGCCTCCTCTACAGCCCTGGGCTGGAAAGCATAAGACAAAGTCCCAAGGTTTTCTGTCAGTCTTTCATTTAAGCTGGAGTTGGGGCATCAGTGCTAATCATTCAGATTCTTTTTATGTTCTGCTCTGGCTTTTTTGTTTTTTTGACTCTTTCAAGGACAAAGCTCTTCCTACCCAGAAAATAGCCCAACTCCAAGAGTCTTGGTAGTCCAAATGCCACTACTTTCCAAAGGACCCCAAATGGCTCCCTTTGCCCTTCACTCCTCTCAGCAGTATCTTCCAGCACCAAGTCTGTGTTGTCTTCCTTGAAGAAGAGAGAGGGAGGGGTCTGGTGCATCCTCGATGCCTCCTGCCTATGTGGTTCTTTGCTGTTGGCCTCTCCTTGGGAGCTGAGCCAAATAGGGGAGGCTGAGACCAGAGTTGGGGCATCCAGGTCACAGGGGCACAAGTGCCAGCCACAGGTGCCAGAGGATGCTGTGATTTTCACAGCCTTGTTCGCAGAGCAGCCCATTCAGTGGGACTTAGTTTATTTATTTAATAATAATGCTTGGCAAAGGGAACAACTCATGCTTGTTAAGAACTAATGCATACCAGGGATTTTTTGTGTTATCTTCCTTAGTTCTCACAAAAGCCCTCATGGGAACTGCTCTGTCCTTATTTCAGGTGGTCTCCTCCAGATCACACATTGAGGCTCTGTGTTCACCTTCAAAGGCACAGGGTCTGCCTACTAGCCAACGCTATCCTCTGTTTGACAAAATACTCACATAGGTTATCCTACTTGGATGTTGCTGTGCACCAGAACCTCCGGAGGGCATCATGCAAGGCATTTCACAGATGAGGAAGTTGTGATTCCTTGGCTGTGAACGGGAAAACTGAACTAGGAAGGTGGGTTGAAAGACTCCAAGTCCAGCCACCAGAGTGTCACATGGAGTGGAAGAGGAAAACACTTCCTTGTATTATCCTTCAAGCAGAATAGAACCCTGAGGAAAGTGGTAAGGAGGTGGATTTTTGGTTAACAAAATGATCTCCTATTAGGAATTGTTCTACAGTATCTGCCACCACCTGACCCTGAGAGACAGGATGAGGGAGATAAGTGGAGAGGCTGGGCACTGTTGAAAATGGGGGCAATTGGCCAAGTCGAACTTTGAAGGCCCAAGGGCCCACCCAACTCTATGTGCCTATGACGCTATGGTTCCAGAAGCTTCTTGCTTCTTTTCACTGTTATAGATCATCTTACACTAAAGCCAAGACCCAGAATCCATGTCTGAGGGTTCCAGGTGCCTCATCATTGCAAACTTGGAGGATGAGACCATAAATTATTCAAATACTGCTCTCTGGTGTGAATCACCCATGAATTCTAAGAGATTTGTCTATTGATTTTCTGCGTTTCACAACAGCCTTTCTGCTCTGCACAATGTTATTTTGACTAAAATCCTAATCACACAAAATCTACTATTGTATTTTGTTTAAAAGACTTATCAATTTTCTAACTTGAAAAATACTTTTCCTGGAATGCACAACCCCAGAACTCCTAATGGCCTACAGAGAAATAGATGTCACCATTAGCTGCTAATATGTTCCTTAATCCATCTCCTTCTCAGCTCATAAGCCTACAACTCAATGCTCTGAGACCAGGCATGTTAATGGCACAAAATATTTACATTTATGCCCCAAATCCCAACAGCCACAAAACTTTATTTCTCCTTTTGTGTTTCAATATTTAATTAGTGATGAAGCATCAGAAAGCTGTAGAGAAAAAACACCCCA
This sequence comes from Macaca nemestrina, assembly GCF_043159975.1. Lineage (NCBI taxonomy): Eukaryota > Metazoa > Chordata > Mammalia > Primates > Cercopithecidae > Macaca > Macaca nemestrina. The sequence continues at coordinate 93,098,698 of NC_092131.1, forward strand.
TTATTTTTTAAGTTATAGTATATTTACAACCCATTTCCACCTGCTCCCTTTGTCTCCACCTGTCTCCGCTGTACACAGATTCGTCTCAGCCATCCCCTCAGGAATACAGCTGTGTCATCACATCCCGTGGCATCCTAATATGTCATACTAAGCTTTAAACCAATTAGGAATGACTACTGACTGTGCTGACTCATGGGAACAGAAGGGGATAATGTGTCCTTCAGGTAATGAACTTCTTTGGGGACTTGACACATATTTCATTTTTTAGCACCGTTGGTATTCTCTTGTCACATTTCTGTGGACGTGGCTTCATTTTGCTTCATTGCACTAGGAGGATTATGCAGGGATTAATATTTGTGAAGTAACTGAGTTTATATCTATAATAATGAGATTTGGACAGAGGCACAGTGAAATTATTGGGGCAGCCTCTGAGGCCTCAGGGACAGGCTGGAGAGTTCAAGGGTAGATCTGGCCCAAGTGACACATGTCCTTGGAAGGGCATGCTGGGAGCTTTGCGTGCTTTAGTTTCTTTCTACTCCAGTAGTTCTCAAGCCCTGACATGTATCAGAATGACCTGATGGGCTTGTTAGAACATACAGCTGGGCTCTCACCTCCAGAGTTACTGCTTCAGTAGGGCAGGGATGGGGCCTGTCTAATTCCAGGTGAAGTTAATGCTGGTGCTCTGGGGACCATACATTGAGAACCACTTCTTTCAAGCTAGGATACCAATTTAACCCTTTTGCCAGATGATTGAGGATTCCTTGAATGAAAGTACAAGCCAAGGTCAAATATAACTTTGTGTGATTAAATAACTGGTTACAATCCCAGAACTTTCAAGGCAAGATGGGTATTGTAAATCATTCAAGGGAATGATGTGGGCCAGAAGGCACAGGCAGTCAGGCATGTCAGGACAGTGGGGACTAGGAGAGCTCAGGCTGCATCCGAAGGGCAGCCTCACCTGGGCTCCAAGAGGTTGTTGGTGTGCAGGAACTAGAACTTCTAGGTATACAGGATGAGGCCCAAATCCAGATTTTTAAAATGTGTAATTTTCCTATTTCAAAATGAAGGCTCTAAGCAAACAGGGCAAACCACTGTGGGGATGAGAGCTGCAGTTGGCCCTCAGTTTGCCAGTTTGCAATCTTCAGTTTCAACTAACCTACCCACCATTTTTTTTTTCCCCAGAGGGTACACAGTCTTATTGCCCATGCATAGACTTTCTTCAGCGTTTCTTCCAACTTTGCCATTTGTCCATTCCCATCCAATGGGGGTCTTGGGCCTTGAGACCCCGTTTGGGTCTGTGTGGTGAAAGTTAAAACAGGGGCTCGCCCACTGGGGACACGCTGGGTCAACACCCTAGTGGTCCATGTTGCAACTACATTTGGTAGATCTGACTCTTTCGGACTAGAGACAAGGATTCTGGCCCAAGGTGGCAGATAGGCCTGGAGCAATGTCTGTGCTTATGTTGGGGCAGCAGTGGTTTCTATGAAGCAAGTGCTTCCATCCAAGGCAGAAGAGGAGCAAGGCCTGGGAAGCCTGATTGGATCCCCTTCGAGGAGGACACTCATCCTAGGAGCTTTCACATGCCGTATCTCATTTCATCCATAGGGAAACACAATGAGCTTATTATTGCCATTTTGCTGAAGAGGAAACTGAAGGTCTGAGGGTTTTTGCTGTTAGTAAGTGGTTGAGCTGTGACCTGAACAAAGGTCATCAGAAAGGAATGCAAGGGACCCACTACCCAGGACTCTGGGTAATGCGTCCCTGCCTCCTTGCCTGGGAATGTAGCATGAAAAATGGTGAGAAAACCATAGCTTTCACTTACTTTTTATGACCCCAAATTTTATAATGGGAATTTGGCCTCACATTTGCTCATATTGCTATATAGCAAGAGCTTAATTTTTTGATTAGCATAAAAAATGACCCCAGGAGAAGTTCATTCCCAGCTCAAGGATCGTGTGTTGAAATAGGATGTTAACGAAAACCTCATAGCCCATGCCTGAGTCATTAACATCCCAGGGTTTGAATGGGGCAGGTCCTAATTCTTCAATTGAGATTTCTTTGCTCCACTAAGTTCAATCCATGCTGGGACCATTAAAACGTCCTTTCAGTGCTTCATCTGAAATTACCCACTTTTACAAATTTTCCCGTTACATAGACCTAGCGCCCTTTGGAAAATGAACTGCTTTTGGTGGTGGTCGTGGATGTCTGTGATTTTAATATTATTATACAATGTGTCTCGATTAATCAATGTTTGAGAGCCATCTAGCTCTAAGCTAGATTACAAGTAAATAAAAATGGACTTTGTGCCTCCTGCCTCCATAAAAAATCCTCTGAAATAGAGATGACAGGAACAAAAGAACGGTGGTGCCTGGGCCCAAGAAGGTTTAAGTGAGGTACTTAATATTCATCTGGTATTCATTGCAATAACATCAATCTTACCAAATTCTCCTGGTGTTAATGTAGATGTTCTGCATTTAATATATACTTCCAGTGGAATTGCATTGTAATTGAGCACTAAATGATGTCCACTTATGGTAAAGTGGTTCCAGAATTTTTTTGTAATAAACGGGTTTTAGTAGAATAGAAGATCACAGATTCATTGCTGAGTCTATATTAGACTCTTTAGGCTCTAATTGTCGTTGATGGTCTTTACTGTATTATTTCCAGACAGTTCATAATTTTCCCAGCTGAACAAATGATGATTTGTGAGTGGAGTAAGACACTGACTGGATTATGTGGTGCCACTTATTTTTTTCATTGCTCTTGTTTCGCAAAATATCTTTTAAAATCAATTGAATCATCTCTACTGGTGTTATTTTAATGGCTGTAGAATTATTTGTATAGTAACAGTGATAGCAAAATTTGTTGAGTGCTTACTCTATACTGAACACCCCGTTAAGGTGAATACATTCATGATCTCATTGGAACCTCATGACAACACAGTCAGTTTGGTTACCATTTGTATTGTAGTTGGGTAAGTTGGATATCAGGGGTTTAGGAATTTGTATGAGGTCATATAGCTAGAAAGGGGTGGAGTTGGGGTTTGAATTCATATCAACATGGCTTCAGACTTCAAAGTCCGCTTTTAGCCACTGCACCAACCAACTAATAAAATGTCCCCCAAATCTCTTCTGATTCCACATACTAAATGTGTGGTTAATTTCAACAAAATTTGAAGCCTGGATTTCATATGTCACGTTCTCAGGGCAGTTGCTCTAGGGCGCTTATCCTTGTACACATCAGCACCCCTGTAGCCATCCTCACTGAACTTCTACTCTCTCTTTATTGCTCTTGGTATAGCTTATTATTGTGAACTTGTATGATTATTTGATTCAACTCTCAGCTGAATTTTTAGGAAAGGGAGGTAAAAAATTTGAGTGGGGGCCAATTGGGTTGGGGCCATGCAAAGGTATTTGGACTTCACCCTTTTAAGTGATAGAGTTCCATAGACACACAGTAGGTCCCCAGCTAACCATGAATGGATGCAGTAAACAAATGAATCCTTAGAGACTTAGCAGGAGGCTGCTACTGCTACTTAAGTCTCCATGATGGGAAAAAGCAGCTTGTTATTGTTAATGCCAACACCTCGGATAATATACTTTTTATCTCTGCTCATAATGGTAATGTAGATAAATTCCATAAATCAAATCTCAGCAGTAAAAAGGTTAATAAGTTTATGCTGTATAATTGAAAGCCATATTGGTGATTAAAAGGATTTTATATATCAGTTTTCTGGGTCACCAACTAATTATTTTCAATGGCCGGTAATAAAACACAGCACCATGCCTGGCTAGACACTGCAAACTGTCAGATGCTAAATCATGTAGAAAGTACTTGAGCAGGTTACCTTAAGTTGGTTGGTCTTTCCCTTGGGATGTGAAGTCATTGAAATCCCTGCTGTTTGTTTTGTGCCAAGCTTATGTGATGCTTGGGGTCCTCTTCTACTGAAAGTATGGAAGCTAGGCAATTCCCCCAAATGGAAAAGACATGTCAAGCTCCAGGGACCCCATGATAGTTGTAATCATTCATGTTCAATGCAGTTGGCAATAGTAACACCGAGTAGTTGCCTTTACATCTAGATCTTGGCTGCAGTATGGCACATATTTGGCCATCCTTATTCAGAATAGAGGATTTGCAAAAGAAGGGAAAAGTGTATGACCTGGAGCAGATTAATATTTTTTGACCCCCTAAAATATTCCAAGAATAGTCTTTGTGATTTATATGCACTAGAGGCCACTAAAGTATGTATCGTCAACTCAAGGTTAGCTATGGGAAAACTGAAGCTTAGAAAGTATGAGAATTACCCAAGGTCATGGCTATAAGCAGGACAGCCAGCATTCAAGCTTGAATCTGTCTGACTTCACACTCAAGTGATTCCACTATATATATTTATATTTATGTAGAATGTGTGACTTGACTTATATATACACATACATTTTACTTCTGATTTGTGGAGTACCATCTTAAGAAACAGCGACAACGAGGATAAAATGTTTATGAGTTGGTTCTGAGCTTAATTTGGGATATTAGAAGTTTGTGTAGCTGGGGTGGTGAAAATAAGGTTGCTGCATTGAATGAAACACATGTTATATTCTAAGCACACAATGTCTCCCGGAATAGTGCTGGAAGTGCTTAGAAGGTCAGTCTTCCAGTCTTGGAGGCTGCGTAAAGGTAGATGGAAATGAGGCGGGGAGGAGGCATTTGGGAGGGACTTTTGTTTCAACTCCTGCCATTATTTCTTATGGGTGGGCCTGATGTGTCACTTAGCCAGCATGCTATCACCTCTAGCGTTTGTTCAAGAGAAGTATGTTTATAGGGTTTCTATCAGGAAAGAAATACAGCCATTGTATACTGAAGTAAAACATAGTGGGCTTAAACCCAGAAAAATCACTAGATACAGTGATATATCCTTTCTTTAACATTTCTTTTTTTTTTTTTTTTTTGAGACGGAGTCTCGCTGTGTCGCCCAGGCTGGAGTGCAGTGGCCGGATCTCAGCTCACTGCAAGCTCTGCCTCCCGGGTTTTTACGCCATTCTCCTGCCTCAGCCTCCCGAGTAGCCGGGACTACAGGTGCCCGCCACCTCGCCCGGCTAGTTTTTTGTATTTTTTAGTAGAGACGGGGTTTCACCGTGTTAGCCAGGATGGTCTCGAACTCCTGACCTCGTGATCCGCCCGTCTCGGCCTCCCAAAGTGCTGGGATTACAGGCTTGAGCCATCTTTAACATTTCGATGTGTCTGACTTTACCCCATTACGAAGGAGACGAATTGAGGTTGGAAACCTTCTGTGGTTGTAGTCTTTGTTTTTGTTTCTCTAGTTCTTTTACAAGTTCTGGAATTATCTTGTAAACTAGGCACTGTGTTCAGTTGTGCGTGTGTAAGAGGGAGGGTTTGGGAGGATTTGTAGAATCATTCTACCGGGACTCTCCAAAGTCTGCGAATAACAGATGAATCAGAAATGTTGAACTTCTCAGTTACTTTCTTCAAAGGCAAATTATTTGCAGATGAAATATAGAATACAAATTGGAAGGTGAATGCTATTGTCTTGGCTGCAGAGTTTATGCTTCAAAAGAATAGCCAAGAGCATCCGGGACTGCGATGACTGGTTTAAAAAATGTATTTGACAGATATGTTAATCAAACCACCAAATAAAGGAGACCGTCAGAAGATGGCACTGAGACAGGGCACTCTCAAAACTCTCCATGGGCTTGGTAATTAAACACAGGTGCTTTCTTTTCTTGGCATCTCATGCTAGGAAGGACTGACCTATCAGTGACTTAGTGTTCCCATCTGCCATCAGGTGATACGTGAAATGTAAGAGCCGCCTCAGTTCCTTCCTAGAGAAAGAAGGAGATGTGATTAACCCAATAACCCAGGAGGAAGACTCAGAAATGTGCACAGAGAAAAGGCAAATGAATCTCCTTGGGGTCAGTGTGGAGTGGTTCATGTTGCAGGGAAAAGTTGGGCTTCTCACATTACAGGGATTCTTCTTCATGCCTATTTGTGACAAGAGCATTCTAAAGATGAAAACTCCCTTAGCTGTTCAGCCATATTTTAGAAAGAAATATTGGGGTTAGCATGGGGGTTGGAGGCGAGGAAAGGTATAGGTGGAGAAGAATGGAGGAGTAGACTTGAAAGGGCAGATGGAAAAAGGGAGAGAATGACAAATATACTTCCATTAACAGGAAAACAAATGCGCTTCAGATGGCTTGAGGCACAAGTGACACTTATCTTTAGTGGGCAGCATATTTTGAATAAAATCAAGTCAGCATCATCCATTATCTTTCCTCCTGACATGCACATGCCTTGACAACGTGCATCAGGGCATCCGTGACTCACATGGGGATTGTGAGTGAGAGTTAAGTCAGGAGGCAGGGCTTGTCTGAGCTCTGGGAGCAAAGAGCCATAACACAGTGCCAGCATGGCCAATGGTGCAGTCAAGGCAATGCTGCAACGCACCACCAATGGTCTCTGTGGTGGACTACTGCTTCCAGGGACAATCCATCTCTATCAAAGGCATGCCTATTGCTGATAAATCATTTTCACTCTAACAGGGAGCTGGTACAAAGGAAGGCAGAAGCAGAGCGGGGACTTGACATTTCCTTCCAAAGGCTTTAAAAGTGATGTACATATGCCCTGGCCCATTCTCTCCCTCCAGGGCCCAGAGCTTTTGCAACCTCTGTCCTCTCCCTTATCAAAAGTATTATGCCTTGTTTCTCACTCTCAGCTCATCTGATGACCACAACCACTCTGGCATGAGAATGCCTACCAGTGGGTTTGCCTGTGCTCACCAGACAAGAGACTAAGACTTCAACAGAGCCTATTGGGAAACAGTACCCTGATCAAGGGATGGAGCCATTTCTGCCACCATTGTAGGCAAGGCAGGAATGACAGGGAGGTGAGTGAGGCACAAAAGTTAAGAGGGAGTAGAAATGAACACCTCAATGATTGAGGTAAATAATATTTTATTAAGGTATTTTAAGAAATAAAAATTAGGCCAGGCGCAGTAGCTCATGCCTGTAATCCCAGCACTTTGGGAGGCTGAAGTGGGTGGATCATGAGGTCAAGAAATCAAGACCATCCTGGCCAACATGGTGAAATGGAACCTCATCTCTACTAAAAATACAAAAATTAGCTGGGAGTAGTGGCACGTGCTTGTAGTCCCCGCTACTTGGGAGGCTGAGGCAGGAGAGTTGCTTGAACCAGGAGAATCACTTGAACCTGGGAGGCGGAGGTTTCAGTGAGCCAGATTGCACCACCGCACTCCAGCCTGGCGACAGAGCAAGACTCTGTCTCAAAAAAAAAAAAAAAAAAAAAAAAAGTTATTGCAAAAAATCCATGATGAACAAAATGTCAAAATTTTAAATACAGAATCCACGGGCCATGATTAGGGTGAGGAGAGTGAGGCTGTCACTCTCAGGGTCCTACAAGGGCCGAGTTGCACCTGGTCTTTATTTAAAATTGTCATAGTTTGTTCATTTGGTGTTGGGGCTGGTGAGATCATGATGGGCCAGTGCCTGCCTCTCCAGCTGTGGCCCCAACCCTGTGCCGCACACAGGAAGCTTCTCTTGCTGAATTCATATGATATCTTTACAATAAATTCTATTTCACTGAAGCTGAGTAGAGTGGGGTTCTGTTGCTGGTGACCAATAATCCTCAACTAAAACAGAAATAAATATTTATTTATTTCTCTTCCAACTTCACAGAGCTTTCTCAGAGAATCACAAAATGTTTTCTTCTAGATTCAGACTTCTGTGTCAAATTATAAGGCTAAAATTTATAGTAATAATATAGGGTTTTCTTTTTAAATATATTACTTCCAATCGCATCAATATAATACAGTAGTTTCATTTTTACATGTTCTTTCATAAGCTCTGATCATAATTTGCACAGTCACAGTGAACATAATTTTGTATTCTGCTTTCTTTGGTGAACTTTGCACACCAAAGATTTTCCATGTTGTTACACGTTGATGGCTGTGGGCTGTTTTGTTGAGAATTTTGCCCCATATTTTACTTATAAAATTTATTATTTTTAGGTGACTTATAAATTGTCTTCCTTTTTTCCATCTAATAATGTGAAAATGAATATGTTTATCTCCGTGAATCTTGTTTCTTCGGTTATTTCTTTAAATTATGGTCCCAGAAGTCTGATTTCTGAGCCAAGTCCATTGTTACCTTTCTTAGTGTATAATTTGTATTGCCATATAATTTTCCAACAGCTTTTAGATTTTACAGGGGAAAACAAAGAAATTTGAGCCAAAAGAATTCTTACCTATAGGACACCTTGTTTCAAATTTAAATGGCAGTAGCGGTAGTATTCATCTTTAAAATTTGATTTATTTATGAGATTGTTCATTTTCAAAATTGAGCCACAGATTATTTTCTTTTCACTTGCAATAGAGCCCTGTGGTTACACCAACTATGGTTTCTCTCTGAAGTTTATTTTGCAAACTAGAGGTACGATTATATTTTACAATTTTTTTTAACCAAGAAAATATTTTTGGCACTTCTGATGATAACCCAATAGTCATATAAGTTGCAAATTTAAATTGGAACCCAGTATATACATAGCAAGTATTTGACACTAACACATTATTTTTTATAAAATAAATATCATACCTCTAAGAAAGAACCACAATCTTCTGTTCTAATTGTGGATATGTCTAACAGTGCACAGCACCTTCTAGACCACTCAGGAATTAAGCAGATGCAAATGAAAATTCAAAGCCATATTTCACATTTCTGTGATGCATTTTCATTGAGACATTTAAGGCCATCTTTAAACAAATGGTAATGACAAAAGAAGGACCCGAGGCCCCAAAAGGCTTCATTTTCCCAAATTGAGTCAATGACCGAACTAGTGATTAAACAGACTTTTCTTATACATGGGTCATTGTCTCTGAATAAAAGCATTCTATCAATATTTTCCCCCAAACCATCATTTTGAAACGTGAAACTCACTCTCAATCTAGACAAATAAAATTGAGGTAAAAAGCCAAAATGTGACCATTGGGAGGTAAACACATTAAAAGCAAATTTTATTCTGATTACGTTCATTAGCAGAAATCCTTTCATCTGACACAGCATTAGGTTAACAACTTTAAACCCCAAACCACCTTTTTTTTTTTTTTTTTTTGAGATGGAATCTCCTTCTGTGACAGGCTGGAGTGCAGTGGTGCAATCTTGGCTCACTGCAACCTCCGCCTCCTGGGCTCAAGCCACTTTTGTGCCTCAGCCAGCCGAGTAGCTGGGTTTACAAGTGCCCGGCTGATTTTTTGTATTTTAGTAGAGACGGGGTTTCATCATGTTGCCCAGGGTGGTCTCGAACTCCTGAGCTCAGGCGATCTGTCCACCTCAGCCTCCCAAAGTGCTGAGATTACAGGTGTGAGCCACAAGCCCCAAACTACCTTTTAAAAGAAGGATTTTCTGGGGGTAGACATGGAAACAGGAAGCAAATGAAAAGAGGGCATTTGGTGCATCACAGAGGTTAAGTCTCAACTAGCTGGAAGACTGGGGGAAATCTAACTCCTAAAAAAAGGTAACACTGGAGATGAACAGTACCTTGAGATGAATCTATAAAATAACCCCTTTATCTTACAGATAAAGAATCCAAGGCTCCATGGCTGGTCCAAAATGAAATGGATAAATCGTCCTGGCATCAGGACTATAATTCAGCTCTTTTGAATACAGTGTGCCATTACTTCATCTCACTGCCACATCGCTGACAATGTGGTCTTCCTGGTGGCAGCCTCTGTCCTTGTCCCTCTTTGTCCTGTGTTACCCATGACTTGTTTCTGGGAACCAGCTGGAGGAGTCCCCATTCAGGGCAGCACCAAGCATATGAGCTACTAATACTGACCAACATGGTAGGACTGCTCTCAAATTATCTTCCTGTGTCCTATCAAAGTTGGACCCCTACCTTCACTCATCCACTCAGTCTCTGTTCCTCTAAGCTCATATTCTCCAGAAAATATTTAGTGGGCTCTGTACAACCACTAAATATTTTTTTTTTTAGTGGCTGTATGAAGCCCACTACATATTTTTTTTCCTTTCGATTTGTATGCTGGTCCCTTTCAAAGGAGTTGAAGAGTAGTTCCAAAGACGGGGCAGTTGTCTAGATAGCGGGCATCACTGATCATCACTTTTGTGCCCTGTGTTTTGAAACACACAGCATCCTGGCAGGAAACAGGATTGGGTTAGATGTTTCCATGAAGAGACTGCCAAGAAAGAACTACCTGCAGAGGAATGAGGGTGTTAAGGGACCAGACAAGGAATGTTGAGGCATCCTGAGACCAGCAACAATGGGAAGCTATTGCCATTTGGGGCTGAGACAGACAATGGCGTAACATACTTTCATCTCTAAACAAGAGGTAAAGAAAAAAGAAGGACCAGAGGCTCCAAAAGCCTTCATTTTCCTAAATTGAGTCAATGACTGAATTAGTAATTAAACAAACATTCCTTATATATGGGTCATTGTCTTTCTATAAAATAATTCCATTAGCATTTCCCTCCAAACTAACATTTTGAAACACGAAACTCATTCTCAACCTAGATAAATTAAATGGAAGTAAAAAGCCACACTGTGACCATTGGGAGGTCAACATCTTAAAAGCAAATCTTAGCTATTAGAGCCTTGTGGAGCCGGAACGCTGACTAGGGGTGGGGGATTTGACAATGCTCTATCCAGGGAGGATGCTGCCAGTGCTAGGCATGCTGTGCTGAATGAAGCAAGGAGGGCAAGAGAAAGAAGAAACGCCCCGCCTTTCTCTCTTACCATTCTCCATTTCCTGCCAGCCTCCCACTGAACGAAAGCCAACCAAGGAGCTGGCTGTGGCTTGTGAGGTTCCTTGGGCAACAGAGCCGAAAAGGGCATGGATTGGTGAGCAAAGGAAAAATATCAGTAATGATTTTCCTGCATGTCTTCTTGTCTAAGGTTCAAAACAGTCCCATTTTATTGTTGAGAAAACCGAGGTAACGTCACAAGCTGCTTTGAATCCTTTCCAAAATAAGGCAGCTTATTGGTCAGTGGACTTGCTCATGGTCACGGTGCTAGTGTGTAACTGGGATCTGAACACGTCTGTTTGGTCCCACAGGGAACAACAGTCCTTCTCACTATGTGGTGCGGAAGCTGTTCAGGCGCTGTGGTGAGACGTCCACAATCGTCACCTCATTTAATCCTCACAGCAGCTCTGGAGAACGAGTAGCATTGTCCTCTTAATTTTTCTTATGAGGAATGGAGTCTTAAGGAAGCTAAATATCGCATTCCAGTTAATACCATAATGGGGCCAGAATTCAAATCCAAGAGTCTGAGATCTTAACCATGTCACCATTCTATGCCTTTTCCCAGCGAATACCTCACTGTTCCCTGAAGCTGTCTGTGGAGAGCAGAGTGACACTGTCTCATGTGGGTGTCTAGTCCCTGACCTGCAATCTAGTTTCCCTCGAAAGTGCCAAGTGTGGGGTGCCTGGTCCATCTTTCGGAGCCTCCTGGTGGGTACTAACAGTCATGAGAGGTCTTCTTCTGTGGGATAATAATGACTACGCTTGGCATGTTCTCCAGTCTGTAGAATGAGCCCACCAGGTGGGTGCTGCTCCTCGTTTACAGATGGCATAATTCAGGTTGTGACAGACATGTGGATCATGCAAGCTGGTGTGAACTGGCAGCCACGTTGGATTGACCATAACACCTACCCTCTTCTCTTTAATTCATTTCTCACTTTCTAATCCACCTCAAATCAGTTAAACCCTTGAAAAGAAGCCTAGCAAGTTGATCCATGAATCATCACGGATCCAGAATGTTACCTCTTTGGCCATTCCTGTCTCCTCATGCATGCAGGAAGATTCAAAGCCTCCCACCTTTCTGCATTCTGTCAGAATTGGATGAGTGGCAAAAGTGAATGAACCAGTGAATGGACAAATGAATGAGTAAGTAAATAAGTAAGCATATACATGCTCATTCTGACTTTGAAATCCATCATTTTAATTTTTTTATCATGTCATTAAAGTCCCAGAGTCAGTGGTTGCCCTTATTTTACTGAAAATAAGGTTGTTGGAAGATGAAAGCTGCATGATTTCAATTTAGTTTTCCTCGTGTTTTGGACGTTGCCTCCAAGAGCCTTTTAGATGGTGGGGCTGAAAAAACCTGCAGCAAATATTTAATAAACCTCTCTTTTTTTTTTTTTTTTTTTTTTGAGACAGGGTTTCACTCATGTTGCCCAGGCTGAAGTGCAATGGCGTGATCTCAGCTCACTGCAACATCTGCCTCCTGGGTGCAAGCGATTTTCCTGCCTAAACCTCCCGAGTAGCTGGGATTACAGGCACCTGCCACCAAGCCCGGCTAATTTTTTTTGTATTTTTAGTAGAAACGGGGTTTCACCATTTTGGCCAGGCTGGCCCCGAACTCCTGACCTCAGGTGATCCACCCACCTCGGCCTCCCAAAGTTCTGGGATTACAGGTGTGAGCCACTGCACCTGGCCTAATAGACATTTTTATTTGGTGTACTGGACAGATTCTTTTGAGGGTTCATAATCTGAAAAATAGACATTAAATTCTATAAATTAATGGACATTAAATTCCATTAAATAGACATTAAATTCTATAAATTCAACTCATCCGTGACCAAGGAGCCAGTGAATGGCACTTGAGCCAATGAACGACAGCTTTGTTCCTGACAAAAGACTGGTCCACATTCAGCAGGGAGGCTGTCCCCTTAAATGAGCATTCAGATTTAGGAGGGTATCCACGGAGCTGTGAGGGATGAACGGGAGACCTGCTCAGCCAACCACACCTGCTGAGCCAGTCTTGGTGGACAGGAGGAAGACTAATGGGCACCTTTGTTTGCCAGGTAGATGTTGTTACCAGAGTAGTGCTTCTTGAACTTAATGTGCATATGAATCACCTGGAGATCTTGTAAAAATGCAGATATTGATGAACTAAGTAGAGGATGGGGTTTGAAATTCTTCATTTGTAACAAGTGCTGCTGATATTGCTGGTCTGAGGACCACATCTTGAGTAGCAAGGTCTAGCGTTTATCTTATTGTTGTAGTGATATCCTGATTAGGTCAGTGATTTATCAGTAGCTTTATCTGGGGGTAGTGATGATCTTACACAAGACCATTTGATGTCACAGAAGTCATTGTCATTGTCATTGGAGTCATCTTGGAGTCATCATTGTTATGGTTACTCTTTGTTGAGAATCTCAACCAGAGCAACATATTGGCAAGCATCAGAAACTCAATCAAAGAGGCGCTGATGAAAAACAAAATTTATAAGATATAAACAAAACCCTTAGAACTTAATTACAGCCCCATAGGGACTGGACCTAGAAAAAGCAATTCCTCTCCCTTTGCTCCCTGCTGCACATGTTCTCATTCAACTGCTTGCACACAGTCCCTCAAGGCTGCCAACCAGTGGTGGCCATAGCAACCTGTCTACATTACCTAGAAGCTCATTCACTCACAGCTAATGGACTGAAGTCTCAGTTCCAAATTCCCAGGTCCCATCAGCCTAGATTCAGTCAGGGGCCAGCCTGGGTTCAATGCTAGAGAAGGGTGTAGGCAGGATGATATAACCCAGAGGCTGCCAGGACCGAGGGCCCCAAAGGTGGCCTGAGTGGGAAGGCTCAGAGATTCCTAGCGCACATAGCCAGTAAGTGGGTGAACCGGGATTCACACCCACATCTTTCTCATGTCCCAGTCCAAGAACTTCATATTCAGTTACACGTCTCTTCGTGATATGATGGGGTCCAGGAAGAGACCCCTGCAATCTGTCTCCTCTCCACCCCTCCTCGCCTCAAGAAGTCTCCCTTGTTTGAATACTTCTGTCCTCAGGAGAATTGCAATTGGGACGGAGATGGTGGCCCCTTCTCTCAGGCTCCTCACAGCGAATACCCTGTATGTCCACCCTGCAGTTTCAGTTGGACAGGCAGTCCTGAAGGTTAATCATTTTCGGAAGTCCAGTCCTAGGCTGGTCCACCCATGTCACAGCTTCCAAAAGGGCACCAAGCACCCGCTCTTGATGGCCTTCAGGTCACACCAGGATGTCTCCCTCTGCTCTCTCTCAGGGACTGTGATCTGCTTTGTTTTGCACCATCCCCTGGCCTGGGCCTCTCCAGGCTGAGGGCAAATCTTATGGCCACCAGTGCCTCCTGGCCTGCTGCTGTGTCTAGTGTCTTCCCTGTGTTTCTGTGGGATTGGAAATCCAGGGGCAAAGTTGCCTGTCAGCCATGCCATAACAGACCTGGCATGTCTGGGGCTTCTGGATTCCCTCTGGTGCCCTGCCTGAGTCCCCAGTGTATGTTCCACTCTAGAGGGTCAGTCAGGATGCCTGCCCTCCCCATTGGCTTCCTGCTGCCTGGCTAGGACATCTAGTTCTGGATATAGTTACATTTGCCTTTCAGTGACAAATTAGGGAAGCTGGGTGGGAGATTAAAAAAAAAAAAGAAATAGTTCCAAAGCCACCCTTCCCTGCACAGACAATGTGGCCTGAGGTCTTCCTGACCTAGGAGCATGCTGTCAGCCTCGTGGCCCTTTCATGATCCATACCTGAAAGCCAAATGCTCCATCTCCAAGTCAATGGCATTTTATCTGTTGAGGGGAGCAGAATAGTGTTGTCACCCTTCGGGAGAGCAGCGAGCCTTCCCTGGGGTGGGGTGTGAAGGACACAGGGAGGAGACAGGGGTAGGCTGCTGATGGGAGATTGATATCCAGCCGGGGTATGAGAGCCACAGGAGGCCACCGTTTGAGACGTGGGGTGGCTGTGACTCTGATAGGAGACAGTCAACTCCAGCCTGGGACAGGCATCATGTCATGGGCAGGCCAGATGTAGAGTCAGCCTAGCAGGGCTCACGTTCGAAATCAGACACATGTGGCCATGGGGAGACAGACTTTCTTGTAGTGTTGTAGTAGGTGGAACACAGTCTTCCAAGAGATGGTCTCCTTCTCTCAGCCTGGCCCAGGGCGTGGACAACAGGAACTTCTCCTAAGAGGGCTGGTCTTGGGACTTGGTCTTCCAGCTGGTCTTGGGACCTGGTCTTGGGACCAGGTTTCCCTACCCATGACCCTTCCTTCCTTCCTTCCTTCCTTCTTTCCTTCCTTCCTTACTTCCTTCCTTCCTTCCTTCCTTCCTTCCTTCCTTCCCCTCCCTTCTTTCTTTCTTTCTTCCTTCCTTCCTTCCCTTCTTCCTTCCTTCCTCCTTCCTTCCTTCCTTCCTTCCTTCCTTCCTTCCTTCCTTCCTTCCTTCCCCTTCCTTCCTTCTTCTTCTTCTTCTTCTTCTTCTTTCTTTCTTTCTTTCTTTCTTTCTTTCTTTCTTTCTTTCTTTCTTTCTTTCTTTCTTTCTTTCTTTCTTTCTTTCTTTCTTCTTTCTTTCTTCTCTTCTTTCTTTCTTTCTTTCTTTCTTTCTTTCTTCTCTTCTCTTCTTTCTCTTCTCTTCTTCTTTCTTTCTTCTCTTCTTTCTTTTTTCTTTCTTTCTTTCTTTCTTTCTTTCTTTCTTTCTTTCTTTCTTTCTTTCTTTCTTTCTTCTTTCTTCTTTCTTTCTTTCTTTCTTTCTTCTCTTCCTTCTTTCCTTCCTTCCTTCTTTCCTTTCCCTCTCCCTCCCTCCCTCCCTCCCTCCCTCCCTCCCTCCCTCCCTCCCTCCCTCCTTCCTTCCTTCCTTCCTTCCTTCCTTCCTTCCTTCCTTCCTTCCTTCCTTCCTTCCTTCCTTCCTTCCTTCCTTCCTCTCTCTCTTTCTCTCTTTCTTTCCTTTTGATGGAATCTCACTGCGATGCCCAGGCTGGTGTGCAGTGGCATGATCTCAGCTCACTGCAATCTCCACCTCCCAGGTTCAAGCGATTCTCCTGCCCCAGCCTCCCAAGTAGCTGGAATTACAGGCGCCCACCACCATGCCTGGCTAATTTTTGTATTTTTAGTAGAAATGGGGTTTCATCATATTAGCCAGGCTGGCCTCGAACTCCTGACCTCAAGTGATCCAACTGCCTTGGCCTCCCAAAGTGCTGGGATTACACTGTGCCTGCTGTCATATCTTTTCTATTGGTTTACCCTGCTCTTTTCTTTCATAGAACTCATCATAGGTTTAATTTGATATTTAATTGTTGATGTGTTTACTTTTTATAAGCCCACTGAGGGCAGCATTGGGCCTGTGGGTACTCCCAGGACCGACTGTGTGCCCTGCATACAGTAAACACTCAGTTAATAGGTCATCAAGTAAAACCCCCAGTTAATAGTCATCGAGTGTGTGGAGACCTGGGCTGAGGGGCAGCACCTCTTGGATCATGGATTGGGGCAGCTGATTGAGGAATGTGGCGCTTGGTCAGCAGGTAGGTTTTGCCCCTGGTTGGGGGAAAGTCAAGAGAGTGATGCTTATATGTAGATTTTGACAAAAAGACAGGAAGTAAAAAGATCATGGGGAATGTGCTGTGGAAATGTGTTGCCACCTCTGACCTGAACCTGGTAGCCTCCTGGTCAAGAGGCTAGACTCTGACCTTGGGTAGACTTGGTCTTGGTCCTGCCGTGTTGCTTTCCCTCTCCCAGTGTGAATATCCCGTCTGTAATGGGAGGTAATCAGACCTGCTTGACAGAGATGCTGTGGGGATTAACCAAGATAATGCCAAGCACGGCACCTGGTGCACACAGAGCTATTTGTGTTATTTTATCACTAAACTAAAAAACTGCAAACCTGTAAAATTATTATCATGAAAAGGCAGCACATTATAGTATAATGAAAAGGCCATGACATTTGGAATCTGAAAAACTTGGCTCTGGATCCCAGCTACATACCAACAGCTATAATGGCCCGGGTGTCTTGTAACTTCTCTGGATCCCATTAAAAAAATCAGTTCTTGCTACATGGTGATGGAAAGGATTATATGAGATAATGCATGATAATATGTTGATTAGAAGTGAAAAGCACTATTCCAGGGTAAGTTTTTCCTCTTGTGTAATGGCTGAGGAGATGGACCTAGTGTAGGCAAAAATTTCAGAGAAAGATAATTGAAGAATCAAAAGATTGCAACCCTTCAGCAACATTATTACATTTTTAAAAACTGGAGATTTTGAAAATGAGATGAAGTAAAATTATGGTTAACAATGGTCCTAGCTTGCTCAGCGACCATCTTCATAAGTATAAATTCTGGTGCCTCCAGCGAAACATGGTACCCTTTGTTAATTGCAACTTCAGTGGTCTCCGTAGGGGCCGCTCCTCTCCTGCACCCCATAAAGCAGCATGTATGCCTGTGACTGTCTCTACGCCCTTTGAAAAAGACTGTAAAAAACACCCACAAAAGGAAAATCAAGCACCTTCCACTTTTTTCCCCCTTTCTACTTTTAAAGTTTTATTGGACATTAAAAGTTTTTATGGCTATCAAGGAAAAGCATTTTGCCACTTGAAGTTAAGGTGTGATTCAAATTACAAGATGGCAGTACAATTCCCAAAATGATATTTAACAAATTTCACAGATTTTTTTTTTTTTTTTTTTTTTTTACAGGACATTTCTATTGGTGCAGAGAGGCGGAAAAAGCCACAGACTTAGAAACTCTCTGTAACTGCCCTGTGGCCCCTCTCTGCTTAAGGTGCATCCTGGGCCATTCTTTCCGTTGATTCCTTTTCCTCCATGCTTCACTGGACAACTGCAGAACACTTTTCTGTGAATGGGCTCCAAGACACCAGGGACAGGTGATGAGGACTGGTGGGTGCCCAGAATATGAGGTTTTTTTTTTTTTTTTTTTTTTTTTTTTTTTTTTGAGACAGAGTCTTACTATGTCGTCCAGGCTAAGTTCATTGACAGATCTTGACTCACTGCAACCTCTGCCTCCGAGGTTCAAGGGATTCTCCTGCTTCAACCTCCCGAGTAGCTGGTACTACAGGCATGCAGCATCATGACGGGCTAATTTTTATATTTTTAGTAGAGGCGGGGTGTCTCCACATTGGCCATGCTGGTCTCGAACTCCTGACCTGAAGTGATCTGCCCATCTCGCCAGAATATGATGTTTGTGTTCAACTGTCTATATGGCCACAGGTGAGATCACGTACATAATTTTAATCTAAGCATTGTTTTAGCAGTTTGCAAAGTTGAGTGAAGAGGAAGCGCATGCACATTGAAACATAGACCACTGTCATTGCCATCAATGCTTGCAAAGCATTTGGTTATGAATGCTCCAGATAGCTTCTGTTTTCCAAAGGATGAGAACACACAATAAACCAAACAAAACTGCCTTATTATTTAGCAGAATTGGTAAGCAATGTTATTGATGCACAGATTAAATAAGTTAAAAAAAATCCCACAGTTGTAAGGACTATGAACTAATTAATACCTGCAAGTCATGAATGAAAACTTGTGAAGTGATTCTTCCTTTCTTCTAGGATGCAATGTCTTCGTGCCCAGGGCATAACTCTTAATAATCTGGTCAATAATTCAAAAAGATTTTTTAATGTGAGGGCTGATTAATCTTGTTTGCTTTTTTCATTTGTGAAATTATCTGGATATTCATGTAATTGATACTTCTCACTTCACAAGTAGATCCAACTTGATTGTAGAATAAATTAAGACTGTGTTTCCCTGCCAGTTAGAAAACAAAGCAGTCCTTACCCATCTTCTGCTGAATCTATTACGGTCTATAAATGATGTTTTAGAAAACAAGCAGTGCTGGACTAAATCAATGGGAAACTTTTTGTGTTCTTTTTTCTTTGAGCTTAAAACCATCTCCACAGAGGCCAAGTGGCCTGTTTGGTTCAACCAGTGTTAAAATACCTTAAAGAATTGATAATAAAATGCCCCCAAAGTCTATTTACACATATCTCCAAGTGAACTAAAGGACATGGGAGACAGATTATTTTTTAAACTCACAAGAGAAACCTTCTTTCCCTTTCCAGTCAAGCAAATCTGAGTTGACTTCTCCCATAAATTCAAGAACAAAAAGTTATAAATTGAGCATATGAAGGACATTGCCTTTTTTTAAGTGATGTTTCCTTGACTTAATGGATTTGGTTATGGCAGGGAGTCAGAGAAAAGCTGTCTTAACTAAATCTTTGACTGATTATGCATTTTTTCCCTATTCATAGAAGATAGATTCATCATCCCAATTTGTCAAGCTGGCGAAGTTCCAATTAATTACACCCAGCAAACCTCAGCTTGTGTTATACCCGTGTCAGGTCTAATCTAGTGCCTCATTTGCCGGCAGCCCGATGAAGAGGTATCAGAGGTGGTGTTTCTTATGGTACTTACGGTGATGGATGCTGCCGCAGCACGGGCCGGTGGCAGAGGCAGAGCCCTGGACGTGTCTTTTCTCCGAGTCTGAGGACTCGAAGCTCCTGTACTAATTTAAGGGCTCATCTGTGTAGTGGATGTTGTTGCAAAGTCTATTCTTCATAGCTGAGCTGAAGGCTTTCCCCGTCACATAGGCTGTTTAAATATCTATGCGGGTCCTACATTTCTGTCAGTTTTGTCCTTGCGAAATGGAAAAAAACGAAGGCTACTTGTCCTGAGCTGAATTTTTGAGCTCTTTAGAGGCTGATGTGTGTTATAGGGGAAAATCACATGTGGTAGCGAGTTGTACCCAAGGTATTTATGAACATATCTATATATGCTTGTAGGTATATGCTTTTATGTTGTTTATAGGGGGTGCCTCTATCTTTTGACTGTGGTGACTTTGCTTTCACGCTTTCAGTTGATTAGGCAATGATCTGCTAACAAAAGTTACTTATGAGGCAATGTGAGGCCCACTGAATTTTGATATCATTCTCTGGTGCATGCATGAACTGAAAGTTTGATTGAGTGACTTAAGTCACATGCTATGCCAAGTGGTATGTTGGCATAACATCTCTGTAGACCCATTGTTATTATCCGCATTTAAGGTGGGGAAGCTTAACTTGGAGAAGTTAAGTGACTTGCTCAAAGTTGCACAACCAATGAGCTGTGGAAATGGGATTTATCTCATTATAAGTTTTGAGCTCTTTCCAGGAAGCTATTGCCATTAAAAGTAATGGCAAAAACCACAATTACTTTTGCACCAACCTAATATTTCTCTCAGGTACCCGTTTCTTCTTCCTCTGTCTATACTCCATCCTGACCTATAACCTTTACCTTTTCCTCCTCCTACCCACGTGCTGGCCTGCAAGTTACAGTGGGAGTGAGAGCCTGCAATACCTTGCTATATGGACCAGGTTTGCAGGGTGGCAGAACTCTTTGATGCTGGAGGTTGCTGGCTGTGCCGCATCTCCCTGTACCATAGGACCAGCAGGCACGGGGGTGTACTGGGGCTGAAGCTGGGCCTGTTCCCAGATTGCCTTGACTGCTTCCTTCTTTCTCTATCTCTGTAAGTTTCCTTCCTGTATCATCCGTCACCTCTCTCTCTATCCTCAGCTGTGATTTTTTTTGAGACGGAGTCTTGCTCTGTTGCTCAGGCTGGAGTGCAGTGGCGTGATCTCAACTCACTGCAACCTCTGCCTCCCAGTCCAGTGATTCTCATGCCTCAGCCTCCTGAGTAGCTGGGATTACAGATGTGTGCCACCACACCTGGGTGATTTTTGTATTTGTAGTAGAGACAGGGTTTCATCATGTTGGCCAGGCTGGTCTCGAACCCCCAACCTCAGGTGATCAGCCTGCCTAGGCCTCCCAAAGTGCTGGGATTACAGACATGAGCCACTGCGCCGGGCACCATCCTCAGCTTTGGATGAAACACCACCACCACCTGAAGGTATGGAGTCTGGATCCCAGAGTGGCCACTGGAGGGTCAGATGCTGAACCTCAGCAATGTTGCACAGTTGGAAGACCTTGACTGATGGGAGACAGGAGACAGGAGCGTGGAGGAAACCAAGCCAATACAGACCCCCTCCCTTCCTGCATTCACGGACTGCCCTGAGCTGTGGCTTCTTGTTTCCCTGGCAGAGAGGTCCCACATGCTAAGTGAGCACATTGGCTGAGCACCAGCCTGTATCTCTGTGGCTCTCAAGAAATCAGTGGGCAGCCAGTAATATACTGCCTTGCATTGCCCTACATTTGACCTTACTTCTTTTTTAATCCACCCCACTTTCAAAACAAAATGTTGACATCTTCATTCTTGCCTTGCCTCTGGGCTCCAGACGGATACAGGGGTACTAAGGAGAAAAGCTGACTTTTCACCCTTGTAGCCTTTGCAAAAGAGACCCTGAAAGGGGTTGCTATGTTTGAGGATGAATTAAATCACTCCAAAGACCAACTTTTAATTTGAATAAGGCTTTAAGTGCATTAGTATTCAGCATTTACATTCCTTCCTGGTTCTTAAATATAATGTGTTTTACAGTTATCAAAAACATATGCTGCTTTTCAGCAGAATTTTATATACAACTTTTTCAACAGAAGGTGCCAGCATCCCAATATGTTTGGCTTAGTTTTGGCTTTAACTATTGTGATGAAAGAATTCAAGTGCAAAGATGTCATCTTTTTAAATGTAGATGGAGATGTTGCTGAAGGGTGCTTCTTGAACAAAGAGAAAATAAAGGAATTATTTATTCTTTCTTCCGTTGAACTAGTTTTTATGATATTTCTATTATGGGGAAAATTCTGTATTAAGCTTGGTGAGAACTACATGGATAACTCAATCCCAGACCTTGTTTTCAAGGTATATTCTGTCTGATACCTTCTTGATAAAGCTGGTTGTGGCATTCTTCTTATTAATGGAGCCAGGGATAGTTTTCTGCTGCTATACCTGTGGGATAATATTGATTATTAAAATATTGAAATACTTTCTTATCTGTTGTAAATACACATTGCCCTAAGCTGCCCACACCTGGCCTATCTTGTCCCTCCCTTATGGTCCAGCCACTAAAGCAATAATGCTTGGCAAAGCAACGGATTCTGAAACCTTCCTCCAGCACTATAGCCAGTGTCCACTCTGACTGCTCAGAGCCTATACCTCCACTGTTGATGAGGTTTGGAAGGTCCTTCCTGAATGAAATGATGCTGTGCTGATTATATTCAGATAATCTATATCTGTGATGGTGAATTTTATATGTCCACTTGACTGGGCTAAAGGGTGACCAGATAGTTGGTGAAACATTATTGCCTGATGTGTCTGTGAGGGTGTTTCTGAAAGATAATGGCATTTGAATCAGTAGAGGGAGAAAAGAAGATTCATCCTCACCAAGATAGGTGAGCACCACTCAATCCATTGAGGGCCTGAATAGAACAGAAAGGCAAAGGAAGGGTGAATTCACTCTTTCTGTTTGAGCTAGGATAGCTGTCTTCTCCTCCAGTGTACATAGCTGATCCTGGTTCTTGGACTTACAACATTAATTTCCTGGTGGACTTTGAGTTTGGACTGGAGTTACACCATTGGCTTTCCTGGGACTCCAACTTGCGGACAGCAGATTATGGGACTTCTCAGGCTCCTTAATTGCATGAGGCAATCCTCATAATGAATCTCTCTCTCTCTCTCTCTCTCTCTCTCTCTCTCTCTCTCTCACATTAGTTCTGTTTCTCTGGAAAATCATGACTAATATCATATCCTTGCTGTTACACTCTCCAACTAGGGTTGCGGATGTGTTTCTGACTTTCTTTAGTTCTATCAGGTTTTGCTTGATATGTTTTGAGACTCTATTATTAGGTGCATGCTCATTTAGAATTATTATATCTTCCCAATGAATGGACTCATTTATCATTATGAAAGGTTCCTCTTGGTAACACTACTTATCTTGAAGTTTATTTTATCTGATACTAGTATTGTCATACCTGCTTCCTTCTACCAAGTTTGCATGATATTTTTTTTACATCTTCTTACTTTCAAACTATCTGTATCTTATATTTAAAGTTCTTCTCTTGAAGCTAGCATAGGTGACTCTTGATGTATTTTTTTAAATCCAGTTTGACAATCTCTGCTTTTTAATAGGAACTGTTAGTCTATATGTATTTAATGTAATTTTATTGTATGGTTGGATTTAGTCTGGCATTTTACTCTTTGCTTTTTACTTGTACATCTGTCTTTCTCTTTCCTTCCTTCCTTCCTTCCTTCCTTCCTTCCTTCCTTCCTTCCTTCCTTCCTTCCTTCCTTCCTCCCTTCCTTCCTTCATTCTTTCCTTCCCCTCTCTTTCTCTCTTTCTTCTTTTCCCTTCTTTCTTTCTTTCTCTTTCTTTCTTTCTTTCTTTCTTTCTTTCTTTCTTTCTTTCTTTCTTTCTTTCTTTCTTTCTTTCTTTCTTTCTTTCTTTCTTTCTTTCTTTCTTTCTTTCTTTCTTTCCCCTCCCTCCCTCCCTCCCTTCCTTCCTTCCTTCCTTCCTTCCTTCCTTCCTTCCTTCCTTCCTTCCTTCCTTCCTTCCTTCCTTCCTTCCTTCCTTCCTTCCTTCTTTCTTTGTATTTTTAGTAGAGACAGGGTTTCTCCATGTTGGTCAGGCTGGTCTCAAACTCCCAACCTCAGGTGATCTGCCCGCCTTGGCCTCCCAAAGTGCTAGGATTACAGGCGTGAGTCACCGTGCCCAGCCCTACATCTGTTTTTCATTCCTTGTTCCTTCTTTTTCTCCTTCTTCAGGTTATCAATGATTTCTTAGCATTTTATTTTAATTCCTGTATTGGATTATAGCTATGCCTGTTATTATTATTTTTTAGTTGTTGCTCTAGGGACTATAATAGGGATCATCATTAGCTTATCACAATCTATTTAGTGTTATTATTATACCACTTTATCTAAAATATAAGAGCCTTGAAATAGTATGATTTTTTTTTTTTTTCAGATGGAGTCTCGCTCTGTCACCAGGCTGGCGTGCCATGGCATGATCTCGGCTGCCTCTGCCTCCTGGGTTCAAGCGATTCTCCTGCCTCAGCCCCCTAAGTACGTGGGATTACAGGCATGTGCCACCGTGCCCAGCTACTTTTTGTATTTTTAGTAGAGACAGAGTTTCACGATGTTAGCCAGGATGGTCTCGATCTCCTGACCTTGTGATCCGCCCACCTTGGCCTCCCAAAGTATCACTTTATTTATCTTTCTCCCTCACCATATGTGCTACTGTTATCATATCTTTCTACATCTACATACATTATGTTTATATTCTGTACTAACATAGAAATAAATAGATAACATTTAAATATAAGCATGTATTTTAAATACACATTAATATGTTTAAAAATACATAAGATAAATTGTTTGAATTAATATTTCATATATTAAACATATACACATATATATTGGCTTCAAAAGGTCAGTTGCCTTTTAAAGAAATTAATAAGAGACAACTGTGGTCTTTGGTGCTTTTCTGCACTTACCATTTCTGTGCTCTTCATTCTTCTTTGTGGATCTGTGTTTTCACCTAGTGTCATTTCATCCTGGCCTGGAGAACTTCTCTGGCATTTCTCATAAAGAAACCTGCATATGTGTGGATTTCACTCAGTGTGACTGTGGTTTTCACCTGCTTTTCTCTCTCTCTAGTGCCTTCTAATAGAAATAAATTGTGGATTAAAGAAACTAGTGATGACTGCACTTGTACAGCCAATGATGAGTCATTTGTAGGAGCTCGACCTTTCTGCCAGAGCAACGGGCATGACATCATTAGATGAGGAGCCTGGCGGTTGGCTTCTGCCTGAAGACATATTTTCTGACTTACACCACAGGGTCTAATGTATTTTAAACTTATTTTTGGATTTGGAATATGTCACATAAAATTATAGATTTCTGGTTTCTCTTGAAAATTTAGAAACTGTAAATTTGAGGTTAGATGGGAGGTTCAGAATGCCTTATGTTTGTGCCTCTTTAAGGCCAATTTGAATGTTCTCTGAAGAGACTATGAATATGGAGAACTCTGTCATAGTGAAAAAAACCAAAAAGCATCTCGCATTTTTAGATGGAGACTCCAAGACAGAATCAATGGCATAAAGGGACGGCTCAAGAACACAATCTTTTCAGAGAGGGCAGGGCTCCAGATTGTCCTGGAAAAGACACAGATGAAATGCAAATGAATCATGCAGTAAGCGTGGTCAAACATGCTGGGAAATGCTTTTGTCTTTTTGCCTTCTTGGAATCACTCTGTTTTGGGATCGTTACTTTGAAGTTCAGTGACTCCAGGATGACCTTAGACTCAAACGTTTAACCTCTGCAGGCTGAATTCCATGGCCCTATCCAGACACCAGCCCTGTTGTGCTGGGGGAAAGTGTAGGAACGAAAAGAACACATGGAGAAGGAGAATGTATCCCCAAGAAGGAATATGCTGGTGGTTAACGTTGAAGGGTGGGATTCACAACCTAGTGTGAGGAGAGGGTGAACTTGTGCTGTGCACTTTGCAGGAAGAATTTAAGAAGAAACTTCAGATCCAGCTGGAGTGGCACAAATAGCAATCTGCCAATGTGGACAGACATTCAAACACCCTTTGGCTCATTTTATTCACTTTGGAGCTTCATAGTGGAAAAAAACATAAAGTTTCTCTGATGATAGAAAATTACAGAAGACAAGAGGAATGGGATCTCTGCCCCAAATCCATCCTTTTAGATTAATGCTCACTAATGGATATTAAAACAAGGTAGATTAATGAAAGCCCAATAGACCACGCAGCTGAAAAAACACACTTTCTTCTGACAGCCAGGCAGTCAAGAGATGTCCAGGGATTAAAGAGCAATTCAGATTAAATTACCCTCTCCATTAGGATGTCCTTTCCTTGATAATTTGTGAGCCGGAAAAGGGGGATGAAGAGTTGCCATGATCACCAGAGGTCATTCGTTCAAAGTGAACTTTGTGACCGTAGAAATAAGGGCCACATTCAGCTTTTATATGCTGGCAGGTTAATTGAACACAGGTCAACAGAAGACAGGAGTAAGGACGTTGGATTTGAAATAAGCAGCTGTTTGAAATCATGAGGAGTATGGATGGAGAGAAATGAAGGAACCTGCCAGGTGTCAGCTGGCCGGCATACTAGTGAAGGGTATTTTCATCATTAAATTCTGTTATTTGCACTCTGTGGTGGTTTTGCACCATGTGCGAATATTTAGCTAAGCTGGAACTACATTTCCCAGAATTCCCTGCAGTATCTGGTCTCAGGTTAGGGTTGGCCATGGGAGAAATTTGTGCAAGACTTAGAACCTGAAAGTAAAGCAGCAGCCAAGTTTATGTTCCTACAGTTTCAATAGGTGGGATACCAAGCAATGTGGCAGTCGAGGCAGATTGTCATTGATGTGCTGGCTCACCTTCCTGGCATGACAGCACCTGCACCCACAGCAACTCAGGCTTCCACAGGTTTTCTCCTGTGTGCAACTCTGGCAGAGGACGTCAGCTCTTTCATGTCATCATGTATTTTAGGTTACAGGGGTGAAAGACAAATGTAAGGTCCAGGTTGTGTTTGTGAGTTCTAGTTTATGCCTGTGGGGTCCAGTTCATCATTGCTCTCCCTGACTTCACATCCAGCTTTTCTTCCTGACAGCTCATTCAGATGATCTAATAGTGACCACCTGCACAACACTTGGTGCAGAGGCAGCGGCCTTGCATAGACTTTCCCAGTTTCCAGGTCTAATCTGGGAAACACATCTCTTATCTCAAATCATTCATAGTGGTTCTGCTTCTTGGGTAAAATCCCGACTGATGACCCTGCAGGTGGTATATGGTGGATGGACTCCTGGAGACATTTCTGCAAAGTTGCTGTTGGGGGTCTGTGTCTTCGTAAGTGCTGGCTTCCTTTTAGTTTCAGGCTCTAGGAAAATCTGAGTTTATGTATGGTGAGCTATGTTTATCCCCTGTACAGTGATGAAGGCTGCTGAAATGGAAAGATTCCAGTAAAGTTGCCCTACAGAAATGGAATACAATCTGCCTGTTATGTCTCTTCTGTTACTGCATTCGGCGTACATCCTTTGGAGCAAACACAATTACAGCTTCTTTAATCCCATAACGTTGACATTTGGTGGGTTTCAGTTTTGTTTTTTTCTCCTCTGCCATTAAGAGTTAATGGAGTAACACCTTTGCTTATCCAGGAAAACAGAAGTTACTTTTACAATTTTATTAAGAATTAGCTATAATTCCTAGATTGGAATCAATAAGCACAAAGCGTGAAGTATTTTTTGATTTTATTTTTGAAAATTGACAAAATCGTATATATTTATTGTGGACAATATGATGTTTTGAAGTATCTATACATTGTGGAATGGCTCAATTGGGCTAATGAACATCTATTACCTCACATACTTATTTCTGTGAGACAACATTTAAAATCTACTCTGTTATCTTTCTCGAAATACAATATATTCTTATTATATTATCACATAGTCACCATATTGTACAATAGATCTCTTGAATTTATTCCTCCTACCTAACTGAAATTTTGTATCTTTTGATGTCCTCAAGGTTCATCCATGCTACAAATAACAGGATTTCCTTCTTTTTTAAAGGTTGAATATTACTCCCTTGTGTTTATATGCCACATTTTCATTATTCATTCATCCACTGATGGACATTTAGAGTGATTCCAGATCTTGGCTTTTATAAATCATACTGTAGTGAATACGGGGTGCAGATTTTTTTTTGACATACAGATTTCATTTCCTTTGAATACACCTGCAGGAGTAGGATTCCTAGGTCCCATGGTGATTCTATTTTTTAATTTGAGGAACTTCCATACTGTCTTCCATAATGGCTGTACGTTCCCAATAGTGAGCAAGGTTTCTCTTTTCTCCAATCTTCACCAACACTTGTTATCTTTCATCTTTTTGATCATAGCCATTCTGAGAGATATGAGATGATATCACATGATGATTTTTATTTGCATGTCTCTGATGATTAGTGACATTGAACTTTTTTTCGTATATATATATTGGCCATTTATAAGTCCTCAATTGAGAAACGTCTGTTCAGGTCCTTTGGCCACTTAAAAAATGGATTTGTATTAGGCTGTTTTTGCTTTGCTATAAATAAATACTTCAGGCTGAGTAATTTATAAAGAAAAGAGATTGAATTGGCTCATGGTTCTGCAGGCTGCACAGGAAGTATGGCACTGTCATCTGCTTGGCTTCTGGTGCAGCCTCAAGGAGCTTCTACTCATGGTGGAAGACAAGGCAGAGCAGGCAGTCCCATGGCAAACAAGGAGGCAAGAGAGAGAGGCAGAGGTCCTAGGCTCTTTTAAATAACCAGATCTTGTGTGTGCTCAGAGTGAGAATTCCCTTATTATTGCAAGGGGGGCACTCAGCCATTCATGAGGGATCTGCCCCCAGGACCCCAATACCTCTCACCAGGTCCCACCACCAACATTGGAGGTCACATTTCAACATGAGATTTGGAGGGAATACACATCCAAATTATATCAAGGTTGTTTGTTGTCTTGCACTCGAATTGTTTGAGTTCTTTATATAGTTTAGGTATTAACTGCTTGTCAGATGTATGGTTTGCAAATATTTTCTCACATCTGTAGGTCGTCTCTTCACTCTGTTGATTGTTTTCTTTGCTATGCAGAAGATTTTTATTTTGATGTAATCCCATTTGTCAATTTTTGCTTGTGTTACCTGTGTTTTGGGGGTCATATCCAAAAAATTATTTTTCAGACAAATGCCATAGAGCTTCCTTCTATGGTGTTTCTAGTTGTTTTACAGTTTTGAGTCCCACATTTAAGTCTTTGAATTGATTCACTTTGAATTGATTTTGTATGTGGTATAAGGGTCTAATTTCATTCTTGAGGATATCCAGTTTCCCCAACACCATTTATTGAAGAGACTGTCCTTTTTCAATTGTGTGTTCTTGGCACCTTGGTCAAAAATCAATTGACTGTAAATATGTGGAGTTATTTCCAGGCTCTCTATTCTTTTGCATTGGTCCATGTGTCTGTCACATCATTGTAATAATGGGTCCATCATTATTCCCACCTCACAGATGAGAATATGGAAACTTTGGGAGAGGTTAAATGTCTTGTTTAGGTTCAGGTGTTATACAAGTAGTTGAGATTTGAATCCAAATCTTTTTTTTTTTTTTTTGAGACGGAGTCTTGCTCTGTGCCCCAGGCTGGAGTGCAGTGGCGCGATCTCGGCTCACTGCAAGCTCCGCCTCCCCGGGTTCACGCCATTCTCCTGCCTCAGCCTCCCGAGTAGCTGGGACTACAGGCGCCCGCCACCTCGCCCGGCTAATTTTCTTGTATTTTTAGTAGAGACGGGGTTTCACCGTGTTAGCCAGGATGGTCTCGATCTCCTGACCTCGTGATCCGCCCGTCTCGGCCTCCCAAAGTGCTGGGATTACAGGCTTGAGCCACCGCGCCCGGCCGAATCCAAATCTTTCTAGTTCAAAAGCTTTTGATTTCGTAATAATGACTCGTAGGGAATTTTGGTTTGCTTGTTTCTTCCATAAATATTTATTGAGCATGTAAGGTAAACAAATTTTTCTTTAAGTAATCTGAAGTGTGTCTGTATGCAACTCAAGTAGAGCTAGTGAGATGATGAAATTTCCAGTGGAAATTTCCATGGGAAATGCACCCAAAGCTGCTCCCCGCTTCCTCTTTTATCAGGGGCTTCCTGCTAACTCCTGGCTCCATGGAGGGAAATTTTGCTCCATCTCATAAGTGATTTTGTGGTTCCCTTGTATAGGTTGCTACCATCTTGTTTTAGCAAGAGCCAGAGACAGTTGTCACTACCATGCAATTACTTTTCCAGAATTGTGTGTTATCTAATCCCTTGGCCACTAAGTTTGGAAGAAACTTGACTTAGATGCTTATTTTACACTTTCAAATATCTGCATGACATCAACAATTCTGATCAAATATGGATAAAAAATGAAGATATGCTAATGTAGACTCATCGCTCTTATCTAATTGGGCTTGATAAGCGCCTCTCCTTGTTAATTTACATAATGAAGAGCTAAGTTAGATGAGAAGTCCACAACACTGAGACTACTTATTCCACAATAAGCTAGTTTTGTAATGCACTTCTCAAATATTGTGTTATTAGCATATTCTTTTCAGTTCACATTCAACTCAATTGTCTCACTATTACTGTCATTCTCACTATCACCACCAAAAGTACTTAACAAGTGTCTGTGAGTGATTAGGAGGCATATCTATGTGATACGAGACATTGAAAGTGAGACAGTGTGGGTCACTGGAAAGAGAAATGGACAAGAGTCAGGGAATCTAACTTCTCAACTCTGCCGGGTCTGTGTCCTGTAGCACCCACAAACTGGAGATAAGGATGCTTTCCTCTTTCTCATTGCTAAAGATGACCAAAAACAAACTTTGCACTCAATGAGTATGGAATCATTTTGGACAACTGAAAAATAAAATTAAAGCTTTACTTTGATCTGATCCCTGCTCTTTCATGGCCTCTCTTAGAACAGTGGTTTTAAAAGTGTGTGTTTAGGGTGTCTTCGGACGGCAGCATCATGGTGGGGGGTTCAGCCCCACTCTCACCAGAAGAGCTCTGTATTTATCCATTTTTTCACAATGATATTTTTTATATTGGCGTGATAGTAATGAGTAAGTTTGATTGGGGATAAAAAACAAAAATGAGCTTCTGGTACTAAGCCTTGAAGGTCACTGATGTTAGATAAGGTTCTTGATGGCGTTATGTTGATTAGAACAGACACAATGTGGACAGGAAGATATCTGTGTCAGGGACAAAAGTTAGTGAAGCTGGAGTAGAAAGCAATTGTATTGATATATTTTAGTGTATAGGTTAGGAAAGGTAGTTATAGGGATTCCAAATTCCGATTTTGGGTATTTGGCAGGGGGCTGTAAATGAATATGCAGCTCTTATCTGGCTTTAGGAGACGGGCCTAGGAGTGGCTCAGCTAACTGAGAATCGAAACCCAAGTGCTATGTGCCCTAGAAAGGAGTCATGGGTGAGAAGACGTGAGACACAGTCTAGTGCAATAATTGCGCCCATACGTGGTTATTAATGGGCCATTTCCCTGACAAGGTATTTATCTGAGCATTCACACACACACACACACACACACACACACACACACACACGTATATATATATTAAGTGTCTTCCTTGTATAGGTACTGAGGTCAGTGTAATGGTATCTCAGGTCTCTGAAATTACCCTAATATTTTATGCTCAGTTGTTGGGGAGAGCAGAGTGAAGGAAGTGTGTAGTTGGTAAAGGGACTAATGCCTGATGTTTCCTCTCTTACTGCTGCTTTTGCTCATCTTTCCCCAATGATCAGATAGATAGTGAGGATTTTGGTGAGGTCCCTTGTTTGAGAGGATTCACCAAATCCATGGTCTAAACATCCAAAGGGATCCATCCTTCACTTCAAATGATTCCAGAAGCCAATGAAAACCGTCAGCAGAATCCAAGTATTCCGATGCAATTATCTCTTTTCAGAAGAGGGAAATGGGACCTTTGGTTTTGCCAACAAAGAGTATCAGAGCTGGCCAGTTTACTTGTGGACATTTTTGGCTGCAATCTTAAAGACAGCAGTCTTGGAGAGATTTTTATGAGGATGTAGGGCATCTATAGACATAAAAAGCAGAAGAAATGCTTGTTAGTTATGGGGAAGGTGAAAGGCTTAGAAAACTGATTAGCGTAGCAGTGTGGTCAGATGGAAATGAAAGCTCAGAAGCATAATCGTTAATTGGGTGCTTACCTACTAATTTGAGCTTGGATGTCAGCAGTACTGCACTTCATTTCAAACCCAGGGTCAGACTTTAATGCTACATCATAAATTACGTAAAGGCACAACACTAACAATTAGATAATTACGGAGACCCATGCTGTTGCAATTTAACTGGGCAAGTTCAGGGCAAACATGACAGGAATACTGCTTAACCCTCAGACTGCCGGCAGGATTTTTTCCAGAGAGAGAAATGAATACATAAGATGATGTCGTTGGCTGGTTTTCAAAGCCTATGGGTTAAATAATTTCTTTCCAGTAGCTGGATTCATCAGATGACCTCTGCAAACTGAGAAGAAGTATTAGAGAAGTGTTAATTATATTCAAGAAAAATCCAGTCTTTAAATCTACACCAACTAAAGCACCTGGGGTGGGCTAGATTCCAGCTAAACTTCAAGATAAATTTTAAAGTTAAAGCTAATTTTTACAATTACGAGATTCTCTGTGTATGAGATGTGTGAGATGTGTAGTTGTTCAATCCCTATTTTCCACCATTAACATATGAATCAAAATAGAAGATTCAAGGTGAATATTTCATTCTCATTGCATTCTTCCTGGCAAACTAGTGGCTGACTCAATTGATGAAGGCGTTTTCATGATCATTGTGAGTTGTCAAGACTGTGCTGGTGTTTTGCAATATGCTTCTTCCATTCATTCATTGACTCATTTACCAACGTATCTGAACTCTTCTGCGTGCTGGGTGTCATGGATGCAGATGTCACTAGCTAGGTGTTTAAACAACATTCTGATTCCTGGGTAGGGAGAGAAGACTTGTGGGGCCTCAGCTCATGCACTTGTAATATGAAGGCAATTTTTGGAAGAGTTTTGTCCTCATTGTCAGAATGTGAGCTTGAGAAAGTCTAGACCCATACCTCATTTTCCTTCTATCCCCACATCCTCAGCACAGGGAGAGGTACATTTGAAGAAATAGACAAGTCTAAGAGGCTAACTGAAGAAAGGAATAGTTTTGGACTGGAGAAAAAAAAAAAAAGAAAAATGATGGGTAGTTTAACCAAAGGTCAGATTTTGGAAACTCAGATTGTCTGACAAATGAAGTCATATTGTAAAGTCCCATAAGTAATATTTGAAAACTAAATTCTAGTATGTAAATAGTTGCTTGTCAGTTTCATTTGTCTCCTCTTATTCTTATAATGACACACTATAACGTTTGAAGTTACAAAGATAATAAAATAAGGGACCATAGCATT
The DNA here is from genome assembly GCF_043159975.1 of Macaca nemestrina. Lineage (NCBI taxonomy): Eukaryota > Metazoa > Chordata > Mammalia > Primates > Cercopithecidae > Macaca > Macaca nemestrina. Next base: position 93,131,431 of record NC_092131.1, read on the forward strand.
TAAGATTGTTGGATTCATGGAGAACTCAATATTGAATCTCTTTTTTTTATGTGTAAGAGGATGGATTTGCCCCTGGGACCTTGGTGTATTGAGATCCAGATTAGGAGCAATGTGGCTCAGGGGTGCAACACAAAGATGGAAAAATAAGGGGGCTGAGAGTGTAAAACTCTCTAAGAGAGTTTTGTGTGTGCGTGTGTGTATGTGTGTGTGCACAAACAGTGTTGCATAATTGCAGAGCTGTACAAGGGTAGAGCAAATTCGAACCAAGATTACTCCTGGGGAAGAGAGCTGTTTTCTTCTACCCTGATTTCACCTCTTGCTAGTGAATAATGGTGTTCATGGTCCCCCACATGGTCTCTCCAAATCATAGGGAGCACCCACAGAGTTTGGTGGTGGCACAAAGCAGGTCAGCACAGAGCCTCCAGAGAGCAGCGCCCTCCAGAGAGAACAAGAGGCCTTATAGTCCGAGCTCTCTCTTCTGAAGGAATGTAGCTAGAACTGACCTTGCAAACCAAGAAAACATTTCTGGATTTTTGATATTTAACAAAGGAGAGAGACTCTGGGAAGCGGAGAAAGACAGTATTTTCCTGCTAGGTGGTAGGGTCTGGGGGTCAATTAATTTGAATATTAAAAGGATCCCTTTAGGAACACTTACACACTGTTGGTGGAAGTGTAAAATTAGTTCAACCATTGTGGAAAGCAGCCTGGCGATGCTTCAAAGAGCTAAAAGCAGAATTATCATATGACCCATTACTGGGTACATACCCAGAGGGATATAAATCATTCTACTCTAAAGACGCATGCACATGAATGTTCATTGCAGCATATTCATAATAGTAAAGACATAGAATCAACCTAAATGCCTATCAATGACAGGTAGGATAAAGAAAATGTGGTACATATACACCACGGAATACTATGCAGTCATAAAAAGAATGAGATCATGTCTTTGTGGGAACATGGATGGAGCTGGAGACTATTATCCTTAGCAAACTAATGCAGGAATGGAAAACCAAATGCTGCATGTTCTCACTTATAAGTGGGAGCTAAATGGTAAGAACTGATGAACACATGAAAGCAAACAACAGACACTGGGTCTACTTGAAGGTGAGGGTGGGAGGAGGGATTGGAGCAGAAAAGATAACTATTGGGTACTAGGCTTAATACCTGGGTGATCAAATAATCTGTACAACAAACCCCTGTGACACATGTTTACCCATGTAACAAACCTTCATATGTGTCCCCAAACCTAAAATCAAAGTTTTTTTTTTTTTTTAAAGGATCTCTTTATTTTATTCCTTAAACTACTTAAGTGGGAGTATTAGTTACATGCAGACAAAGAACTGAGACCTGGAGTGGATAGAGAGAACAAAGATATTTCAGACTGTAAAAGCTAAAATGAACCACCTTTTCAACAAATGGTGGTATATTTTGTGTGTGTGACTGTAGGTAGTAATAAACTAAATGAAAAAAAAACCCAGCAAAAACAATTCTTATACAGAAAAAAATGACATCTCACAGAATCTCATCATTTACCTTGGGCAAAGTCCTTTTCAACACCTCACCTCTTTGTCTTTTTAAGTTCCCCAAAGGTATGGGCCCAGCTAGGGTCAAAATTCAATAAGCTCAACACATTTCAGGAACTATCTTCAGCTTCAGATGCCTTTGATGTCTTTCCCCTGAGTATTGATGCTGATAGATGTGCCTTGATGTCAATCCGTCTTTCCAAATATGAACTGTTGGGAATTCTGCTAATGGCTGGAATTTGGTATAATTTTTCTGCTGTACATAAAGGTATCCGGTGGTCCAAATTTGAAAATATCTTTAACAAAAATTACTTAATATATGAATTAATAGCAATAAGTCACATTCTGAGACTCAAAATCCATCGGAATTCTCATTATGATTTCTTGGGCAGAGAGTTCGGCTTTTGTCAGTGTTCCTTTTGCTGCAAGGATAATATTTAAAGTTTAGGTAACGGTCCATTTTCAAAGGTGAGTTGGTGTTAGGAAACTTGCATTTCTAGCCAATGCTATGTAGAACTAAATAATAATAGTTCACAGAATATTCACTTAATTGTTAAAAACCTTACAAAGAAACTAGTGAAAATTAGCAGAGTTTGGCTTTTCTGGATCACCTAAGAAAGAGACTTATGAGCAGTCAATTGAATAGAAGTTTTGATTTGCTGTGCATTGGTGGTTGGCTCTTAATCAGTTGTAATTATCTTTGGCAAGGAAACTCATGGGAAGGATTGATACTTTTTCTCCTCTCCGTCTGTCTTCTTACCTTAGGATGTACAACAAGGCAGGTCGTTCTGAACTTGGGTTTTGCATGTAATGACATGTCTTATAGCCTGTGCGCCTTCAACATATTGAGGGTCACCTCATTCTTTCTGGTGGTGGCCTGGCTTTCTATTGTGTAGATGGGCCATCGCTTATGCTCTTGTCCTCCAAAGATGGTTACTCAAGAACATTTCAATCTTTTGCCTTTGAAAATAGTGCCATGGGCCTGGCACAGTGGCTCACGCCTGTAATCCCAGCACTTTGGGAGGCTGAGATGGGCAGATCACGAGGTCAGGAGATCGAGACCATCCTGGCTAACACAGTGAAACCCTGTCTCTACTAAAAATAGTAGATGTATATGTACCCACGTGGTGGCAGGCGCGCCTGTAGCCCCAGCTACTCGGGAGGCTGAGGCAGGAGAATGGCGTGAACCCGGGAGGCAGAGCTTGTAATGAAGAGATCGTGCCACTGCACTCCAGCCTGGACAACAGAGCGAGACTCTGTCTCCAAAAAGAGAAAAAAAATTGTTTTTGGAAATGTTCATTATTGAGCCAAAGGCCATGTGCATTGTAAATTTGGGTGGATAATGCCACATTACTCCTTACAGATTCGGTGGTAATTTGGGAGACTAATTAGCCATGGGTTGCTAACAACTGTCCCAAAGTTATCTTGAAGACAGAACTTGACTACATGGAGCTGGTTCAGACAAGAAAGAGAGAAACACTGGGCAAGAGACTATAGGAGGGGAAGGAACAAGAGCAGCTGAAGGTCTGTAAAGTAGAAGAGAGAGGGGTTTGACTTGCCCTGAAACATTAAAAGTGCTGAAACTAATGAGTGGAGTTAACACACAAGGGAGACACATGAAGGTTCAGTATTAATAAATACTTTCTAAAAGTTTTACCAAATATGGATCTGATTATTTGAAAGCAGGTGAGTCCCTTGTCACTAGGAGTGTTGGTTGTCACAGGCTCTGTGGGTATGTGCATGTGTGTTTGTGTGTGCTTCTGATGGTGCTTGTATGCATATGCATGCGCACACATGTGCATGTGTCCTGTGTGTATGTGTGTGCATGTGTATGTGAACATGTACAGGACAGTTATATAAAGAAGGCATGAGCACCAGAGGGGAAGTCACAGTAGATAACCTTAAAGCCCTTTCCAAGTACGTGAGACAACAATTAAATGAATAAGTCAAAATGTAGATAACTATTTGTTTAAGATACGAGGTTTTGTTTAAATGAATCACCCAAATCTAAATACTCCAGAGATCAACTCTTGTGTAATATGGTATTGTGTATTCATTATTTCTGTGAACGTGCCTCAAGTGCCTTCACAAGATACAGCCACAGACAGACAAGCTCCCCTGACACAGGGAGCACACATGAGGCTCAATGGTAAGGTACAGTCAAGGTGAGGGACAGTACAAAGGCCTGCACTATGGGAGGGTCTAGGCCACACTCCATATAGGAGATTAGGCTAGGCTAAAATCTGAAGGTGAATGAGTGAACTCCTTGGTGAGTATGGGCAGCGAATTTCAGGCAAAGACCTAAGAAGTTCAAGGAAGTGAAAGGATCTTGGGGTGGACATTTAGAGTGTGGAGCCTGGGGAGAAGGCTGGTGAGAGCAATACCAGACTAGGATGAGAAGGCAGGGTGGGCACAGATGGTGAAGGCCTTGGGGAGTATGCCAAAGATTGGGGGCTTTATTGTAAGAGCAATAATATTTGAAGGGCTTTGAGTAGCAGTTACATGTCAAGATTTGCATTTTATTAAGCTTGCCCTGGCACCTTGACAGGGAGATGTCTTAGGTCAAGGTTTCTTAACCTTGGTGCTACTGACATTTTTGAGTCACAATTCTTTGTTGTGGGGGCTGTTCTGTGCATTGTAGGATTTTTGGCAGCATCCAGTCCTCTAATCATTAGTTGACAGTAGCACCTCCTCATCACCCAGTTGTGACATCCAAAAATGTCCTCAGACATTGTCACATGTCCCTTGATAGGGTAAAGAGTGTGTGAAATTGTCCTTGATTTAGAATCTTTGTTTTAGAGAATGAGATAAAATGATAATCTGAACTGGATGGAGGATAATGGCAGAAGTATGAGTCAGAGGGTAACCAGTAGAATGGATAGATTTGGGGTATAGGTAGAGTATGAAGAAGGAGGGTGAAATCAAGAATAAAGCTGAGGTGCTGGAATTTAGCAAAGTGAGCTGTGGGGCACAAGGGTGGTTTCCCGATAACGTGATACATTCCATTTTGGAAATGTTGAGTTTAAAGTGCCTGGTAGTGGGGGCCTCCAGGTGCTGATATTCACTGGGAATGAGTCTAGGGTTCAGGTGAGTCTCCCACAGATTTGGAGTCAGTGGTTGGCATTTGAGGGCTGCTGTCTTATAACTGGCAGTTGAAATAGTGCCCCTTCTGACCCCACTAGTAGCATTATGGAATTGTGTGTCTTGGATGCCCAAATGCTTGTGGCACTATGCAGAGTAATATGTGGCGGATTCTAAATGCTCAGAGTTCCTTGGCCATTCACCAGGGCCATCCCACTGGAAAAAAGATGCACATGGTTTCCCGACTAAGCAGAAACAGCCCCTGCAAGGTTGACCTTTCCTGCTCTAGGCAGCTGAAGTGTTTCTTAAGTGACGGCTGAATAGTCGAAGCTATTACTCTAACTGTAATTTGTAATGGCTCTCTAACGCTTTAGAGAGAGCTGGGGTTCTTTGGGATGAAAGGTGACTTTTAAAAGTCAGTAATTATACTTCCAGTGAAAATGTGTCTCTGGCACAGTGCATAACTATAGTATGCGGGGCATACAGGAATTCAGTCCTGGACAGGGCTTATATTAATCATAGTTTCAATACCCAGAGAACATGTTCTCAGTAGTTAACCATCCTCTTCCCCCCTCCTTAAAATGTGGACCTTGTAATCAAAAGAAAGACACACCCTCGACTATAGCAGGGCTGCTATGCTAAATAAAAAATTATAGTTATTATACATGGACTTCATACCAAGCAGGGTCAAGTTATAACACATCTGGTAACCTCCATTAAAGAGCTGAGTTATGTTCAGCTTGTGTTTTAATTAGCCTGTGATAAACAAAGAATCAAAGGCCATTCCGCTCTGGTGGCTTTTATATTTATGACTGCCTTCACCTACACTTACATACAGGTTTATGAAGTGTAAAAAAGTGAAGAGTTCTAGTCGCACTGTCTAGACCATTTACTGTAATAGCTCAGTTAGGAGGCTGTATTTCTGAACCAGCCAGATGTTCACAACAGCCTGCAGAGCTGGTGGGCTGCTTGGCTTACAGAAATGTTGGGACAAACACAGTCTGATCTCCCAAGAAAAGATTTGGTTTCCACACTTCTGGAGTGCTCCGGTTTCTTTGTAGTTTGTAAAAATGTATCTGAACAATGGGCTTTAGAAAAAAGAATGCATTATCTTCTGGATCGAGACCTACATAAAGCCTTGTCTTCCTCAAAAGTGAGAAGGGTTACATGATCCAATAAGAAAACATTTTTATAGGGGAGGAAGTTGAGCCAAGAAAAGGCATCTGTCTCTGGCCCACCTCACCAAGCTCCCAGCCGAGAGAAATCCTGAGTTGGTTTATGTGAAAGATGCTAAGAAATTTTGTTAGAAAATCTTCTGAACTTTCATGATTTTCTAGGTATGTTCCAGCTCTACGATTCTCATATCTAAGATCAATTTAGATTATTACATTTTTAAGGTGATATGACCGCCTCTCTTGCTGGGCCTATGGAATTGGCCTGGAATAAGCTTTCTGGAGTGATCCCTATTCCTCTCTGCCTCTTTGGAAAAGCTCACCACCGCTTTCCTCGCTGCTCTGAGAGGGGATTCTGTACCAGCTCCTAGCATGGGGAGTTGACTCACGATTTAGTTCCACTTCTATTTTCTTCCTTTCAACCACTTTATTTTTTCTTTTGCCTTTTTAAATAAAAAACAAATCTGTATTTTGAAGTATAACATACAGGAAGAAAAATGGAGAAAATATCAAAGTGAGTATACTTTGTGAGCATATTCACAAGGGTTAAAACATCACAGCACCCCAGAAACTTTCTCAGTTCCCCTTCCAGTTATTTTCCTCCTGCGCTCCCCCGAAGTGACCACCCTGATCTCCAAGATGGATTAGTGTTGCCTCTCTTTGAAGTTTGTATAAATAGAATTAAACAGAACGTACTCTTCTGTGTCTGACTCCTTTCACCCAGCATTGGTGAGATTCATTGACGTTGCTGCGTTTAGCTGTAGTTGTTTAAAAAATCTCTGTGTAATGTTCCTTTGTATATATACCCCACTTTATCTATTCATTTTACTGTTGATAGAAATTTGATGGTAGTCAGTTTGAGCTGATCATGAATAAAGACATGGACACTTTTGCACGTGTCACTTGGTGCACACGGGCAAGCGTTTCTCTTGCACCTGTCCAGCCTGCTTGTGATTTGCCCTCTGACAAATCATTCAGCTTCTTAGGATTTGTTTCCCTTTCTTTGAAAGCATTAATGGAGTCTGCTTTGATAGATCTCCTATTTATTGTGTCCACTGTACTGTTTGTGGAATATTTTTTAATGAACTTGCTATCATCAGCAGCCTGACAGTTTTTTCCTCCTTGTTTCCTGTATGGAAGCATAAGTTCATAGTAGGCTCCCTGACATCAGGGGAGCCACATCAACGTCTTCCTTCAGACCCAGCAGCTCTCACAGTGTGATCCTTGCATCTGCAGCATCGCCTGAGAACTTGTGTGAAATGCCCATTCTCAGGCTTCCTCCCAGACCTACAGAATCAGAGATGGGGTTTGGAACACAGCACTCTGTGTTTTAGCAAATTCTCCAGGGAATTCTGATGTCCACTCAAGTCTGAGAACCAGTGCCTTAGCGTCATCTCCACCTCCATCACCTCTCAGCATGCACACAGCAGGAGGCACTTGGTAGGGAATTTATTTATTTATCATCCACTCATTCCACCAGCACTTGTTGGGCACTTTCTATGTCCTGAGCTTCACTCTGCTAAAGGGATATGGGGATATGAAGATGCATTAGAGATGGTCCTTGCTCTCAGGGGGCTCAAGGTCAGCAAATGGATATAATACAGGGTGATAGATGCCTCTCCTGGGGAGGTCAGGGAATGGTCCATTCAGGAGGTGAGCCTTGCACTCAAATAAGCGTTGAACTAAATCACTGAATGGCATGCCCCCTAGCAAGAACTAGCTAATGTTGGCATGTTGCTAGTAGCCTTTTGGATATAAAAGTGCACAGTGTTATCATCACTTCCGAAACCCAGGTGCCTGGAATATGGTAGACAGTCATTAAATACGTGTCGAATTTCTGAATGAATGGCTAGTTTTTCTGTGGCTTTTTTTTTTGCCCTGTATTTCATTCATTCAACATGCATTTATTGAACACCTGCTATATGACAAGAACTCTGCTATACACTAGTTAAAGGGGGGAGTGAAAATAGATACAACTTCTATTTGTCCAAAGACCAGTAGACAAAGCTACTAATGTGAAGTGTGTGAACCTGGCTGTCTAGGGTAGTGCTCACTTAGCTGTCTTAACTAGTTCCCAGCAAGCTGTTTGAATGTTCTCATTGGTCAAGGAAGCCCAAATGGCTGTGCGGCTGGGGCTAGAACAGGCCTGTGTGTTTGATCTTCTTGATCTGGGAGAGGACTTTGTGAAGAGGTGGATCTACTCAGTTCTTCGGGGTGTTTTATACAATTTAAAAGGTTCTTTTGATGGTGGGAGACATCACACTGGCACTCAGAGAGTTGAAAGGTAGAACTCTTTGCCACTTACAGCTCTGAATAAGAGAAGGCTTCCAGGCAGAATTCCACGGGGGGTTGCTCCTAGGGACAGGATAACAGAGCTGGAGCTATGGGGTCTGTTTCTGTATGGCAAGGGGAGGGTGGGTTAGCCGGGTCTCACGGGCTCATTTAAATAATTCTGTGGGCTCTAGGGTAGAGTGGCTGTTGCTATTGTCTGGTACCTGACCCTGGGGGACATAGGAAAGGTGCATCATGAACCTGGAGTATGGGAGTCCCTTAAGGGAAATGGTCATGATGTGGACTTAATCAGCTGCTCTAGGAAAGAAGTTGACCAGCCCCCAGCCAGGGCATGACAACTGGATCATGACAACATTTTAAGAAAAATTATATTACATAGGGAAGATTCATGGAATGACAAATTCTGTTTTGCTGCAATGAAACATTTATACAGTCTTTGTGTGGCTGTCCTTTTTTCTCCATCCTCAACTTCTCCAGCTATGTAGTGGGCAGTTTTTTGGTTTTCAGGTGGGAGTAGAAGCAGGAATTCTGCATCAGCACAAGTGAGCATACACTTTAATAAAAATTATATACCGTATTTCTAGCCTGGTCAGGGAATGATATGTTAAAAGTAACCCCTATAGACCTCATTTAGAGGGTCATGTTGAAGTTACCTGGGAGGAATAATATCTTGAAAGATGAGGGGTGACCAGACACTCCTTGCTCATGTTTTTTGAAATCAACTCAATGAGTAAGGGTGCCTACGTTAAAAAATGGAGCTTCAACGCAAGGCTGGCAGGCCCTTTTCAGCGAATAGATACTAGACTTTAAGGGTGAGCAATGACTTAAATGGTCTAAAAAGTTCCAACTAATGTTATTGTGGCCTGCCAAGTGGTTCATTGTTTGTGGGATGAACCAGAGTAAAATCTCGTGAGACATAAGAATGGAGTAACGCCAGAAATGATCTTCTGTTGTTTTGGAGCCCATTTTACTAGAAGTTGTATGCATGGATTAAAGGAAGGGGGTGGTCGCCTTTAGAATCCCTGGCTGTGAATTTTGTCAACTCCACGCAACTTTTTTGCTTGAACTCTTCCTAGGCAGCAGCAATTTCTGACTCTGTGGCCTTCGTAGCTGGCTGTGCACTGGAACACACACAAATGAAGCAGGACTGTTGGACTAGACACTTGGAAATATCAATTAGGTCCACCCAAGCCTCCAGACAACCTCTTTTCCCAGTGAGCGTTATGCCCTGCTGGAACTGCCCAGAGATGCAGATCTGAAGCTCATTAAGACAGACTGAATTGCATCTATATTTAAAGCATCTGCTGTCCCAGGATACAAAAGTAAAGTGGTGGATGTTATTCTTGCTGGATCTGCTGTCTGAAAGCTCAAACATTTCCATCCCTTTCATATAATCTTGATCCTGTAATTCATTGTCTATCTTTAAAAAATTCAACCTGCCTTTACATTAAAAATAAAGCAAAAGCAAAACCATCACCACCGTGCTTATTTTAGCAAGTTTATTTTTTAAGAAGATAAAAATCAATATTCTCCCTTGCACAGCTGATATCCTGGGGGATGAGCTACAGGAATCATAGTTAAATTGCTGCTAGTCTGTCTGTGTGAGAGAAAAGGTCAATATTTTTCTAGAAAGAAAGCGCTCTGCTTTTCTCTTGGGAATCAAGAGAATGCAGCAGTGGTAAATTACTGAATTTTGTGCCCAGGTGATTTCCAGGATAATTCCACTCCTTGAACGGAAACACCCCTCCTCTGCTATGGCTCTTTCTTCTCACCTCTCTCACTCTCAACTTAGAAAGTGTTTCATGGCCGGGCGTGATGGCTCACACCTGTAATCCCAGCACTTTGGGAGGCCGAGGCAAGTGGATCACCTGAGGTCAAGAATTCGAGACCAGCCTGGCCAATATGGTAAAACTCCATCTCCACTAAAAATACAAAAATTAGCCAGGCGTGGTGGTGGGTGCCTATAATCTCAGCTACTTGAGAGGCTGAGGCAGGAGAATTGCTTGAACCCGGAAGGCAGAGGTTGCAGTGAGCCAAGATCATGCCACTGCACTACAGCCTGGGCAACAGAATGAGATCTGCCAAAAAAAAAAAAAAAAAAAAAAAAAAAAAGAAATAAGAAAAAGAAACGGTTTGATTTGGTCTGTGTCACTAGCTTAACCTTACAGAACTGCTCAGCAAGGACTGAGTGCCTTACCTGCTAAACTCAAGAATGTAGGAAGTCAGATCTAGGGGTTGTCTCTGAAGAATTCAGATCTAAAATGCCAGTATATCAGTCAGGATAAGCTGGGCTCTGCTGAGGTAACAAAATCCTCCAGTCTCAGTTATTTAAAACCACTGAAGTTTCATTCCTGCTCATGCTGCATGTTCACGGCTGCTCAGCAGGGGCCTCAGATCATCACTGAGATTATTCAGAGACCCAAGCAAAGGAGACCCTGACTTGACACCTGCCTCATGACCACCAAAGCAGTGGAGATAAAGTAAGATGAGTTGTGCCTCACTCTTTAAGCTTAGCTCTTAAGTGACATGCATCACTTCTGCTTACATTTCACTGGCCAAAACAAGATGTGTGACATACCTACTTTTCGTATGCCCAGAAGGAGGGTAGAACCAGAATATTTGTGAACAGTCTTAATGACCACTGTGACTGTTCATCTGACGAACTGGGAAGTTTGAAAAGACCTGAGAGGCTATTTCCTCTGGACTTCATCCTAATGAGAATATCTTTTCTTTTTTGGCGGCAGAGAGGCGGGGCATGGAAGGGGCAGAGTTTCGCTCTTGTTGCCCAGACTGGAGTGTAATGGCATGATCTCAGCTCACTGCAACCTCCACCTCCCAGGTTCAAGTGATTCTCTTGCCTTAACCTTCTGAGTAGCTGGGATTACAGGCATGCGCCACCATGCCCAGCTAATATTGTATTTTTAGTAGAGATGTGGTTTTGCCATGTTGGTCAGGCTGGTCTCAAACTCCTGACCTCAGGTGATCCGCCTGCCTCAGCCTCCCAAAGTGCTGGGATTACAGGCATGAGCCACTGCCCCTGGCAGGGAGATATCTTTTCTACAATACACTGACCACTGTCCATGCTCAACCTCTGCTAGAACATTCCTGGTGAGGGGGACCTTGACTACTTCTTAAGGTGGTCATGGTGTTTTTAGACAGCATTTGTATAGTTAAAGTCTCTTAAAGCCTGCATGTCTAGAGCTTGGTCTCATCCTCTGTCTTCTGGCTATTTGACCCCGGCTATGGTGTTCACCTTGCTGAGTCTGTTTCCCTATCTGTAAAATGGAAAGAATACTCCCTTTGTTCAAAGTTAAATTGAGCATCAAATGAAATGCAATGAAGTCTATTGAGCCTCTACAGGGTTGGCACATAATTGAAAACAAAGGTTTATGCCTCTGCTTTTTCTCCCACACAGGCTTCTGTAAGGTTGAATGTGAAAATGTATATAAATTAGCACATATGTATTCAATTATTGCTCTACTTGTAGATGGCAAAAATGTTTAGTGACTATGTGCACAATTAAAAAACATGCCAATATTTGGACCAAAGTGGTTATGGAAAGTCTTGGAAATCCAGTGTCATAAATGAATATTTATAAATTGTTCAATCATATCAGACATTTATTATTTAAAATAGATGGATTTTTATTTTTTCTCTACTTCCGATTTGTTTTCTGGAATGCCTCCCCCTCCCTATAGCTTGCTTACTTTGAATTATTCTTCATGTTTCAGTTTCTCTCTAGTTTTCACTGGCAAAAATGGTCTGTGTTTACCCCAGATTGTATCATTTGTCACACAGAATTGTCTCCAACTTTAAGTACCTTGGAACGATGTTTGAATGCCACAGTATTCATCCCCACCTTTCCAAATGAATGAATTGGCAACATATGCAAAGTAGCTATAACGGTATCCAGCACTTAGTAAGTCCTCAACACTGGTGGTTCCTCTCTCCTTCCCTTGGGTAATCTTGGAGGAAAACTGGACCTCCAGTTTGCACTGTTTAAGCTCAATATGCTAAATGAAATTCTGAAACATGTTGCTTGTCATTGCCCTTCATAAAATATTACTGTCATTTTGGACAAATGGCTCAGAGGACATCTGGTTATTCTCTGTGACTGATGATGATCTAGTAAAGCAATGGCTATTTGCAGAATGACTCCAGGCATTCAAGAACAGTGGATAAGCAGAAACAACAGTGGGGTCAAGAGAATATCAGAGATGAAGGGGCAAATATCTCCAAACATTTTTGTATATATAAGTTGATTTAAATAGTGTTTGCCTTCAGAAAAATGCTTTGTTGAACAAATGCAAGGTTTTCCATCTCTACTAGTTAATTGGATAATGAATCTGGAGAGCTACTCAGAATTACCACTTTGGAAAAAACAGAAGATACCAACTCAGTTCAATGTTTTATCTTACTCTATATTGTTAGCACAACACAACACCTTATGCATTGGTGAGTCCAAACCTCTCATTTCCTGGATCAGGGGGACTGAAGATCAGAAAGGTCACGAATATTTAAATTTGGAAATAGTCATTTAGGCTTCAAATCAAATTCTCTCAATTTTTAATGTTCCTTCTGAAGTGGGATGAAGACCCTGGAGTCAGCTTTGTAGGAGACTAGAGAGCGACTTCCAGTGGGGCAAACTCTGGGCTGGTCAGCCTTCCTTCCATCTGGTTGCGGGGTCAGAAATGGAGAGACTCCAAATATCCTCCCCTCAGGAGATGGTGGCACAAGAGAGACAGCACCCTCCTAAGATTACTTCCGGCCCTGCTAGGTCACCTTGGCAATTTCATTAGCTCCAGGCTGCCTTGTTCCAGTCAGATTTACAGAAATTTTAGATCTGGGATTTGGATCAAAAGGCAGAAGCAAGAAAAATTCATGTTGAGTGTTTTTTGAAACCAACACTGTAACAATTGAATCTATTTGATGTAGAAGTTGTTACCATCTAGACTGATGTCCTCATCGTCAAAGGGCAAGAGCAAATGTCTCTAGGTTCCTGTGTTGTCCATTTGTTTCCCCCTCCCTTTTTAAAATGGCCTTATGGAAGGACACCTTCTTCTCCTTCCTGTAGGAATGGGCCACGAGCTTCATGTGAGAGCCTTCCCTGACTTCCCTCAACCACCAAGTGGAAGCAGTGTCTTACTCTCAGAACCCACATGGCATTTTATTCGTGGCATTTATCCATCAGGGTGTCCCTTTGGGAGCCGGTCACTTTTTATTCTGCATGATAGGCGACTGTGTCCATGCTACATTTCCCATTGTAGAGGATGAACCCCTCGAGGATGCATCTTTGATTGATTTACCCTTGAATCTCCCACAGTACACTATGTCCATGCAGCAGCGGCTTTAAAAAGTATAACTGGAAAGCATTTCATCATACAGTATTGTAGGGCTGCCTGAAATAAATTGATGGGCAATGCTGAAAACCACACAAATCTCAGTAGCCAGCCTTTGCTTCACGGTGACAAGGATGATGCATGCACTGGAAACTTTAGCTTTGAATCCCTGCCTAGGACATTAGGCCCTTCTGTGATGATTCTGGTCAATCTGGCTGCTGCTCAGTGGAACTACATCTGGTGCACAAGGAGGCATGTATTAAGTGCTCAGCAAACTTGGGCTGAGTGACTAACTTGGTGGATAAAATGTACAAGAAACCAGCATCTCAGAGTGAGCCTGAACAAGGCACAGCAAACTGGTTTAGGTTTTATCAGGCCACATTAAAAATTGCCAAGTCTATGAATTTAAACCAGTAGTATGCTGGTAAGTGTTTAATAATCAGCTTTCTGGAAAAAAAGGGCCTGATTTGTAGCATTTGCTGATTCCTGTGGTGTAAATACATCCTCCATGGTTGATATCATGCTACCAATGTGATGTCACTGGCCTTAGAGTCCGGAGGGGACACATGTGATATGGGCTGTCCTCCAGCACACCTCTGACTAATCTTTGTCTTTTCAGGGCTCATAAGGTGGTGCTGCTGCAATGATGGTGACCACAGTTGGGTGCAGTCTAGGAATTCAGATAATCTACATCCAAATTCCGTGGCTACATCAAGCCATCCTTTCAGCAGGTTGGATCAGTGTTTCTAAGTTCTTGATCCTCCCAGCCATGGAGCATTATTTTGGTAATATTTAATTCTGCTTCTGTTACCCAGACACAGCAGATATGGTGCCTCAGACCTCATAATTAACAGCTAAACACTTAGTAAGAAAAGCTTCCTAAACTCTGCACTTAAACCAGGGGTTGAAATGCAAAGAAAAAAATAAGTTAAATCAGATTTTTAAAAAAATATCAGTGGGAAGCCAACAGTAGCTTTGCTGAATTTGAACAGATGTATTTAAAAAAATCAACCAAATTCCACCAGTTTGGGTACATGCTGGCAACTATATGGGTATCATTAAAACTGTGAAAATCTCCACCTAGAATTGCTGTTTGTCCTCATTCACTTTCATGCACACTGTCAGGATGGGCAAAAATTCTTGGGAGTGTTCAATGTACTAGGGGTTATCAGAATTTTGAGTAAGACACTCCTGAATTCAATACCTGGCACTCTGACCATTTGCCTGACTAACCTCAACGTGCTTATTTATAAAGTGGGTATAAGCATAGTAATAGTATAATAAGCTCCTTGAGCAATTCTGAAGCTTAAATGAGAGCATGTGTTCAAATCACTCAGTACACAGAAAGTCTTAATTGCTGAGTTGGCAATGATTAACAACCTAGGAATTCCTCCTAACCCTAGATGTCTCATAACATTTTCCTGGTTAGCTCTGCTTAGGTACATTGTCATTAACCTAAATGTTCGTGTTTGTGAAACAAATTATATCATCCGAATTGATGCTTACAATAATCCTGTGACATAGAGAATGATCTGATTTATTTCCATCTAGTAAATCAAGGTGCTCCCTGTTTGGTATTGAAGTATGACGCTGGGATTCTTTACTTAGTCCTCTTTCTGCTGCCCCTGTTCATGTCCAGGACTTACCTGTGCTGCTCCAGAAGCTGGGACTGCCACAGAACAGAGACTGCGTAAGCTGAGCTCTTCTAGGAACCAAAGCAGAAGCTCATCAAGTGATTTACCACATTTTTCAGACATAGATTGTCATCTGAGAGTGCTGGGGAGGTAAAACAAGTACAAGTTGCCTCACAAGGTCAATTGATAGTTATTGCTGGTGGCAGAGAATCAGATAATGTTGCTTTTCCTTGAATTGTACTTTTCTTCCAACTGTTCCAACCTACAGTTGTGGGGTGATCTTATTCATAATTCCAATACATGATTTGATCACTGTGTTATTTTATCCTATATGAGAAAGTTTGTATTGTTATCTGCTGATCCGCAGAAAAAGCAAATTAACTGAAGGCCTAATAAAAGGCAACTTGGCTGGGTGCAGTGGGCTCACCCCTATAATCCCAGCACTTTGGGAGGCCAAGATGGGAGGGTTGCTTGAGTCCAGGAGTTTGAGACCAGCCTAGGCAACCTAGGGAGATTCTGTCTCTACAATTTTTTTTTTTTTTTAAAAAGAAGAAGCTAGGCATGGTGTCATGTGCCTGTGGTCCCAGCTACTCAAGAGGTGGGAGGATTGCTTGAGCCCAGGAGGTCGAGGCTGCAGTGACCTATGATTGTGCGATTGAACTCCAGCCTGGGCGACAGAGTAAGACCCTGTTTCAAAAAAAAAGAAAAAAAGGCAATTCAAGCTGCACGTAGTGACTCCCTTCCAAAGAATATATTATGAAAAGAAGGGAAAATGAGAGTGGAGAAACCTGAAAACCCTACCTCAAGGCCAACATCCATAGTGATAAGCCATGCTGATAGCGCACACCTTTGATATGATGTGATGAGAATGGGATTTTACCTCTGTGTTTTTCTTCCACAGAACAAATAACCTCTATCTAATCATGAGGAAAATAGCAGAAACATTTCAATTGAGGGACATTCTACAAAACTCCTGACCAGAACTCTTCAAAAGTGTCAGAGTCATAAGAAATAAGGAAAGTCTCGAGACCCTGTCATAGCTCAGAGACTTAACAACTAAATGAAATGTGGTGTCCAGGATGGGATCCTGGACCAGAAAATAGACATCAGGTAAAAATGAAGGAAATTGGAATGAAGGATTGGCCTTAATTGATCATATTGTATCCATATTAGTTAATTAATCATGACAACTATGCCCTACTAACAGAAGACGTTAACAATAGGGGTAACTGTGGATAGGGTGCATGGGAACTCTTCATACTATCTGAGGTTTTTCTATAAATTTAAAGCTATTCTATAATTAAAAATATATTTTTAAAAAGGCAACTCAGCCTAGAGGTTTGCTTTATTAATTTATTTTCAAGACTCAAATTAAAAGCCATAATTATGAATATAAAACTATTGGGAAATAAAGAATTTAATACATAGCCCTTGATTATATTCTATTGACAGTCCAGGGGAAGAGATGGCAGCAAGGGGGATGCCTAAAATGAAAGGAAAGTCAAAGGTCTTATGGAGACAGCAGGAGTATGAGAGACTGAGACCAATTCAGGGGCATAGAGGAAAAGAGATATGCCAATCACAGATGCAAAATCTAAACAGGCATGCAACATGGGCTCAGACACCGATTCCGACGTGTAAAAGAGTAACATAAAAAACTATAGAAAATGCAATGTGCAGGCAGCATTATTTCCATTTTGTGTCTGCTCTGTTCTTGCTGCTCAAGCCCAGGTTCCCACTGACTTTTTTATTTTTATTTTTTATTTTTTTAAGACAGAGTCTCCCTCTGTCACCCAGGCTGGAATACAGTAGTGTGATGTCGGCTCACTGCCACCTCTACCTCCCAGGCTCAAGCGATTTTCCTGCCTCAGTCTCCTGAGTAGTTGGGATTACAGGCACGCACCACCACGCCCGGCTAATTTTTGTATTTTTAGTTGAGAAGGGATTTCCCCAAGTTGGCCAGGCTAGTCTCAAACTCCTGGCCTCAAGAGGTCCACCTGCTTTGGCTTCACAAAGTACTGGGATTATAGGCTTGAGCCACTGTGCCCAGTTCCTCAATGACATTTCATAGCTGTAGTCAAAATCCTTACTGGCCATGAAGCTGAGGGTTGTTTGTTCAAGTGGCCAGAAGTTTTGTAATTCTGCATTGCATAAGCCCTTTACAAATAATGCTTTATAGAATGATTTAAACATTCATTTGAATAAACATGACTTACAACAACTTTATAATGAAAACAATAATAAAACTGGAATCTCAACTGTTGTCTAACAAAATTAAAGGGAAATAAGAAATGAGCATTCTCGTGCTACAAGAACAGACTACTGAAAACCTCAGCTTATGCATGTAGTATTTTAAAGTTGGAAGGGACCTTAGCTGTAATATTTAGCTTGCAGTCTTGGTAGTGTCAGGAACATATGTTAAACTGGTGTGCCGGGTGCCTTCAATGCCTCTGGGCTCCCCCCTCCTTTCCTTTCCTTTAGGAACAAGGTAGCACACTTTTCATTATCTGCCAGGGCCTCAGTATGACTGGAACTAGTAACAGACAAAAATGTCAACAGGCTTGCGTTTGAATTTGTCTTTTTAGGCAGTGGTTTTATAGATTAATCATTGAAAATGACTCTTGCTTGTCTATGACATGTGCTCTCAAAATATTTTGTATTTGAGCACTTTCTTTCATGGATCCTGTTTAGTTTCTATTTTTCTTATTTTCTGAGAAAAGAAACATATGCCCTTCCTATGACATTTCTATGAATTTTCAGCTGCTAAATCATACTGTTGAATGGAATAACTTTTTTAAAAAACGTTTTTCTAAGCACACTGTAACTTCCATTCTCTTTGAATCAATTCCTGGCTTGTTACATAGCATTGATGCTGAGGACTTATTTTATTTTATTCTAAGTTAGTTTCTCCACGTTTTGGATTCTGTTTTCTTTCATTCTCTCTGGTTATGTTTTATTTTCTTTGAGTATACTATATTTTCAAGTAATTTTAAAAGTTTTTGTGTTTTCTACATACCTAAAAATTTCATTTTACTCATTCCTGACTGATAGTTTGAATAGATATAGAATTCTGGTTTAAAATAATGTTCTTTAATAACTGTTAAGACACGACTTCATTATTTTATAGCAGTTAATTTTCCGATAAGTCCAATGCCAATCTGATTCGAGTGTCTTTATGAATATATGCTTCCATCTCTCTTATATATTGAAGATAGTTTCTTTATCCTGGGATTCAGAGATTTCTTTACACTTTTTCATTTATCCTGCTTAGCATTCGAAGGACTCTTCCAATTAGAAAGTTCAAGTTTCTTTGATAATTTTGCAAGTTTTGATAAATATTTTCTCTCTAATTTTAAAAGAGGTGCCTATTAATCTTCATGGATGGATCTTCTATTTTGCTTCTTTTCCTTTTCTTTATCTTTTAGACCCATTTTATGAAGATTTCTTTGAATTTATATTCTAATCCTACATTTATTTTGTTATATTCAGTCACAATATTTTTAATTTTCAAGAACTCACTTAATTCCTGAATGTTTCTGCTTTTGTTTTATAGATTCAAGAAGTTTGGTTATTTTTCCCTGGGGATACTAACAGTTCTCTTCTGTTTCCTGATATCTTCCCCTTGGGGTTAAATGCTGGACATTTGTTCATCTTAGGTCTTCTCTTTCATGCTAATTGCTTTGTTTATATACCCTCTGATTCTTGGCCATCCATTCAAATTTATAAATAAAAAAACATGTTGGTGAGCATAGTCCACTGGCTTGGCTTTCCTGTGATACTGAACATTTCTATTTCTGTACACAAGTGTCTTTGTCCATTCAGGCTGCCATAAAAAAAATGCCCTAGACTGGGTAATTTATAAACAACAGGATATGTTGTTCACAGTTCTGGAGGCTGGGAAGTCCAAGATCAAAGTCAGTTGATTTGGTGTCTGGTGAAGGCTTTTTCATCATAGATGGCACCTTCTTGCTGTGTCCTTAGATAGTGGAAGGAGTGAACAGGCTGCCTCAGCTTCTTTTATAGGACAGGGCTCTCATGGCCTAATCACCTCCCAAAGGCATTACTTCTTAATACTGTTGCATTGGAGATTAAGTCTCATTATATGAATGTTGGGAGGATACAAACATTCAAGTCATAGCAACAGGCCAATATGACAAAAGACCAGCTTCTCTTCAGGTATGTGGGGTTGAAGGTGGAGACGCCTTCTTCCAAACACCCTCCATGCTGCAAAATGGGGAGCTTTGCCCCAGAGATGCATCACCCACCCCAGGAACCTTCATTCTCTCCTGGTCACTCACTCACTTGCTGTTAGGGTACAGTTCCCTGGTATTAGCTTGGAAGTCATGAACCCTGATTGCAGTGGCCCAGAAATTGAGCAGGAAAGTCTCACTGTTTGAGTGGGGCACTAATCCACCAGCCCCTGCCCATGTGCCCCTTTTCTTTCCTGTTCCTCGAGTTTCTATTCCAGGAAAAGTGGTTCTAACCTCTCCTCTAGTCTTTCCGTGTGCCAATTAGGACAACAGCATTTTCCTCTGTAAATTTTGTTTTATCAGTATCTAATTTAATTAATTTAATTTCTGTTCTCCAGATTTAAAAAAAATTTAACTTATTTATGTTATGCTGACCTCCCTATTATTCCACCATTATTTTTTTCTTTTCTTTTACTTCTTTTTTTTTTTTTTTTTTTCTTTTAGACTGAGTTTTGCTCTTGTCGCCCAGGCTGGAGTGCAATGGCCCGATCTCAGCTCACTGTAACATCTGCCTCCTGGGTTCAAACATTATCTTGCCTCAGCCTCCCAAGTAGCTGGGGTTACAAGCATGTACCACCACACCAGGCTAATTTTTTATATTTTTAGTAGAGATGGGGTTTCACCATGTGGGCCAAGCTGGTATCAAACTCCTTAGCCTCCCAAAGTGCTGTGATTATAGGCATGAGCCACCATGCCTTGCTCACTCTTACTTTCTTAACAGAGTCTTGGATAAATTTGCTTTCCTACATCTATACTGTATTTTCAATGGAAGATTTCAAAGAAGAGAATGTAAATGGGTGTGTTCAATCCACCATCTGGAACCAGAAACCCTTTTAATTAATTATTAGTAGTACAGTTAGCATTAAAGCATACGACTCTCCTTGGCCTATGACTGAGAAAATGAAACATGGGTGCACTGGATACTTTAGTTAAGAGAAAAGTCTTATTGTACAGTGGTTAAAAGAGTATGTTTAATTCCAGGTCCACCACTCCCTACACTTAGCAGCCCAGGGGAACATTTCCTAAAAGTTTCTGCCTCCCCTTCCTTATTCATACAATCACGAATAATAATAGTACCTCCCTCAAGGGATAGTGTGAGAGTTGTAAGAAGTGCCTGGCACAAAGCAAACCCTCAACAGATGCTCACTCTGTAAGTGTCTTCTCCAGTGGGATTCTGCTGTAGTTTTATTGAAAATGTGCGGCGTTTTCTGATAGAAAGTTTGTTTATATCCCTTTTAATATTTTTCCAACAAATAATCATATACAGCTAATATGAAAAATGATATAAGAGGCTGGACACAGTGGCTCACACTTGTAATCCCAGCACTTTGGGAGGCAGCAGTGGAAGGAATGTGTGAAGCAGGAGTTTGGGACCCGCCTGAGCAAGACAGTGAAACCTTGTCTCTATAAAAAATTACAAAAAGTTATCTAGGTGCAGTGGCACACTCCTGTAGTCCCAGCTAGTCAGGAGGCTGAGGTGGGAGGAACCCTTGAGCCCAGGAATAAAAGAGTGCAGTGAGTGATGGTTGTGCCAACTGCACTCCAGCCTGGGCAACAGAGTGAGACCTCATCTCTTAAAAAAAAAAAAAAGGTATAATAAGTGACTGACATAGAGGTGAAGCAAGAACAATGCTAGAAGGAACCTTAGAGCCTATCATATGCAACCACCTCATTTCAGCCATGGATCAAGGGCTAGTAGTTGGTGAGCAATGGAGCCCTAGTGCATATCTAGGTCTTCTGATGCTCATGCGCTCTTCCAGGGCACCTCCTGTTTGGCAGGCATTTTTCTGGTCCCTCTCAACAGAAAGGTATTTCTACTATCTCTGCTTTATGGAGAGAAAGCTTAGGCTCAGGGTTGAGTGTAGTGGAGAAGCCCCCTCTGTGGGGCTGGGTTTCAAAGTTAGCATACAAAGCAAAAGCTCCATGTAGTCCAGTCAGCCGAAATTCCTTCATGGAGTGGCTGCTTTGGAGACCAACATATAGGCTGCCCGTAACACAACACATTTGCTCTCTCAACTTGGAATAAACCACTGTTTTTTTCAACTGAGCTCCAGATAAAGCAATTGACTACTTTCAATTAGAAGGGCACGACATACGAAAAACCCTGAGATCTGTGCAGAGGACGACAGAATCCCATGTTCCGTCTCCTTCTTCCTCTGGGACAATCGCTTCCTAAGTGTACTGATGGGCAGCATTTCCTTCCATTTTAAAATTCTTTCTTTCCCTTTCACAGAGGCCTGGAGTTGAACTTGTGAAGTTCAGCTAGCCTAGAATGCAACCACGATGTCATCTGAAGGAACCACAGGCTGGGTGCAGTGGCTCACGCCTGTAATCCCAGCACTTTGGGTGGCCGAGGAGGGCGGATCACTTGAAGGTCAGGAGATCGAGACCAGCCTGGCCAACATAGTGAAACCCTGTCTCCACTAAAATACAAAAAATTAGCTGGGTGTGGGGGCATGCGCCTGTAATCCCAGCTACTTGCAAGGCTGAGGCAGGAGAATCACTTGATCCTGGGAGGCAGAGGTTGCAGTGAGCCGAGATCGCACCACTGTACTCCAGCCTGGGTGACAGAGTGAGACTCCATCTCAAAAAAAAAAAAAAAAAAAAAAAAAAAAAAAAAAAAAAAAGAAGGAACCACATGGCTGATGTGGGGAGAGTTGGGTTGCACCCTACGCCAAGGACAATGTTTTTCCACGGATTCTTTCCTACCGTCCCAACACAGCCCTCTAGTTCATCATGCCAGACTGATTTAGTTCAGCTTGACATGCAACACACGACACTTCTGTTTTCTGGCATAAATCTCCAGACATTTTATGAACCAATAATGTCCAAAGAGTACATGGGCTCTTTTGTGGCTTGGTAATTACCACTGACCTCTTTCCTGGACCCTTCTCCATAAAGAGGCCACCTTCTTGGGGCAGCTCCGCCCTCCCCTTTTCTCCGAGGCTGTAGGTGGAACAAGCAAGTTCCTAATTAGCCAGCCTGCACAGGGAAGCTTGGTGTCAGATTTTCAGGTCAGTCTTTGATGCAGGGGTAACCAGGGGAGGTGATGCATCAACTTTGATTAAAGAGCTATGATGAACCAAGATAAAAATTGACATTTAATTTTTCTCAGACTCAACTAATCTTGCAGACCAAAATTAAAGATGAATTGTCTTCTTTTTTGGTTTGTGGGGTGAGCAATATACTCACAGAAGTGGTAAGCTTGACAAAAGTTTGCTATAATTTTGTTCTCAAATCATTGCTAATTAATTAAACAAGGCCTGCCATCATGAATTTGTGGAGATGCGAGGTCTCCCACTTTTTTCAACCAAATCTGTAATATTCTTCCAGTGCTCAGAAACACTCAAAGTTCATTCACCCCAGCTGCCAGCTGGGAAACTCCATCCAAGAAGGATACTGACCACTTCGTAAGCATCTCATTTACTGCCATGCTCACCTCCCTCCTAAGCCAGTGGAAAGATGATCCGTGAAGCTTAAAAAGAAAAAAAAAAAAAAAAAAAAAAAGAAAAAACCCGTTCAATAGCAACACATTTAGAATAACAATGTGCTCTGAAAACCACCACAACATGTGTGATTTTTTTTCTAATTAAACTGACACCCCATTTTGAAAAAAAACAAAAGAAAGAAAAGAAAACAGCTTCAAGTGATAATTGTCTTTTCTTTGATTGTCAAAAGTGATATAAATAAAAGGAAAAAGGTAACTCAGCAGTCAGTAAACTAGAATACTGTTAATTATTCTTGGAACATACACCACATTGACCTGAAAGTTTCCAAGGTGGAGTGATTTACAACAGCAGTGAATCCTCTTGTTCGATTGCGAATGGTCCTCCGACAGAGCTCGCTCAGCAAGAGGACTGAAGAGGAGGCTTTCCCGGAGAAGTAGCAGAAGTAGCAGGCTTTTATCAGTAGATGGGGGTAGAGCAACACAGATGGAGCCTGGGTGTGCAGCTAGTCCGGAAAGTTTGTCCCCGAAGGTATGTGCACAAGCTTCATTGGGCATTATAGCAGGGAATAATGGAAAGACAGAGGTTGAGATCAGATAACATAATCTTTCAAGTCCGCGTCACACTGGAGCACATGAGATCACAGGCAAATTCAAAACACGATTTCTTGCCAAGCTGTACATTTCATTTTGCATGCCCTTATTGAGGTAGGAAATGATACAATTATTATTTTTAGTTTTATTTTTCACTATTCTATTATGAATCCTCTCTTTTTCCATTCTTTCTCTTGTCTTGTTCTTTGCTTCTTTTCTATATTCTGCAATTCCTTTTGCAGCCATCACATCTCTTTTTTGAATGGGGTGAAGTATAACTGAATACATTTTTTAAAGCTGTAAATGTTCTTGTAGAGTGTAGGGTTATGATACCTTTTCTCTAAAGTATGGAAGGAAACGAAATCGTAGGCTTTCTTGCACAACTTGTCTATTTCCTTTGGAAGGAAATGAGATACATTGAATGGGCATGGAGGCTAAAATACATTCTAGTACTGGCTTGGTAGATAAAATATATCCTAGCATGGATATTGCATAATAGAAGCGATAACAAAATCTGTAATAAAGTCAAATGTTGAGCTTGATCATGTGCCTCAGCTCCTGGCATATTTGTGAACATTCAAGAGTTAAATGATTGATTGATTGATCGATCATTTCTTTCCAAATCCCCATTCCTCACTTCCATTGCCTCCTCCCACTCTTCCCTTATAGCAACCATGCTAAGGTATTATATATATAAAATAAATATAATATATAATATCATATATATATCTGTTTATTAGCATGTATTGCTGTAAAAATGCATATGTATTGTTTGTGGATATGCTTTCTAGTTTGCATAAACAGTATTAGGCTCTCGGTCTCATTCTGTTTCTCTTTTTTCCCCGCTCAGTACAGTGCCTTAAAGATCTGTTCACGTTGCTCTGTGTGCCTCCTGTCTCTTGCTTCCAGTGGCGGCAGAGTATTTTATCCCACACATGATGCTTTCCAACTCCCCCAAGAGTGGCCACCTAGACTGTCTCTGATTCTCCAGATCCCAAACTGTGCTGTGGGACTATTCTTACCCAGGTCTCCTTGTGCATTTGTGTGAGGTTCCTGGGGCTCTGAACCTGATGGCAAGATCATTGTGTCATAGGACATAGGTGTGGCAAATCTGATGGCTCTCCATGATGGCCACACCACTTTACATTCCCACCGGCAGAGCCTGATCCTCTCTCCACATCCCCGACCTGGTGTTGTCTAAAGAACAAGGACTTTCTCTCCATTTGTCAGATCTTCTTTTAGATTTATTGTTAGAGTTAAAGAATATTATTTCTATTTAAAAATAGTAATTTTGTGTATTCCTTAAGTCAATTCCCAGATATTTTATAATTTTTGTAGCTATCATGACTTTCTTAAAGTTATATCCTCTAGTTGTGTATTGCTTGTGTGGAAAAATGCTATTAATTGTTTTGTGTGATTTTGTATTTCGCTTTCTTCCTGAATAATACTTGTGATCCTAATAGCCTATCTGTTGATTCTGTTGTATTTTATTCATAAGGAACATGTTGCCTGCAGATAATGACAGTTTGCCTTTTTGTCCTAACACCGCTTCTCATTTATGTATCATTTCTTAAAACATATGCCAGGACCTCTAGTACCATAAGCAGTAGTAGTAATAATAATTCTTGTCTTATTTTTGATTTTAAAAAGTTCAGTTTTTCCGTTAATTATAATGTTTGCTATAGGCTTTGGTACATACTTTTTGTCAATTCAAGGAAGTTTCTTTCCTTTCTATTTATAGTGTACTAAAATGCTTGTTCTGTATCTATTGAGATGATCACGTGACTTTTCTCCTTCACTCTATTAATGCGGTACATTACATGGATAGATTTCCCGGATGCTGGCCTACCCTTACATTCTTGGGAGGGATGTTGTTTTGATGACAGCAAAGCTGAATGACTCTTAGAAGAGGTCCTCAGGGTTAAATTTCTCTGATATACTGTGCTAGCGTATTCGGCAAATTATATACACATATATCGTATACATATTTACTTATCCAATTAATTTTTTTCATATACTCCATATTGTATGCTGGACCAGATATGGGGATATGTTTTCCATTTCACCAATATTCAGAGAAAAATTTGGCCTTAAAGTAGTCAGTGGTTTCCGATGGCCATTAAACAAGACCATGGAGAAGCAACAAGGTCACTGTTGACTTTTGTCTTTGTCGTAAAAGGCCTATTGTCACTTCTGTCTGTCATTTGGGGGCTGCGTGGGACGCAGGTATTAGGAGCTGAATAAACCACTGTGCATCTGACTTGGGCTTTCATCGAGTTTCACAACTGATAGTACGTGGATTTGCTTGATTCATTAAGGTTTTTAAAATACAGTCTTTACTTGTTTATTGCTCAGTTGCTTTCATCATCTTGACACAGTCATAAACCAGTACGAATGATAAACAAGCACTTGGTTAAATAAGTGTTTTAAAATCCCAACTGACAATGACTGAAACAAGGAAAATATAACTCATTCTCCTATGATTTTGTTCTGAGAAAAGCTCTAAACTTAATATGAACTACATACTTGAAGGAAGCAGGGTTGCATCCTGAAGGAGATTCCAACTTGGAATATGAGCTTTGAGTTGTAGATACAAATTGCGCAGTAACTAAGTGCACACACACAGGAGTATCAGATTGCATATTGTCAGGGTGGTCTTCATCCCGAAAATAGGTTTGGGAGGAAATAATAACTTAGGATACCTGAGATGAAGTAATTGGATTTTCTGATTTCTCCTCTCACCTAATTGGATGTGCAAATGATCTGTCTGCACAATGAGCTCATGCCCATGGCTGTTTCTCGCCTGCATTTATATGCGGCGAGTGTGTGCATGTGTATGAATTTACACCAAATCGCACAGGCTTTATTTTCCTGCAGTGAGATCTCGGCACCCCCAGAACAAAAAGAAAAATGGCTTCTTAATCATGATGGTCTTTGTAACATTCCCTTGCAGTTTTCTGGTAGTTTTATTTGACCTGTCATAAAAGCAGAGGACAGAGATGAGGCAGTGTGTATTAAAGTGGCGATGTCACAGGAGCTTTTGCTGTGAACTGGTGTACGTGCTGCACTCAGCAGGGGCCACTTCCTTATGTATAACTGCAATATTTTTCCTGTGTGTGTTTCCCACATCCAGCATTTCAGGCATTGATTTCATTTCAGCCACTCTCCCATTGTGAGGCTGCTAAGCATAGGCTAGATTCTGATCTTATGGGAAAATCTCTCTATGGTCTGGAATCCTTTTAGGGATTAGCCTGTCAACAAATGTCATTCCAGATTTCCATGTAGACTGAACTAAACTAAAGAATAAGTTTGCCTCATTGATCTGTGGTCATTTTTTCCTTTTCCACTTTATGATGGCTCCAGCTTTGGGAAGATCTAACCAAGCCAGAAGGGCTAGGGTGAGGGGAGTCAGAGAGGCTTCTTGGAAATGCAACCTTTTATCTGAGTCTTAGAGGAAGAACCAGGGTTGGTCTAGGGAAGAAGGAGAAAGGGTGCTCCAGACAGAGAAGACAGTAAGGTCAAAGGCTTAAAGGTGTGACAGCAGGTGGCTCCTGGGAGATGTGAAGGCAGCAGCACAGCAGACAGATGGGAGGCAGGGGGATGCAGGGGAAATGGGGCACGCATATCACAACCTCAGCATAAGCTTTTATCCTCATTGCCTTGGGAAGCCATGGCAGGGCCTTAAGCCTTGTCCCTGTCTTCATATGCCCTTTTGCTCTCAGAGCTTTTTGTCCTGTGGATCTTCTGATTGGCTTCTCTCTTTATAGCAAGTTAACACAAGGTCAATTCCTCCTTAAAAAAAGAAGCATCTGGGCTGGGCATGGTGGCTGATGTCTGTAATCCCAGCACTTTGGGAGGCTGAGGTGGGCGGATCACTTCATGTCAGGAGTTTGAGACCAGCCTGGCCAACATGGCAAAATCTTGTCTCTACTAAAAATACAAAAATTAACTGGGCTTGCTGGAGGGTACCTGTAATCCCAGCTACTTGGGAGGCTGAGGCAGGAGAATTGTTTGAACCTAGGAGGCGGAGGTTGCAGTGAGCTGAGATCATGCCACTGCACTCCAGGCTGGGTGACAGAGCAAGACTCTGTCAAAAACAAAAACAAACAAGCAAACAAAAAGCATGCAACCGTAGCCTGCATTATTAAAGTAATAAATACCTCTGTGATCTTCAAGTTAATAACTTACTAAAGGTACAGGATTCTAAAACCCTCAGGCTGTTGGTTTTAATTGCATTCTTGACACCAGCAGTTACGGTGACAGCGTCACACCATGAGAGGGTCACTAAAGAGTTAACCCTGTGAGAAAGGGGGCAGGTTTACCTTTGAACATTATGCTAGTTTAATTTTTCTACCTAAGTACTCAGAGTATACTCATGATGCTGAGACCAACTTTTGGTTTGTTTGACTTTTTATGGCTTATAGAGTGTGGTAATAGGACGGCAAGAGCATTGAATTACAAACAGCATTGGGTTCTTAGGAAAAAGACAAGAAGGAAAGAGAAATCAATATTTATTGAACACCTACGATGTGCCAGGTGTTGCAGTGGTACTTCCTACACACTATGTCTTTTAGTAGTCACTGTGGTCTTTTAAGGAATTGGGTTATCTTCCCTCATTTCTGGCTAAGGAAACTGAGAAGCAAGGGACTTGCTTAACTTTAAAAGATGAAGAGGCAATCTGTTTCCAAAGTGTACACTAATTCTTTCACACTAAGCTGAATGACGCTGGCGTGCTTTTTGGTTTCTTTTTCTCATTTGTTCCAGACCAATTTTGAAAATATACACATCTCGTAAAATACACCCCCCCCCCCCCCACACACACACACACTGCACTCTGGACACTTGTAGAGAGTCCTTCCCTCCCTCACCCCTCAGTCTTCAGTTGTGATTGGTCAGAACATAAGTGTGAGGAGAGTACCTGGGACTTAGGAAAGAGAAACCCAAAATGCTCATTGGAGGCCAGAATCTTTTCCTATTCATCTTTGTCTCCCTAGAGCCTAGCTGGGCGCCTGTCACCTAGTGGCTGAGAATGTTTGTTGAAAGTTGGAGAGAAAGCAGGAGAGAGGGAAGGAGAAAGAGTAAAAAGAGAGAGGGAGGAAGCAACAGAAAGGGAGAAAAGGAGAAAATTAGGAAAGTGCAAGACCCAGGAAAGTAAGAAGAGCGGAAGATAATTAAAACAAACAAACAAACAAACAAACAAACAAAACTACAGCCTGTAAGAAGACCACTGCAGCTGAACACAAAGCTTGGTGAGACACTCCTTGCCGCCTGGTGGAGCTAAAATCAGATGTCTGACATCATCTATGAGTCAAGACCGGAACATCTGGACAAGATGGAGTAATGCGGGCTGCATTGATTCTCTCACCTTAAAAAAGAAAGAGAAAGATGAAATAATGGTTTTCAAGATATTGGGCAGTAGGCAATGAAGGGCAGTGGTCTCTGAGAGAAAAGATGAATCTAGGTGAATTGTCCCTAGCCCGTGGCCTGGAGAGAGTTTCTGGGCTGTAGTGCAGGGAGAGGAAATCCAAGGAGTGCCCAGAGACCTCCCTGAGATGAGGAGAGAGAAATAGCATAGGTAATAAAATTACTAGACCAGGATATTTAAAGTTATTTTAATGTATTCCACATATTCAACAGGCTAGAAGAAACACTGAACATACTAAGTAAAGACATAGAATACATAAAAAGGCCCACAATGTCTGAGGTGAGAAATGCACTGGTTGGGATAACCATTAGAAGAAATGATTTGTGCGCTTGAAGACTTAGCAATAATAACTGTCTAAAACGAAATAGAGGGGGGAAAAAAACCCTGGGAAAAAAACCCAGTTAACTTTGGGGCAACTTCACGTGGTATAATAATCAAGTAATTGAAGAGAAGGAAGGAGAGATGACAGCAAAGATACTGGAATAAACAATAGTCCCCAAATTTCCGAATTTCATGAAAATTGTAAATCCACAAGTCAAGAGTCTAAGCAAACTATAAACAAAAGAGACATAACGAAAATTACACCAAAGTGCGTCATAATCAAATTGTTCAAAACCAGTGATAAAGAAAAATTCTAAAAGCAGCCAGATATTAAAAAATAACACATTAGGTGCAGAGAAACAAAGATAGAAATAACAGATTTCTCATCAGAAAGAATGCACATCAGAGGACAGTGGAAAATATTTTTAAAGTACTGATAGACAATCCTGTCAAGCTAGCAAAATATATTTCAAAAACAAATATAAAATTGTAAAAATTTAGACATGGAAACACTAAAAGAATTCATCACTAGTAGAACTTCATTACAAGAAATATTAAAGAATATCATTCAGTCAGAAGAAAAATGATCCCTGATGAAAATATGGATCCACACAAAAGAATGAAGAAGCTCCAGAAGTGGTAACTATGGGGACAAATTTAAAGATGTTTTTATCATTGAAATGTCTTTAAAATATATTTGACCATTAAAAAATAACCAATTTATTATGGAGTTTATAACATGTGTAGAAATAAACGTAAGGCAAAATAGTACCAACGGAGAAATGGAAGAATACGATTTTAAAGGAACTAAAAAGAATACGATCTTTAAGTTCTTACACTATTAGTGACTCAAAAAGATGGAAAAAGATATACCATGCTAACATCCACTTGACAAA
Source organism: Macaca nemestrina (assembly GCF_043159975.1). Classification (NCBI taxonomy): domain Eukaryota; kingdom Metazoa; phylum Chordata; class Mammalia; order Primates; family Cercopithecidae; genus Macaca; species Macaca nemestrina. Next base: position 93,161,406 of record NC_092131.1, read on the forward strand.
AAAGGTAGAGTGGCTGTATTAATGTTAGACAAAGTAGATTTCAGAGCAAAAATATATTATTACAGATAAAAGATTGTTTTATAATAATAAAATGGTTCATTCATGAAAAGACCAACATTCTTAAACATCTGTGTGCCTAATAACAGAATTTCAAAATAGAGTCATGCATTGTGTTATGATGGGGATATGTTCTGAGAAATGCATTGTTAGGCGATTTTATTTCATCATTGTGTGACTATCCTAGAGTACAATTACACAAACTAGATGGTATAGACTACTACACATTAAGGCTATATGGTATAGCCTATTGTCAGTAGGCTACAAAGCTGTACAGCATGTTACTGTCCTGAATACTGTAGGCAATTATAACACAATAGTAAGTATTTGTGTATCTAGAGATATCTCAATATGGAACAGGTACAGAAAGCATATGGTATAGTATAAAAGATAAAAAGTGGTACACCTGTCTAGGGCACTTACCATGAATGGAGCTTGCAGGACTGGAATTTGTTCTGGGGAGTCAGTGAGTGAGTGGTGAGTGAATGTGAAGGCCTAGGACATTACTGCACACTACTGTAGACTTCAGAAACACTGTACACTTGGCTATACTAAATTTATTACAAATAGTTTTCTTTCTTTAATAACAAATTAATCGAAGCTTACTGTCACTTCTTTATAAACTTTTAACTTTTTAAATACTTTTTGACTCTTTTGTAAAAACATTTAAAACACATTGTACAGCTGTACCAAAATATTTTCTTTCTTAATATCCTTATTCTATGAGTTTTTTTCTGTTATTATTATTATTATTTACCTTTTTATTTTATAAGGTATTTTATAATACCTTATAAAGTATTATAAAGGTAGTTTATAATACCTTTATTATTATTATTATTTACCTTCTGTTGGCAAGGTGCGGTGGCTCATGCCTGTAATCCCAGCACTTTGGGAGGCCGAGGAGGGTGGATCACCTGAGGTCAGGAGTTCAAGACCATCCTGGCCCACATAATGTGGTGAAACCCCATCTCCACTAAAAATACAAAAATTAGCTGGGCATGGTGGTGCATGCCTGTAATCCCAGGTACTCGGGGACAGGGGCAGGAGAATCGCTTGAACCCAGGAGGCAGAGGTTGCAATGAGCTGAAATCATGCCATTGCACTCCAGCTTGGGTGACAAGAACAAAACTTCATCTCAAAAAAACCAAAAAATCCACCATTTTTGTTAAAAACTAAGACACAAACACACACATATACATTAGTCTATGCTACCCAGGGTCAGGATTATCCATACCACTGTTTTCCATCTGTACATTTTGTCTCACTGGAAGTCGTCAAGGGCAATAACAGGCATGGAGCTGTCAACTCCTGTAGTAACAATGTTTTCTTCTGGAAAACCCCCTATGGAACCTGTCTGAGATTGTTTTACAGTTAGTTATTTTTTTTAATAGCATAAGTACACTGTAAAATAGAAGGTATAGTATAGTAAATACATAAACTAGTAACATAGCCATATATTATCATTAGCAAGAATACTTGTATGTGCTAGACTTCTGTATGACTGGCAGTGTGGTAGGTTTGTTTGCAGTAGTGTCACCACAAACACATGAGTAATGTGTTGCACTCTGACAATGGCTACGGCGTCACTCAGTGATAGGAATTTTTTAGCTCCATTATAGTCTTATGTGGTCTGTTGGTGACCAAAATGCTATATGGCACATGACTGTACATGAAGACAAAGCCACCAGAAGCCTGCTTCCTAGGGCCATGGGCAGAATTGTACTGAACTGGATGCTGGCGGCACACCGTAGCCTTCTCTGGGGGCACCATGAGAGCTTGTTGGACCTCTCTGCTGGATTTCCTATAAGGATGCTCATTATCCAACACACTGATGACCCTTTGGAAGAGAACCTGAAGAGTACGTTCTCCCTGGCCTCAGTATCAAGAAATCCATGTGCTTTTTATACAAGTAGCCAACACTTATTAAGCATGTACTATTTACGTATTTAAAATAACCATCTTTAGTGCTCTAAAGCCATTATCTTATTGAATCCCTTTAAATCTTGAGAAGGGATGCTATAGTTTTTACCACTTGACTGGTAGGGTTTTCTCTCTTCCTTTTTGACACCTTTATTCTTGTGAATTTTGAGCCTCATCCATTTCAAGTGTATAAGATTTCATTGCCTGTATTCTGTAAACTACACTCTTGGCTTCAACTTTTCCAATATTCCCTTTACTTCATTGTTGTTATTCTGTTATTCCCTTTACTTCCTTGTTGTTATTCATTTTAAATTATTTTTATCTAGGTATGGTTTGTGCATCGTTGTAAGCTTCCCTGAAGTCTTTTTAAGCATTGAGGTGGAATATGAATCACTGTTTTATTAATTCATTAAAAGAAGACATCCACTGCATCACTGAGAGAAGTCTCAAAGCTTGTTTAAGAAGCACACCAAAAACAATACTGCTAGACAAAGAGTGATTCTGAGATATAGCAGGGCAGGGTGGGAGTATGAAATGAATGCTCTGTGTTCTTTCAGGAGACGGTTGGGTGCCAAGGTAAGGAAGCCGAAGAAACTTGTAGCCTTTGGATAAACTATGAACCCCATTTGCAAAGAGTATTAAGGGTGTTTTTTGGACAATCAATCAAAGTGTAAGTACTGGGTACTTTTGGTATAATTTATCTTTCAGATAATGTAAGCCCATTAAGCAACGTGAACTATAACCAATACATTAGGCAGTTCCGGCCTCAACTCTCAGCCCTCTTCTCCAGGGACTAGGGAAACACGCAACCAGGACATGTGTCCTTTTGTGTTCTGTCTGAATCCTCTTGTTCCATCATTTAGATGTCTGCCACAGTCACTGTCTTTATCAAGCCATAGGTTACCAATGGCAGGGATTGTTCAGCCTATTGGTCAGCAAATGCTCATGGTTTGGGCTATAACTAGTGCATCCTCATCAATATTACTCTGGCTATCTATGCTCTGCATTGCAGAGCATTCAGGAAGCCACTTCTCTCACCCATACACGCTGAAAAAAATGGCAAGTGCCTGTTACATTTCTTGCCTCGGTTGGGCATCAGGTTCTCTCTGCCTGATCACTGCACTTTTAGCCCAGCCACTTGCTGTCCCATGGTTGTCTCTGACACCCACCTTGGCAATGAGGAGTCTTTGTTGCCCCTGGAGTTTTGTCAGGAAGAGTAGATTCAAGAATATGCCGAAAAGGGAAAGGCATTGATTGCATCGAATTTTTTAACTTATTAATTCAGCATGTAATTATTGAGCCTCTTGTAGGTACCAGACACTGTGCTGGGCATACAGGGATGAACTCAGCAGCAAAGTCACTCCTTCAATAGAGAGGTTGGGGTGAGGGGGCCTTCAGGAGCTTTAGACTACTTCATGTGCTCATCTCATGGTAATTCCTTCTCTAGATGCAGCCTCCCAGAGAGTCTCCTATTTACTTATCCTCGTTCTCCTGTAAATTACAAATTACTTTGCACAACACAGAAACTTCATACCAGTGGGAAGAAGTGTTTATTACATTCAGAAGATCAGAAGTGGTGCTGTACCAGTGCACTGAGTTACATTGCCTGTAAATTAAATTTGCTGCATTTTTTTTTTGTTTGGCCGACACAGCAGTTAATTCTTTGTGTGTGTGTGTTTGAATGACTTTAGACAGGCCACATGCTCTGTGATTTGTCATAAGCCCCCACCACTCCCTATTATGGCACATTTAACTATGCTTATTTGCTTTCCCTAATTTCATCTGTGACTTCTGGCCAATACATTCCAGGAAATGGGACTGAGAAAAAGAAGACTTTTGAAAAACTGTAACATTATAAATGTAAAATTCAGTGATGTAATAAATGTCTATTGGGTATCTGCCATGTGACAGGGTATGTGTTGCAAGACAATGGGGTTTAGAGAAACATACAATCATGTGGTAAGTGAAATGAACCACAAAAGTGGCATAGAGGAGGGGGCTGGTAGTTCTTCATTGGATATCTAGCAGTGTTTCACAGAGGATGCTAATGATTTTGGGACTTATTTTGTACCTATGACATGCTATAATGTATATTCTGCAGCTTACCACAGGGTTTTAAATAGACAAGTGACATAAAGAAGGTAAAAATATAATAATCATAGCAATGGAAAGGAGAATTAGAGAAGGTCAAGACTAATGACAATTATCTTTTGGGAAGTTCTCCTTGAACAATATAGAATGAAAATGAAGAGAGAAGTGTGGGGTGTGTGTGTGGGGGGGTACACAGACATGAGTAAAAGCCTCCAGGTTGTAACAAACAGGGCAAGTGCTCAAGACTGTCACAGCAGTCTATGGGGCTGCTATCTTCGGAGACTTGGGACATAATGCTGGCTCAGGATCTTGGGAACTGCACAGAGAAACTTGGAACCATTTTGCTATGTCTCCCCAGTGCCCAAACTCTAGTAGCACTGGCTGGGCTCTTTTTTGCAGGTTCAAACTTCCAGAGTCCTTTTTCATTTCCTCTATATCATCATCTCTTATATTCACTGTATTCAAACCAATTCAAAGTCTATTGACTCTACTTTCAAATTGTATCTAGAAACTGGCTTCTCTTCCCTACCTCTACCACTATTGCCATCATCAAAATCCATTGTCTGTTGTCTGAGACAAGTTCCCTTAGGGCTGAGTCCTTGTTCCTCAGACTCCCTGGGCTATGCACCCAGAATGTTCCATGTGTAAAGCACCTGCTCAGTCAGGGTTTGCATCTTATGGCCAGTGATGCTCTAATGACCTGGGGAGATGCACATCTAAAAGGAAAAGTGTTATTTAAATTAAGCTAGTGAAGCTCCTAGTCTAAAAGCTCTAAGATTTGAGAGGAATTTAGCTGTAGTTGAGAGACAGCAAGGAAAACTAACCAGTATGGTTAAAGAATAGCATAGGAGCATGTGAATGTACAAATTGTATATAACTGTGTTGTCCATTTTGGTAGCATGGGACTATTTAAATTAAACAGAACTACAAATTCAGTGTCTCAGTCACTAGTCACATTTCAAGTCCTCAGTGTTGCTAGTGGCTACCATGTTGGATAGCACAGACACATAATATTTCCATCATAGAAGAAATATCTCTTGGGCATTTCTAGACTCAAGGGAGAAGGTCAAAACTGTGTTCCATTTGGCAAGGGCTTGAACTATGGTGTGGAAAATGCCCATGGGCAGGAGTGCCTAGGCAGTAGTTGTTCAGGTTACTAGAATTAAGACAGATGGGCATATGGGCTGACTGATGTGGTCAGTGGAAGATGAATACCAGAATCAAGTCTACACTGGATGAGGGCATGCCACAACTTTAGTCATCCAGGCTGGGGATGTTGAAATGGGAACCAGAAGCCAGGGCAGCTGACTGGCCACCTGAGGAACCTCAGGTTCACTCAAACCCCAAGAAAACAGATACCAGTTTTGGGAGTAGGAGACTCCCCTTGGGAAACGGTGTAGAGAGCCTCGCTGGTTCAGGCCCACTGGTGGATGGTCATCTTTATGTGCAGCTGGGTAAAACTGGACATGGCAGGCACCAGCATGGTGCTTCTTAAACTATTAAGGTACTTCCCTTGTAATCTCTTGGGAGCCTCCCATTATTTGGGAGGGCTAGATGTTTGCCATGACCTGAGACATTATTTTCTCATAGCTCCAACATTGGAATTCTGCGGGGACACAGGGCAAGATCCCTTGCACTTTATTGACATCCTGTTGAGTTCCTTTTCTGGATCTTCCTCAGTTGTTCATTGCCCTGGCCACATTGAGGCTGTGAGGTGGGCATCTTCACTTCACAGATGAAGCTCCAAAAGATGTTTAACCAGCCTAAGGCCACAGAGCATGCACATAGTTGGAGCTGGGACTCACATTCAGTCTATGATTCCAGTCTTTATTCCATTAGATGGTGGTTGCTCTCTATGGTCAGTTTGAGGATTTCAGGGTCGGTCAAGGATCAGATATGACTGTGAGAGGCAGTAAACACAAAACAAGTGTTCTTGGGTGGTGCGTGGACAGGGTTATGTGAAGAGGGAAGTTTCTTCCAGCAGGAGACCTTCTAGAGACAGTGGTGTGAAGCCTTCACCCAGGGGAGAGGGGAACCAAAGAGGGACCACCTGTCTACGTCATGTTGCGCAGCAACAAGATGGGAGCTCTGAGAGCCTCGAAGGGCAGCGGCCGTCTGGGGTCTTTAGCAGCTGCAGGGCTTATCTCCTCTACAGTCTGCAGATGTTGGGTGCAGTTTTGTGAGGAATGCAGAGTAGATAGATTCTAAATGGCTAAATATAGGCTTAATTTGATTTTTAAAAAAGACTTTGCATTTTTAAGATTTAAATATAAATTTAAAGATATTTAGACTTTATTTTTAATAATTAAAGCAATTGGTTGTGTAAGGATCTGAATTTGGTATTGGCAAACTTTGAGCTAAAGGCCCTAATCTGCCTGTGAAGAAGTAAAGAGCATACGGGTAATTTTAGGAAAATGTCCAGACACCATTCCTGGCCCATTTACATAGCACTCCCCAGGGTAATAAGATCACTGTGTGTGGTTCCACTTTTATACCATATCTGTCATTTTTGAAAACAGGAAATTTCATTTTTATGAGTAATTCTTCTAGGGGATGGACTTCCATCTACGTCTTGAGGAACTTTCTAACACAATAAAGATTAGGATTACACTACTCTGTTGGCATACTTCACTTTCTGATTTAAATTAGGGATGATTTCCTTATAGCTCCTATTTCTGCTTCTGAACTTTTTGAGGATAGATACTGTATCTCCATCATTTCTGATTTCCCATGGCGCCAACATCAATGCTATTTGAAGTGTAAAGATTAAAGCTGTTGACTGACTGCTGGTACCTGAAACCTCCTTTCCACACCTGTGTAGGTGGGTGGGAAAGATGCCCCTGGGGATCTGTTGTTCCTGTCGACACTGGTTGAGGGCTGGATACTGTATTCAGCCAAAGGATTCTGCGTGGTAACTGATGTGGTCTAATAATCTGTCCACATATTTTGATTGTCTTCAGCACCTTTGTCACATCCGGTTTCACTGTTTACCCCGACTCGTGTGAGTGGTGTCACTTAGACGTGATTCTAATAAAAGAGTCTAAGCCTGGATGGGTGTTCAACATCTTTCACATGCCAGGACCCTCGTAAAACACGTTGGTCCAAGTTACCTCATTTTAACTCTGGGAGGTACATTATTTTACTCATTTTTTACAAAGGAGAAACTGAAGTCAGAGGACTAATGAGTAGCAGAAAAGGACAGGAATTCAGGGTTCTTACACTTTCAATGTTCTAATTTTGGATTATGTAGAGGAAATGACGTCTGCTTTTACTTGTCCCAGTAGAACTGTGTTATTATAATCTCTGTGCTGCAGATAAGCATTCGGGGTGTCCCAGTTGATGGCAGTGGCAGCCTGTCTGGAGTGGCAGCTCTGAAGATGTGGCCTGCAGTCGGGGGATGCATGACCAGGGCTGTGGTTCCATGCAGCCAGCAGGAGCTGGGAACAGGTGGGAGCCCCTGCTCCTTCTGAGTTGGTGGGGTGGGAGCCGAGCCCTCACGGGTACAACTGCAACAGGGAGCTGAGGCTGCGGACCCAGGCATCCCTGTGCTCTAGAGCTGGGGAAGTCTCCCTGTCCCTGCAGACTTGGAAGTGCTTGCTCCTGCTGCCTGGCTTCTCCCTGCTCCTGGCGCCCACTCCTATTTCAGAGCAAAGTTGAGACTGAGCTTTTTGGGGCACTTTTGCCACCCGGCCTTTTTGCGTGCACTTGGGGCAGCACTGACACACCAGCCCCATGCCACTTTGGCTCCATTTGGACTTTGGGTGCAAATGGGCACGGGACGGAGGCTGCAGGGGCTGAGGGTGGCTTGGTGGGACCTGCAGGAGCTCCTTCACAGGAACAGCCTGGGCACCATGGATGACATGATTGATGGTGGCAGGAGGCAGACAGGCTCCTCGGTGGAAAGGGGCAGGTCCTGGTGAAGCACCATCTTCAAGCCAGGGATGGCCTGAAGCATGGGGGTCCAGCTGTCAGTTCTGGGTGGAGTCTGCAACCCAGAGTGAGAACTTACGGTGCTTTTTCTGGCCTGTCCATGGCTGCCCATGGACCAATCAGCATGCACTTCTTCCCTTCTGAAGCCCATAAAAATCCTGGACTCAGCCAGACTCACAGACACATCAGGACTAGCAGCTGTGGAAAGGAGCTACCCACTTCAGGTCTCCTCCACTCATTCGGACCACCTGCCTGCAGAAAGGAGCTACCCACTCCAGGTCTCCTGAGAGCTTCTGTTGCTCAATGAAACTCCTCTCCTACTTGCACACCCTCCAGTTATCCATATTCTTCATTCTTCCTGGACTCTGGACCAGATCTTGGGACCTGCTGAATGGCAGGACTGAAAGAACTATAACACAAATAGGGCTGAAACGCATCCTCTGCTTGCTAGGTTGCAGGCAATGAGGAGAAGAGCTGAAGCTTTTTGGGGAGCCCAGATCTAGGGGCTCCCTGAGCCAGGGCTGTGACACCCTCTTTGGGGCTCTGTGGTTCCTGGCATCTCCAAGCTTCTGGGCACCACTATATTCTCTGATGCCCGCAGTGGAAGCCACTTGTGGTGCACCTGGTCCAGTCACAGCCTTGCAAGGAGCTGGTGCCTGTGCTGGTGCCTGGAGCTACCCACCCTGCTGTAGCTGGCATGCCTGGCTGTATGCAGTGGCTGGACCTATTGCTTGCTCACACAGCCCTTGCCACTTCATTCCTGGCTCCCCCTTGGCAGGCATGGGATCCAGGCTGGTAGCACAAGCGAAGTGCAGCCTGTAGGGACAAGTGGGCAGAATGAATGCAGTGGGCCCAAGCAAACTCAGGCAAAGGTGCCACCAGCCACATAGGTTTCCACCTGGAAAAGCAACACCATAAGGATCCTGTGACACAGTAACTTGCCCAGGGTCAAGCCCTGGGATGTACAATGTCCAGGATTAGAACTTCTGTCTTTCCAAACCCAATTCCTATTATTGCCCCACTCCAATGCTCTAAGTCTGAGCAAGCCTTTTTAATAAAAGACAGCCTTTTGAAGAAAAAGTTCAAAGAAATCAGGGGCCTTGTGAAAGCCAGGATTGTTCGATGATGACTTTCAATTTTACCTGCTCCTCTCATGGCCTTGAGCCTTTGGTGAGTCAAAGATATCAGTTCTGCTTGATCAGTGGACCTAAGTGCAATGCATTGGTTCACGAATGTAACTCCTGGGGGTCTGAAGCAGAAGCTGATAAGATCCTTGTGTAGCTCAGTTGGTGCCCAGGGATATCTTATTGTTTCCATCTCCAAAGAACAGAGAGATCTGGAGAAAGTGCTTTACCTGACTGCCACCATTTTTTTTTTTCAAACCTGTAAATACAGGGATCTAGGCTAGAGGGTCTTTAAGGTTCTGTTTTGCTTGGAGACTATTTGTGGCATTATAGTCTTGTGCCAAATAGTGATGTTTCCATCAATGACAGGCTACATTTACAATAGTGGTCCCACAAGATTTAATACTGTATGCTATGCTTAGATACACAAATACCACGTGTTATAATTGCCCACAGTATTTAGTGCAGTAACATGCTGTACAGGTTTGTAGCCTAGGAGCAATAGGCCATACCATACATCCCAGGTGTGTGGTAGGCTCTACCACCTAGCTTTGTGTAAGTGCACTCTATATGTTTGCACAACAGTGACATCACCAAAGGCCACATTTTCCAGAATGTATCCCCGTCGTTAAGTGACGCATGGCTGCATTTAGTAATTCCTCTAACCACTACAGTACGACCACCCTCTGCATATCAAACGGACATTTTTCTTTACTTTTTTTTGTGATCTTAATTGTGTGATCTTAATATTGGCTAGTTCTTTAAAAGCAGTGGTTAAAATCCCTATTTTCATGAGCCCCAGTGATGAGATATTTATATTTGAAATGAATCTCTCTTTTCATTAACCAAAAAGTGTCAGTTATCCCCACATACAAATACTGATGAGTCGGATTAACTGTCCACAAGTGCTTCCCAAACGCGTTCCCATACAACCATGAAGCAGAAAGTGGAGCTGCTGTAGCATTTACAAAGCAGGAGCTGACACTAGGCATATTTGAACACCATGAGATATGGTATCACTGGGGACAGAGAGTGAGTTTAGTTAATAATGAATGGCATATCCCATAAAATACCATTACACAGTGTTCAGGGTGCAAGAATGATGACATAATTATTAGGAGACTGGGAGATTAAGATATAATTTAAAAAAACATGACAGGGGAGGGTGTAATTGGGGAGACAAAATACACAGGAAGTTTGTAATTTACATGTCAAAATACCTTTTTCATGTTTTGATTGGATTAGACGCTGCCTTTCCACTCCATTTATCCTGGCTTCAATTAGAGGCAGCCAAAATGACATCTCATGTTCATATTCTTGACACACGCTGCTCATGGGCACTTTCTAATGCTAACCGACAAGAAGGGGAAAGGGAAACTCGGTTTTGCCTCTGTCCTGCACTTTTTACTTAACCCTTAATTTGTTTCTAAATGAACCTGTCACTGAGGTTCACAAGGCTTTGTGCAGAGGATGCAGCAGCCTAGTCTTGGAGGAAGCTCCCCGTCATAACTTGATGTGCTCCAGCCCTCCCTTGAGGGCTTGCTGGAAGACTCTAAAACTGGGCAGGAGAGTGGCAGGTTCCTTTTGGAACAGGATGGGGTGAAGACACATGTTAGGAGCCATGCCACATCATCAGCATCAAGCATTCATGGTGTCAGTGACCATCAAGCATGTCTCCCCAAACCTGAGGATGTGGGGCGGCAGATGCTCCCTGTGATGGTTAATTTTAGATGTCAACTTGGCTGGTCTTGCAATGCCAGATAGCTGGTAAAACATGATCCCTGGATGTGTCTGTGAAGGTATTTCCAGGAGGGATTAGTTTGGAATCAGTAGACTGAGTAAAGAAGATCTCTTTCACCAATGTTGGTAGGTATCATGTAATCATTTGAGGGCCTGAATAGAAAAAAAAAGTGGAGGAAGATCAAATTTGCACTCCCTGCTTGAGCTGGGACATCCGTTTTCTCCAGCTTGTGGACATCAGAGCTCCTCATTCCTGGGCCTTCAGACCTTTCCCTGGTTATCAGGCCTTTGAATTCAGGCTGAATCAGACCACTGGTTTTTCTGGGTCTCCAGTCTGCAGACAGTGTATCATAGAACTTCTTGGTTTCCATAATTGCATGAGCCAATTCATAATAAATCTCCTTCTATATATGTATCTATATCTCCTACTGGCTCAGTTTCTCTGGAAAACCCTGATTAATACAGTCCCCTTATTTCCCTTTGTTCCTTTCCTGCTGGCATTCACCCCGAGGCATCCTGCATACAATCAGTGGGGCCAAATCCTAAGGTTTTCATTTGCTTTGAATTCCTGGTACCTCCTTTTCTCAGGGAGTTGACAGCCCAAGTCCCATCTGAAAACCATCAGTGAAGTGTTTACCTTGATTTTCTTTTACTTCTGCAAGTCACATATCTACCTACCTGAAGGCATGAAGTATCCAGCTGGCAATTATAATTACCTGCAAGGTGAAAGATATGATTATATTCTCACATATTTGACGTAAGACCTTATGCTTTGCTTGTATCATCTTGACACTTTTCTTTACTTAGATGCAGTGATGCTTCATCTAAATACATTTCAATATATATTGGCAACAAGCATCCATTTAAGACCTTATATATTAGGAGTGACTGATGAACATACGCCCTTCTACCACTTATCATATGTTGGGCTGCTGTTTTAAGGATCAAGACTTGGCTTAAACCCGAGACCAAACGAGTGTTACCTGGTAGAAGTGATGGGTTCTTCCGTCCAGCTGCTCTCTCAGTTCCTTTTACAGCTCCTGTTTCCTGATCTTTGATCATCAGTTTTAAATAGGACATTATTCATTTGGGTCACTGAGTGGTCAATTGGAGAAAGCTATTAAGATGATCAAAATAAATGAACCTTATAATGGGGTTGTTCAATATTCTGGGAAGGCTGCAGAGTGAAAACATTTTGAACAGCCTGATTCTGAATCCTCTTCTGCCATTTACTAATTGTGCTACCTTCAACTAGACACATCCTCCCTCAGCCTCAGTTTCCTCATCTGCACATTGGGGATAATAGTAGTCTAACTTAACATTGTTTAAATGATAAAATGAAATGAAGCATGTTAAATGCTTGTCAGGGAACTTGGCATAACAGAGTATTTGGTAAATGTTAACAGTTACTTTTTCTTTGTTTTTCAGCCACATGTTCTGACAGTTTCTGTTCATCTGTTTGCTCACGCTGTGCTTGGCATTGCCTTCATCCCTAGTCCCAGAGGACAGCCTTTAGCAGATGGCTTTTCTTTCTTTAATGAGAACTTTCCTCACATGTCCATGGTTTCAACCTTTTTATGGCCTCTAATCTGTCAGGAGGGCAACTCAGTACCCACGTCACTGTGATAACATAAGAAGATGCCTAGGAAAAAATTACATCACTTGATGAAAGTGTAGCAGTATTGCATTAAACCAGGCTTTGGAAACATCTGAAATTTCTGTGCCTGACTGAGGAGGAGCAGGGATTTGCAAAACTTGAGATACTCAGATACCACCCAGGTGTCCCCAGAGAGTTCACACACCTCCTCTGGCCAGTGGAGACAGACTAAATTTAACCCTAGAACTTAGTCCCAGCAAACCTTCTAACATCACACCGCGAGTCTGTCCTGAGCCCCTCTACCTCCAGGTTCCCTGCCTTAGACAGTAATGGAAAAAGGCCCAATATATCAGCTTGAGGAGGCTTCTGAGATTGTGTATTAATCTCATGATCTCTTGGGTGCAAAGATGAGAGCCGGTCTGCACCACCACACAGGGCAAAACCAGAAGGAGGATTGCTTCTTCTGGGATCTGTATGTTGTATGAAAAAACAAAGAACAAGGACTCCCTTTCTAGAATTTTTGACAAAATGAAACCACTAACCCTTTCATACTGTCCTGTGATCATAATAGCTACTATTAATAAAGTGCAGTATAACGCCCTTGAACACACTTATCCTATTTGAGTCTCATAATAAAACTGTGAGGAAAATCATATAGAGATTGTTAACCCATTTTAGACCTGGGGAAATTGAGGCTCAGTAGGGGTGATTACCTTTCTTTGGCGAAGCCATATAGCTAAGAGTTGGAAGAAACCACCTAGGGCTCCTGATGCCAAATTCGGTAGCCTTTCCATTAAATCCCATGCCTTGCCTCCTAAGTCATCCATTCTTCCCCAACTTACTACCTAGGCACCAGAGATTTCTTTAACATGGTTACTCTCTGTCTTCAAATTTGGCTTAAAGTAAAAAGCCCACTGAAGCCTGACCATGTGCTTTGAGTGGGCTTGATTCACTTTGAAAGCTAAACAAAGACTTAAAACTACATTGGTTATCAAATTTTGTGTGTTCATTGCTTCTTTCTCTTTAACTAAAATAGTTAACCTCATTATAACCTATTGTTGATTCTAATAGTGTTCAAAATCCTCAACTGCGTGGGGGGAGGGTGTGTGTTAATTTTCTGAAAAGATTGGAATATGGTGAGCACTGAGAGCCATTTTATTCTATGAGAAATTGTAATGATAAAAAGAGCCATTTTATTTTATCAGAAGTTTTAATGACAAAAAATACTCAGTTGAGGAAATATTGTACCAGGATTGAGGGGCAATTCTCTCATTTTTTCTTAGATATTTTCTCAGAATAAATTACTTAAATCTACTTTCCTCAATATTATAGATAGTGTTGGGGACAGAGCTGTTGGATTCTTGCAAAAGCATCATTATCCTGATTTTGGAAACTACATCAGGCTTAGGCACAAAATCAATGTGCAGCTACTACTCCTCCCTTCACCCAGGTGAGGACACTGAGACTTGGGGTTTGCATCACTTGTTCACATGATTTCGAAGTGCTGGAGTCAATTGGAACTCAGATACTAAAACCCCAGGGTCAGAGCCTATGTCCCCTATTCCTCAGCCTTCAGTGCAAAACTTTCCACAAGGGCTTCACATTAAGTGACTTTGTATTAACTTGGGCGGGTGTGATGAAAAGGGCTGGCAAAGCCACAGAGAAGGGAAGTCAGGGTTCTCCAGAGTAACATAACCAATGGGAGATGGGAGGTCTCTCTCTCTCTCTCTCTTTCTCTCTCCATCTATCTATCTATAAAGATAGAAAGATTTATGCTAAGGAATTGGTTCATGTAGATCTGGAGGCTGGAAGCTCAGAGAAGATTTTGCAGTCTTGGCTCCAAAGTCTGCAGGCTGGAAACCAAGGCTGGGATTTCATGTTGAGGCAGTATTGCTTCTGCTTTGGGAATTCTCAGTCTTTGCTCAAGGCCTTCAACTGCTTGGATGAAGCTCACCTGCATTATGGAGGGTGATTTGCTTTGCTCAAAGTCTACTGATTTGAATGTTAATCATATATAACAAAAACCTCATAGCAACATCTAGACTGGTGTTTGATCAAACAACTGGGCACCATGGCCTAATTAAGTTGACACACGAAATTAACCATCACAGTGACTGGAAGTTGACCGAAAAAGAACCTTGGTAATACTTCTTACCCAACTAACCTACCCTCCTTTTGAGAGAAGATAAAACAGAAGGAAAAGATAACCTAAGTGGAGTAGGAGGTTAAACAAGATTAAAATTGTCCATAGAAGGGCTTCAGACCTTTCCTTCACACTTCCTTCAATTTGAAGCCCAATCACTAGAGAATGTATATACACACATCATTAACTACTGGAAGCTGCCCACTCAAACCATGCCCAAATCTCAATTGGTACACTTCAAATCATCTTTGTTGACACCAGAGAAATTAAATTAGAGCAGATACACATGAGCATCACTTGCAATGGACCCATAGTCCTATTGATGATTTTCTGTGTTCAACTTCAGTTTGGCTTAAGATTTTGACAACAGCAAATGTCACACAACTAAAATGAGTTGGATGGTTCATCACTGATGACAGAGGTGCATGGGGTGGTGGCTGGAGGAGATGGCTAGACTGTTTCTCTATATGCAGGAGGTGACCTGCCTGCCTGGTAGAGCACGCTGCAGGGATACTTGCTTAGATGAGTTTATTTTGTTTTAAAATTATTAACAAATGTAATTGTTTTTCAGGGAGCAAAGAATAAAACAAATGTTAAACTCACTTTTATTACTTTTAACTCTACTTCTGACTTTAGTCAATTCACTAAGAACTGGAGCCCCACTGCTTGGTCCCCAGTCCTATCTCTTTTTTATCTACATTTTTCCCTATAGGAGTTATTAAATCCCATTGTTTAACTATCTCGTGCTGACGACTCATCTGATTATATCTCTGGGGTCAGCCTTCTCCTGGGAGCTCCAAACTTTCATCTAAATGTCTGCTTGAAATCTACATTGGGTCTATGTTTATAGTCATCTCGGATGAAACATCACCCAAAGTACTCTTTTCTCTTCCCCTTGACGTGTTTCTCTTCTGTCTTCCTAGCTCAGTAAATGTCAGTCCATCTATCCTTTTGTTCAATTAAAAACTTGGGAAATCATTGTATTCTTCTCATTAGCCTGCTTGCTACAATCAATCCATTCACAAGTTCTGTTTCTTTTACCTCCAAAACAGATAATTGCACTTCATTCTGTTCTTACTCCTCACCGCACTCCCTGCCAGCTGCCCTCTTTCCTCTCCTGACACTCTGTGCTCTGTGGCAGCCTCTGAGTTCGGCATCCTCATTCTGCATTGGCTCGTCTTTCCCTTCTAGAGTCTCCTCTCCATACAGCAGCAGCATGGGCTGAGGAGCCTTCATAATGCACAAATCAGATGGAGCCATCCCCTGTTTATAACACCCTGAGGGGCTCCCACTGACTCATAAAAAATCCTTCCTCTGAGTTCCTCATCAGACTCCCATAAGGATCCCTTGCCAACATGCCTGAGCTCACATTCACCATTCTCCCTCCTCATTGTGCTACAGCCATGTGGCAGCTCTGAACCTTCCGCAGTTCCTTGAACCAACCTGGGTGCTCCTGCTTCAAGGTCTCTGCATTTGCAATTCCCTCTGTCTTTACCAATTTTTTTTTTTTTTTTTCGCAAGGTTGGCTCCTTGTCATTCAGATCCCAGTTCAAATGTTGCCTCCTGAGAAAGACTCTTCCTGAACACCCTATCTAAAAATACATCTCCTAGTCACTGTACTACATGATACATTTGTTTTTACTGCACTTGACATAATCTAAAATTATCTTGTTGATTTTGTTACCACTTTTAATTGT
Organism: Macaca nemestrina; assembly: GCF_043159975.1. NCBI lineage: Eukaryota > Metazoa > Chordata > Mammalia > Primates > Cercopithecidae > Macaca > Macaca nemestrina. The sequence goes on from NC_092131.1 coordinate 93,177,705, forward strand.
CTGTCTCCCCAAACTAGAATGTGAGCTCCATGAGCTGAGGAAGCATGCCTACTCTGTTCATCCTCCAAACTTCGTGGAACCAGGTTCATTGCCCAATGTGTGCAACAGGTCAATATGCCGAGACAACGGGTTGCGGCAGAGACAAAGGTTTAACCATAGGGTTGCCAAATGAGATAATAGGAGGAAACCTCAAATCCATCTCCCCAAGGAGTTTGCAGCTAGGGTTTTTAAGAGTTTTGGAGTGGGTCAAAGTGTGGAGATTGTTGACTTGGTCAAAGAGTGCAGGCTGAAGTCATGGGTCAGGGAGGTGAAGAAGCTGTGTTCTTATGCTTATTCTGTGCCTCTGTGTGTGTGTGTGGCGGGTCTTCAAACTGGTTGGCATGCGCTGCTTTGCTGGAATTCAGGATTTGAAAAACATCTTAAGCAATTCTTAAACAAAAGCCTTATTTGAATGTGAGAAATCCTATCTTTAAAGCCTCATGATTCTAACATCAGAAATCCTATCTATAGGAACAATAAGGAAGCAAATGGCCAGTATCTAGTGTTACGTGACTTTTGGTTGCAAGAAAGTAGATCAAAGTGTGGTTTGATTAATGCTTAATTACATTTCTGTCCAGAATTCTTGTTAACTCTGTGAGGATGGCTTCACTTTCTGCCTGAAACAGTGACTGGCATACTTGTTAAATATATGAATAAATGAACAGAGGGTTGATTATCTGGTACATCTATGTTCTGCCTGTGCCTGGAACTGGAAGTATGAGATGAAAGAAGGTATAGCTCCTTCTCTCTTCCCTCAAGGAGCTCATATTTTAATAAAATTTTATAGGCATGTGGAAATATATTTATAGTCAGTATGAACCTACTATTTTTGCTCCACATTTCAACCTTAAAATTTATAATAATTCATACATACATTCAGTACTTCAGTAGTTCATGTTATTTTAAATTATTTAATAATTTTAAGACTGAAAATAAGCTACTTATCTCACTGGGTTCTCCCAATAGGCAGCAATTGGTCCAAAAGTGACAGTCCTTTCTTTGACTTTGATTTTGTGTGTGTGTTTGTGTGTGTGTGTGATTAAAGATTGCACCATTGCACTCCAGCCTGGGCAACAAAAATGAAACTCCATTTCAAAACAAACAAACAAACAAACAAAAAACCAAAAAACCCACTAAGAGTTACTAAAGTTCGATGTTCATGAGTTGAAATCAGCATGTTGCTTGGAGTTTCTGACGACTTTAATTCACTAAGTTTGGACGTTATTAAAAAAGGATGTGGTAGATACATATGCACTACCATGGAAAGATTTCCAAGTTTTATTATTAAGAAGAAGCAAAGATGCTGCAGATTAACATGTGAAGTAAACTTCATTTATGAAAACCTCACACCCCTCGCACTGTGCATTTGTGTGCAGGAAACTTTCACTGGGGAGTCAAGTGCATTGTGGGAAAAGGTCAAGGAAGACTTTTCACTCTCCAGAGTTGTCTTAGCTGAAGTTTATTAAATGAATAATATTCACAAATTACTTTTGTATTGGAAAAAACATTTTGATGTGCAATACTAGCCATGTTGTAGATCTCCTATGTGTGAATTCTCAGGTGGTTGGAATTCTCCCAGTTTGGAAAACCTTGTATTATAAGTGTTGTATTGAGTAGTTCTCATCTCATGTTTCAGTTGATGCTGCTTTTTACTTTTAATTGCAATTTGCTATAAATTTTGTTGGTTCTATCAATTTAGGTTGTTGTGTGTTCTGTTTAACTCCATGATATACAGTGATGTGTTTTTGCATCAGTGGCTTTTTGGGGTTATAATTTTCCAATAACTAGACTTCAAGACTTTTACTGTGGTTTGACTGTGAATATTGTGTATTCCAATTGCTTAAGCAGATGTCTATATTATGTTATGTTATATTATATTACTTCACATCATATGTGTTAGATTATATTAGTGTATTAGTCCATTTTCACCCTGCTGATAAAGACATACCTGAGACTGGGCAATTAACAAAAGAAAGAGGTTTACTTGGACTCACAGTTCCACATGGCTGGGGAAGCCTCATAATCATGGTGGAAAGCAAGGAGGAGAAAGTCACATCTTACAGGCAAAAAAAAAAAAAAAAAAAAGAAAAAAGAAAAAGAGTTTGTGCAGAGGAACTCCTATTTTTAAAGCCATCAGATCTCATGAGACTTGCTCACTGTCATGAGAACAGGAGAACAGCATGGGAAAGACATTCCCCCAAGATTCAGTGATCTCCCACCGAGTACCTCCCACAACATGTGGGAATTACAGGAGCTATGAGATAAGATTTGGGTGGGGACACAGAGCCAAACCATATCATTCAGTGACTACCTAGCACATTTTCCACTGGAAAGCGGGATTGACAATGTCAGGAGGGCAAATGGGTTATGGGTGTTCAGTCGCTCAGTGGGCCTCAAACTTCTTTAGTCACTGCCCGGCAATCCTCCATGTGTGGGAAACTGTTCTTTATGGGGCCAATTCCATTTTTGGTGCTTAAAAGCTTAACAGGCTGTTTGAGAATATTTTTACCTACAAGTTTAAACCTGGAAGCCTACTCAGAATGCCAGGTCACTGTATCACTGTAGCTTTAAAACAATTCTGAAGAGATTTCATCTTATTTAGAGTAAAACTATTAGCCTAATTTTATCACATAGTTATGTATTTAATGAAGTAAGACTGCTAACAAATGAACACTTCTGTTTAAAGTTATCCTCCCAGCTTCATTTACACACACACACACACACACACACACACACTCATCTCAAAATAAAATATTTACTATATAAGGTATCTCAAGAGATTGTTTGGATGCTGATCTTCCCCTGTTCTCTCTCTGGTCTCAGTGAAGCCTCACAACTACTCCACCTTCACCTCCAGAACTATGATCATTCCTTACGTTTCTTTAAATACTTTATTTAATCAAATATTAATTTTTAATATTTACAACGTTTAGTATATGTCTTGGCCATTTGTATGACTTTTTCCTGAAGTTTTCATATTCTTCAAGTGTTTTTATGTTAGATTGTTCTTTTTCTCACTTATAGGTAAGAGATTTTTCTATTAATGTCAGAAGCCTTTTGTTTATCATATACATGGCACAGACTGTTTCTCATTTTATTTGAGGCAACATTTTAATTTTTAAATTATGGAATATTTTAAAAAATATACAAGCAAAAAAAAAATGCTGTAGTATATCTTTACATACCCATCACCAGCTTGCGCACTTGCTGACTGATGGCCAGTCTTGTTCCTTCTTAGACCACATCCAGCCACACCCACCTCTCTGAATAATTTTGAAGCAAACTCTAGATATCAGCTTATTTAATGTGTAGCATTTGATCATGTATCTCTAAAGGTAAATCTTTTTTATAAACATAACTATCACACTGTTGCCTCACCTAGAACCTGACACTAACTACGCAGTCAGTTTTCAGATGGCCACATAATTTTTACAGTGTCTTTGTTTGAATTACGATTGGAATTATATCTTCACTGTAATTGATTTTATGCTATTAATTCCTTTGTACTCTATGGGCTGTCTCTCTCTCTCTCTCTCCTTACAGTTATTTAATGACAAAACTATATTGTTTGTCCTGTAGAAATTTACACCATTTGGATCAGTCTGGATTTTTCTGATCGTATCCTCAAACTACCCTTTAGATGTTGTCCTGGATGTATTCCCTGTAGTTAGATGTAAACAATTGATACAATTAATATTTTATTTGTTTGATTTTTGCAAGACAGACTCATAGTTAATGTTGGTGTCTCTCAGGAAGCACCTGGGTCTGGCTGGCTCTTTCTGTAATGTCAGCCACCCTCATGGCTGATCATTGTTTTCATCCTTCATTGCTTCAGAGTGATGAAATGCTGAAGTTTTCATCCTGTTATTTCTCTTCCTTTATTAGCTGGAATACATCTGTATGGAGAAATTTCTTCTTATTAGTTACTTGTTTCCCCAATGATACAGTTTCATAGGAAAGTCAAATGTGTAATATTTCTCTTTACTTGCCTGTTTTTCAAATAATGATTTAGCTATCTATTATTCTCAAGAGGTGACCAAGGAAATTTTTTCAAAAAACTTGATTTTGATGTAATTCATGAATTTCAACACATTTTAAGTGCTTCAATTTATTGTAATTATTATTCTTATTGATATATAAACATGAAAATTCACATAGCAGTCATCTAATCTGTAAACTGAGGTCAGTTACCACATTTATTACATGTGACTACATGGTGATATTTGAGACATGCTCAAAATAGCAACGTAAGTTCCTCTTTCTTACACTTTAAAGTCAAAATTCAAAAATACTGTGAAAACAGCTGATTTTATGAAAGAACTCCATATATTGGAATATTAAATTTTCTTTTTAAAACATCTATTTTGATGGTACAACAAAAATTTAAATGCTGGTTTTCATTTGGCTCCCAAACCAAACAGTATATAATTTGACATTTGTTTTATTTTCTATGTTGAAAAATCTTGCAGCCTTGCAGCTTTCCAATTTCTCAGAATCTTTCAAATGGATCTTTTTTTTCTACTTTGCATTCTGCAATAATAAAGATTAAAAAATGAAGACAGTCATGTGATTTTTAAAAATACTATTGTGAAATGTATATAGAGAAATGTAAATATGCATATGTGTGGTTGAAAGTATAATAGAATGAACACCCATGAGTCCATCATCAAGGTAAACAGGATTAGAGCAGTGCCTTGGGAGCCTCCTAGTACCTCCTTTCCCAGGCAAGTCCCGTTACTCTCCCATCCCCACATTTTGTGTCAATCATTTCTGTAGATTTCTTTATATTTTAACCACCTAGGTATATATTGAAAAACAATATGCTGTTTGGCTTTGAACCGCCATGTAGCAAGCACAGACCAAATTACACAAGGACTAGGCATTTTTGCCTTTCTTAGAAACTTCTCTTTCCTTTGCATTTTCACAAGAAGACAAGAAAGGACCTCAGCAATCTCAGTATTTCAGTGTAAGATTTCTTTTTTCCTTAAGTTAAGAACATTCACCTTCTCACTTAAAGACAGCACTTTATAGCTTCTCTTTGGCATATTTGAATTTCCAGTATCACTAATCTTGCATTTTGGAGCCATTACTAAGTAAAATAAGGGTTACTTGAATTCACTGTGACACCACAACAGTGAATCTGATCCACTCTGCAGACAGCTCCTAAGTGGCTAATGGGCCGGGGAGCATCTATAGCGTGGAACCACTGGACAAAGGGAGGGTTGAGGTTCCAGCCAAGGCCAGTGGGGAGATTCCCTTATGCTACTCTGAACAGCATGCAGTTTAAAAGCTATGAATTGTCTATTCCTGAAATTTTCCATTTAATATGTTTTTGGAACATAGTTGACCATTGGTAACCAAAATCGCGGAAATTGAAACCATAGGTAAGAGGGGATTTTTCTCTTTTGGTGTGTCATGTAAATATAACACATTTAAACTATTAGTCTTCCTATTTTTCCCCCTGTTTCTTCCACCCTGTTTATAGGGCATGCCATTGGTGGTGCACTTTACAGTTATCAAATACTGAGGCTAGATCATGAAGGAACTAGAGGATGAATGGACATCACCCCCGGATGCTGGTCTTGGACACACATGCCGTAACCATAATCCTTCAGGTTTTCCACCTTCTGGAATGGGTATGATTTTGGTTGTATGTTGGAGACGTGCACTGTGTTCAGCAGGCAGTGTTTTTGATCCTTATAAATTAAAGTTTGCTAGGAAGAGCATATACTGATGCAAGAAAGCCAGAGAATTGGACTCTAGGAAACATTTGTCAGTATTTTTACCCATTCAACATATTCATGCCCTTTCTACCTTTGGGAGGTTCTCTACTTCATCAGTCAAGATGGGAAGCAGCAACCCACTCCAGCTATAGAAACAGAAGTGACAGAGCTTGTTTTCCCAGCCTCTCTTTCAGGGAGGATGGTGTGCTGTTATGTGACTTTGGCTCTGCCAGTTAGACACATCCATGCCAGGCATTGACTCAGAAATGAGTGGTGCAAGGAAGCAGAGGCTTTCTTGGGATTTATTTTGGTGAGAATGTCAACTGTTGCAGTAGCTATATCAGTTCCAGAAGCAGCATCAGTAGCTCTTTCATCAGAGGGACATCAGTACAAGTGGTGTGGTCCTTTACTGAATGAGATGTTCTGTGGTTTGAATTTGGACATTGCTATTTGCCTTGTAGTCTCTTATTATTGCTCCTCAGACCATGTAAATCCTTTGATAGATTTGTTGATTTATTTGCTTAAATTAGAGGAAATTGGTTTGTTTTGCTTGCAACTAAGAACCTGTTTGAAAGATATCAATGGGCAGCAATTGATAGTCCTCTGCTGTATTATAGGAAACTAGCATCACTGCTAGAGAATTTGTTTCTGTGTTGATTAATGGTCATGTGCTTATTACCAAGTAAGTTAGCAAACAATTATCATGAAAAAGCACAGAACTTTCTTATTAGGTTGGAAATTAAAAATCCGGGCCCCTAATGCCCATCTCACATTTGGCTATTGGCTTTATTTTTAATGCCAATCTTTTCAAAGTAGAAGAGTATTTGCAACTAGAAAACCAAGAGTACAGTGGTTGTGCTGGAAGCAGCATCCTTGTGGTGTCAGGGGACAATGTTTGTATCACCAGATTGCAGATGTCTCTCTGGGCCAGGCATTGGCTATGGTTTCCAGCAGGGCCATGGCAGAGGCACATGGGCTGCCACTGCATGCAATTTCACATGTGTTCATGTGCTGGGGAAGGATAAAAGAGCAGGCAACTTTGACTGAATGCATTTGTGATATCAAATGGAAGATCAATTCGGATTTTAAAATAACCTGGGATATTTCAACCTAGTTTGCACAACTATTTGAGGTTCCGAGATAGGAGTGTGAACATACTTATCTCTGGGTAACCAGATCAGTAGAGAGTGTCATGCTTGGGCTACAGTATTTTGTTCTACTCCCAGCCTTAATTTTAACAGATTTGAGTCTCATTATTAGGACTTTCTCTTAGCCCTGTGCACATTTCTCACTGACGTTTCCACAATCCTACTTCAAGAGAATACATGTCACCCTCAAGTTGTTTTATTTCTAACTTATACTTATTTTAATAAAAAAGTAGGGGGCTGACTCACTTATAAGGCATTTAGCTTTCTTGATTTGAAGAGAAATTAAAAAGCCATCTGCATACCTGTGGTACTCTGTGGTCAGAGTCTAGTCAGCTAAAGAGAATGCCAAAGGTAGACATTAGTGCTTCAAATATTAGCAGTGGCCACTCAGAAAGGAATGATTTACAACGGACACCAAGCTAAGCTCATATTAGGTGGGCTCTGTCATTTACAACAATCCTATAAGCTCAGCCTACGTAACCTCCAAGTGTGTAAAACCGTGACATTGTGTGTGTGTGTGTGTGTGTGTGTGTGTGTGTGTGTGTATATATATATATATATTTTTTTTTTACCCAAAGACTCTCAGGTAGGAGTGAAGGTCAATATGCATGGGTTTTTTCCCCCCTTTTGTGGAAAAGTGTGTGATCTAATGTCTTACACAAATGATCAGGTTTTGCCTCCTACAATCTTAACCAAGCTGAAGCTCTTGGTAACTGTGTTTACTTTTCTCACTAAATCCATGCTTGTTTAAAAACTGCTGCTTCATGCCTCAGTCCTGCTGAATTAGCTCTTCTGATAAAACAACCAACCAAACAAGTCCTCTGAGCTCTGGCACCAACTTGCCTTTTGGGCATTCACTCCCAGTGCTGTCCAAATGCCACTCATGGCATTTCTGAAGAATTCTACACCTAATCTTGGCCTTGAACAAAACCCACATTTTCTTCTGTGTTTGCTTGAGTTTCCACCTCTGCCACCACATAGGGACCATGGCCAGAAACCCTACTCCAAAGAAATGGGTGGTTGCCACTCCTGTTCCTGGATTGGATGCCACAGTTGGCACTGCCTGTACGTCCATACTGGAAGCACAGACACTGTTGCCTCCAGAAACTGGAAGTCACTGTAACCACCTTGACAGTTTTGGTTGTGCAGGTTCCCGATGCTTAGTGGCACTCCCCTCATAGTCAAAGTCCATGGAGGGCATGTGATTGGCGGAACCTGAGTACTGGGCCTGCACCCTCATGCAAAGGAGGCTGGGGAAGTGAGTGTCCATCCACCTGGGCTTCTATGGTGGGGATGGGTTCTGCCTGAAAAGGAAAGAGAAATAGGAACACACTTCTGAACCAGAATTGTGGTCAGAGTCTAGTGAGCTAAAGAGAATGCCAAAAGTAGACATTAGTGCTTCAAATATCAACAGTGGCCACTCAGAAAGGAATGATTTGTAATGGACACCATGCTAAGCTAATATTAGGTGGGTTCTGTCATTTACAACAATCCTATAAGATCAGCCTAAGTAATCTCCAAGTGTGTAAAATACTGACATCATATATAAGAAACCGAGCACTTCTGTTGAAAACGTGATGGTATCTTTTTCCATGTGTCCCATAATTTAAAACACTTGGTGAGGTTTAAAACCCTGTAGGATGTAGCATTATGGCATAGGCTAGAGAATGCATATAGGGCAAGGAATTTGAGCCCTGAGATTGAGCTCTGATTCTGTTATAAAATTGGCATGATATGGAAAAGTTACTCTTCTATTTAGTTTTCTTGCTTTTGAATTGAGCAATAACAACTGTGTGAGTAAAATGAGATAAGAAAAGTGGAAAAAGTTTATAGGCTTTCCAGAATTCACCCCTGACCCCCAGCTTGGCCTGCACATTTTTTCAAGCTCAAGTAGCTGTCCTTTCTCCCCTAGACTAAGGTGTTTCTTAACTGGGACAACAGAGGCAGATGCTAAGAGTTCTGAGAGTCCTTGGTAAGAAAGGACTATTTGATGTGTGGGGTGGAGGTTAGAGAGGGGAAGAGGACAAGAGCCAGAGAAGACTTTACTGAGGGCCCACATGTGACCTTCTGTCTCCTTTACCAGCCATCCAGGGCCCTGAGTGGAAATTCCTCATTCCTGAGCCCATTAGATGGGGGCAAGAGTACCTTACTGTGTGATCCAGGGATCACAGCCCTAGCCAAAGAAGAGACAGATAAAGAACCTCACCCTTTGGAGGAGACTCCCTGTGCACGCTGTGACCTTGCAGGCTCTTCCTGCAGAAGATGTTACCTTATCCTCTGGCGCTCAGCTCAGGGCCTCTTCTCCAGGAAGCCTTCACTGATGAATGCTCCATCAGTGTGGTGATAACAAACATTCCCAACATCTCAGTGACTTCAAACAACTAAGACTTATATTTTGCTCAAGCTTACAGTACATCTTTGTTGCTGGGGGCTGGAGCTTTTTCTCTAAGATGCCCTTGCTCTGCCCAGCTGGCAGGGGCTCCAACTCTGTGCCTTGAGAGTTACTGAGGCAGGCACTGCTCTTACAGCTTCTGCTCTGGTGTGGCACTCAGCACTGCTGCTCACTTTTCATTGCAGAGTAAATCATAAGGCTGCTGCATCCTCAAGGACAGGGAAGCAGGACCTTGCCGTGTGCTTTGAGGGGGTGAGACCGAAACTATGGGTGAGCTGCTTGGATGACCCATGGTGGCTCTTTTCCATGCTTTGAACATCCTATTGATATAGCTATCCCAGGTCTTTGCACAGCCTTTCCTTCTCTTTCTGTGTGTCTGTCTCCTCCATTAGCCCGGAAGTCCACTGAGGGCAGGTGTTGTGTTGTTCTGGCCTCTTTTCCTAGTCTGCAGAGTGGGGGAAATTTGCCCAAGCCTGGTCATCTTTTGTAGCCATTAAAGGCTTTATTTGAGATCTTTTTTTCCCAGAGACATCTCCAGACTTTTCCAGAGGCTTCCGTGTTTCTTGGCTTCATGGTCCCCAGGCTGCCCTGGGTGAGAACAGTTGACTCGTCTGCACTCCGCCGGTCAAGGGCATCTCGTCTCCCCTATTTCAGGTGAAGCTATTTTCATCTTGGTCCCAGGAGCTTGTCCTCATTTTCTGAGGGGACAGAAGAGGAACTGAGAACCCAAATACTTTGTGCAATACAGGCTCTCCAGGTGTCAAATACCCATAAACCCATTGCATCCCGGCCTCAGGGTGGTGGTATCTACCTCTCACTCTCAAAGTAAGCTCTACGCCCCAAAACTTCCTTGCTGCCTGACTGCAAACAAAACTTGACCCCTGTGGGGAGGGAACCACCCCAGAACTTGGTTTCAGGGAGGCCCTCCCCATTTTGCACAGGGAACATCTGGAAGCCTGTATGGAGAAGGAGGGCTGGTTAGCCATCAGCTCAGCTGGGACAGTGTTCCCTGACCTGTCAGCTCTTCCCTTTCAGACCCCAGAGGATAGAGAGGGTCAGCTGGCAACCTCCACTGAGCCTGTGAACCAGTCCCAGGAGCTTCTCCAGCAGGTGTTTGTCCTTAGACGGAGATGTTTCTTGGATGCCTCACTCCTTTGCCTCTCAAGGGTAAATGCCAGGATGAGAGGGAGCCCCCAGTCCCTGCCCAGTGACAGGGAGTGCTGACTTCAACACTGGGTCCTGCCAGTTACCAGAGAGTCCTTGAAGAAAAAATCAAGAGGAGAAAGGCCCAAAAGAAAGAAAACACAATGGGCCGGATAAATTTCATCTGGCAGATTGCTTCAAGATGAAGACCAACCAGAGAAAATATTCCCAGGAGTTAAAATACGCAGCACAACGTTTTAGATACCAATGATGGCGATTTGATTTCTCTTCATTTCTGTCTTCACATTGCTGACAACTCCCCTCATTGTCTTAAATATGGATTGCCAAAGTCAATTAAATATGCAAGAGGAACAGTGTACATTTTGGAGGAAAGTAATTATTGTTACACCTTAGAGCAGCTTAATGAATACATTAATAAACGATCCTTCGCCATGTTTTTCTTTTCATAGCCATCAAAATCTTTATAAAACCTACAGCACAATACATAACGTCTCGTTACAAGATTTGCTTTTAAAAAAATCAATGCATACCTAAGTTATTTGTGTCAAAACTCATTTATTTTCACAATAACACAGACTGTCAAACCTGACATCCTGCTAATAACATCCAGTGCATTTGCATATTATTCAAATATTTCCTTTTATGAAACGGGGACTTTTACTCATACCACTCTGCTCACCCATGCAGCATGCATTTGCACATTAACTCAGTTCACACAGCCAGAGAAGGGTTACCTGTGGCAACTAATTATGCCACCCTTTATGCATATTAATGAGTCTTGCGAGCAGCCACCCTCTGTTCTGCAGAGAGGAAAAACAATTCCAGCCTAAATGGGAAACCGATTACAGGCAGAATACCAGAGAGTCGGAGAGCAATATTTAATAATTTCCCATTTTTGATATCCCTAGGTGTATTTGTTTTTCTTCTGCTGCTGTAAAAAATTACCACAAACTTGGTGGCTTATAAGAACACAAATTTATGACCTTACAGTTCTGGAGGTCAGAAATGCCACCTGAGTCTCCGGGGACTGAAATTAAGATGTGGGAGGAGGTGAGTTCCTCCTTGAAGGCTCAAGGGGACAGTGCGTTTCCCTGCCATTTCCAGCCTCCAGAGGCCTCTCTCTAGTCCTTGGCACCGAGCCTCACATTTCAGAACCAGCAAGGGGATGTGGAGGCCTTTTCAGACTACCCCGTCTCTTACTCACCACAGCCAAAAAGTGTTGCCCATTTTTATTCTCATGTAACTAGATTGGACCCACCTGGATAGTTCCAGATACGCTCCCCGTCTCCAGGTTCTTAAGCTTGATCACATCTGCAAAGTCTCTTTTGCCACGTAAGGTAACATACTGACAAGTTCCTGGATTAGGAGGTGGACATCTTTTGGAGGGAGGCGTTATTCTGCCTATCACCCTAGATCTTTTACATCCAACTCTGTTTGAAGAGGTCAAAGAAAATGCTGAGTAGGGTCTCCAATTTCCTTGTGGGTTAATTGCTCATTTTCCTTTTTTATTCATCTCCCTCATTGATCTTTCATTCACTTTCTTCTCCTTCACCTGTAGATCCTCTCCTTTCTTTTCTCTGCCCCCACCCACTTCTTCTATTGCTTTCTACCTATTTCTCCTTTTTAGTTTTCCTTGTTATCCAAAGGAACCCACAACACCCCATTTGAGGTGACAGCCCTTGCTGTGCATCCACTCTGTCCCTGGCTCTGTGCTCCACGCTTGCTATATCTCCTTTAAGTTTTGCTTGCTAACATTAGTTGCCCCACTTCATTTCTCTCTTTGTTTTTAAAACTTTTCTTAGAGTTTATATTTAAATATTTGAAGGACTTCAAAACTCACACTTGTTTAGTATCGGTTCATGTAATCTACAAAATATATCTAAACATATAAAATTTTCCCAAAAAGTTAATGAACCCCAATTTACAGATTCATTAATTTTTCTACCTGTGGCACAGGGGACTTCTCTGTCTTCATTCTCAGACTCCAACTTTAAATATACCGTGCGATGAAATGAAATGTGACTTCCTGGAGAGTGTCTAGCCCCAGGAGATGGCAGAGGTGCTGTCTGGAGAGAGGTATCACTACCAGAAATGGGTGTATGAGCAGCTATTTGTTTTTTTTCAGGAAACCAGGAATTGTAAAATGCACCCAGCGCAACTGACACAGTGTTCAGGAGTATGAGCTGGTTCTCAGGGCCACCATGGTGGCCCCTGGGTGGACAGCAAGTGTTCCTTAGATGGCATGACAATGTAGTTTTGCTGCTCACCCTGTGAAGGGGCAGAAGCCTGCTGTGCAGGCATGGCCAGGCCATCCAGGTACACAGAGGCTCCTCATTACCTGTGCTTTGAGTGCACTGGGAACATTTGAAGTGAGTGGCCTATGCCCAGCTTTAAGGACGCAGAAGGGAGGACTTCATCAGCTTTTCCCACCTCTTTTCACTCTTCCATTTTTCAGCCTAAACATGTTGATCCTCCGTGTGGTAGACCTCCAGCCCCAGCCCCACCAAAGACAAAGCACAGGGACTACAAAGACAAAGGGAATGGAATGGACACCTTGGAGTCTTGCCTGTCTGCCCCGGAAGCACTCTAGATACCTGCAGACACATCCCTTACAGGCCACCATGGATTTCTGCATCTATTAGCCTAGATACTGCCTCCAGGCTTGATGAAGGGAAGGGCCAGTGTTAGTGCCAAGAAATCAACACCCCAGGAACAACCCCCAGCCAGTGAGGGATAAAAGCTGGTGAATAAATACCCTATTTTTCTCAGCCCTCTATGAGTCAGTTCAGGGGCCTGCCTACACTGGCTCCTAAAGGTCAATGGGTTGAACCCTAGTTGCCTGCAGTGACAACTTGCTCTGCTCCTTCCCTTGTCTCACTACCTCGCTTCCTCACAGTGCTTCCTGGGGTAACCTTGGGTCTCGGGGTCTATGTGATGGTTAATTTTATGTGTCAACTTGCCTGAACTAAGGGATGCCCAGATGGCTGGTAAAACATTATTTCTGGGTGTGTCTGTGAGAGTGTTTCTGGAGGAGATGAGCATTTGAATCAGTGTACTGAGTAAAGAAGATCTGCCCTCACCAATGTGGGTGGGCCTCATCCAATTTGTTGAGGGCTGGAATCGAACAAGAAGGTGGAGGAAGGGTAAATTCCCTCTCTCTTCTGGAACTGGAACATCCATCTGCTCCTGCCCTCAGACATCCAATCTCCTGATTCTTGGGCCTTCACACCCAAGAACCAGTGGCCCTCCTGGTTCTCAGGCCTTTGGTCTTGGACTGGCTTTTCTGAGTCTCCATCTTGCTGATGGCAGATTGTAGGACTTCTCAGATTCAACAATCATGTGAATGAGCTCCCACCATAAATAAATCTCCTCTGCCATACCTCTTTAAATCCTTTTGCTTCTGCTTCTCTGGAGAACCCTGACTAACACAATCTGCTTTGGGGGGAATCCAGAATCCAAGAGGAGGCCTGAATTCTGTGCTGAAGAAGTTCAGGGAGAGAGGAACGTTAGCAAAGGGGTGGAGGGTGATGTGAACCATGTTGCGGGGCCCAGAAAATGAAGGGTGTACACTCATGGGCTTCTCCTGGGTCCTCTGACTCTTTCAGCAAATCTTACTCCTTTCTATTTAAAAAGTGTCCCATTTTAGAACCGCTAGCATGGAACTAGCTTCCCCACTTTGCAAAGGCCAGACACCTTGCTTCTCACCTCCAGGGGACAGAAGGTAAGAGCAGAAGGTGAGGAGGTCTGATCAGTAGCCAGCCCCATTCTCACACCAGGGGTAAAGACTGGATGGGCAAAAGCAAAGCCAGGCCTTTTTTGCAAGAAAAATGAGCAGTGACTATCCAAGGCAGAAATCCTTTCCCTCCACATGCTGACAATCTGCTCTCACTCTCCTGAGGCTGCTTCCAGTTGTCCCGCCCCAGGTGCAGATTTTAGCTGTGACATTGACTCTCTGACCTGGTGGAAGAAATTCAGACTGCCTGCCGTCCCTCAGGGGTGCATTCCTAAGCTCTACAAGAAGTGCCTACAGCAGGGAGCCTCTATTTTATGAAACCGCAGCTGCCTTTGAAATAATCCTGGCCATATCAAATTGGGAAGCTAATCTGATTCCAGAAGTATGGCCAATCTCTGCTTAAAATTCCACTGCAATTGTCAGGGACTTGAATCTACAGAAATAATCTCAAACCAAAGGAGAATTTATGACCTTGAAAGTCATAAATGCAGGTACAACTCACTTTATTGCACCTCGCAGATCCTTACATGTTTCCAGCTCTTGCAAAGATACCTGACTTGGCCAGATCATAGAGAAGACCTTCTTTCTTTGAAAGGGGGCATGGTAGGATCACTGAGAAGAGCCTATGCTTTTAGGAGGAGATATAATATCAGTTCATTTGGGTGGACATCAGATCTTCTTGGGCCACAGCTGTCTGAATGCCCTTTCAATCTTGCTGGGACAGGGAAAGGCCTATCCTAAGTGGTTGCTGAAAAGGCCACAAGACAGAAGGTTAGAGCAGGGATTCACCCTGGTGGTGGTAGGGAGGGGAGAGAGGGAGCATGCTTTTTCCAGGAGGCCTATGTCAGGATGGCGGGTGGACGTGCATGTACATTGGGAAAAGTGGAAAAAATATGTTCAGAATGTGATTTACAATATCAATGCAAATTTCTGCTTTCCAATTGGTAGAATTTGAAGGGATTTCAGAATCTTGGGGATAGGGTATTGAGTTTTTATATTTGTAAAAGGGGCAAGGATCTAAAAAGAGATTGAGCAGGAAACCAGGAAAAGTCAACACATTGTACGATGATTTCTGAAGTTAGGAATAAGAAGTGAGTGGAAGAGAGACACTTCCAGAATAAACAGACAGTGGAATGAGCCTGGGGTGAGACTGCTAATAAAATTCTTCAAGACTTAGGAGGGAAGAGAGCGCCACCTCACCCCAACCCTACTCACAAGGAACCAAATTGAGGAGGTCTCTTGCTTAGTGTGGAGTTACAGGTAAGGTGGAGAAGCCATTTTACCTATAAATGTTCAGCTTTTGTTCATTCATTCATTCATCCACTCCAAAAGGATTATTGAGAACCTGCTGTGTCCCGGACATTGTGCCTGGCACAAGGACTATGCTGATCAGCAAGGCAGATGAGCAGTTGCACATCAAGGGAAAGATGGACCCTTGTCCACCGATACAGTGTGATGCATAATGACAGCGGAAACACAGGTGTCTGTGGAAATGAAAAGCAAGAAGATGTCACAAATAAGCTGAGGCCTGGAGCATGGAAAGAAATTGCCCAGGTAAAGGGGATGGGGGATGTTCCAGGTAAAGTGAGGACCCTGTGTAAAGATCCGGTCTAGAGGGAACATGGGACATTCAGAGAGTTTCAGTAAGTATGACTGTGGCTTGGACAACAAGAAGGGCAGTGGCAGGGGTGGGCTGGGCAGATAAGCAGGGCCTCATAGGCCATGCTAAGCAGTTTGGACTTGATTCTCAAAGCAGTGGAGCCCACCAGGCAGAAAAGTGATGGATTAACAATAATTCACATTTGCTGAGTGCTTACAAAGCTCCAAGCTCTCTACTGTGTACTTTTACTGTTATTATCCCATGTGCCCTCAAAACCCTATGTGGTTAGAATAGTGACTCTGGTTTAGAAGATAAATGATCTGTTTCCTCTAGGTCAGAACAATGATTATTCCCATTTTCCAGAGAATGAAACAAAGACTCAAAGATGTCATATGATTCGCCCAAGTTCATATGACTACAAGTCGTAGAGACAGGATTTAGCTGCAGGTATGTGTGCCCTGGAAGCCTTCTCTTTACATCCCCCTGGAAAGATGACTTTGCAGAGGAGCAGGGCAAAGTTCAAAACAAAGAGGACAGTGAAGGGTTTGTACAGCAATCCTGCTAAGAGCTCACATTGGTGGGCTAGGTTAGTGGCCATATAGAAAAGGAGATGGATGTATCTTTATAGTTGAATGATTTATAATCCTTTGGGTATATACCCAGTAATGGTATTGCTGGTGCAAATGGTATTTCTGGTTCTATATCCTTGAGGAATTGCCACAGTGTCTTCCACAGTGGTTGAACTAACTTACACGCCCACCAGCAGTGTAAAAGTGTTCCTATTTCTCCACATCCTCTCCAGCACCTGTTGTTTCCCGACTTTTTAATGATCACCATTCTAACTGGAGTGAGATGGTATCTCATTGTGGTTTTGATTTGCGTTTCTCTAATGATCAGTGATGATGAGCTTTTTTTCATGTGTTTGTTGGCCTTATAAATGTATTCTTTTGAGAAATGTCTGTTCATATCCTTGACCCACTTTTTGATGGGGTTGTTTTTTCCTTGTAAATTTAAGTTCCTTGTATATTTATTGTAGCACTATTTACAATAGCAAAGACTTGGAACCAACCCAAATGGCCATCAATTATAAACTGGATAAAGAAAATGTAGCACATATATACCATGGAGTACTATGCAGCCATAAAAAAGAATGAGTTCATGTCCTTTGCAGGGATGTGGATGAAGCTGGAAACCATCATCCTCAGCAAACTAATACAGGAATAGAAAACCAAACACCACATGTTCTCACTCACAAGTGAGAGTTGAACAATGAGAACACATAAACACAGGGAGGGGAACATCATACACTGGGGCCTATAGGCAGATAGGGGAAAAGGGTAGAGAGAGGATTAAGACAAACACTTAATGCATGTGGAGCTTAAAACCTAGATGACGGGTTGATAGGTGCAGTAAACCACCATGGTACGTGTATACCTATGTAACAAACCTGCATGTTAAGCACATGTATCCTGGAACTTAAAGAGAAAAAAAAAAAAAAAGACAAGGAGATGGAGTGACATGTATTAGGAAGCAGAAAGAACAGGAGGGTGAGGTGTTTTGGGAGGGAGATGCTTTTCTTTCAAAATATATTTTTGAGGTTTATTATTTTTTAAATAATAATACATCATATAAACATACCCATATATACATCCATAATTCTGATAATAATTTAGGTTGTTTTGCTATTATGGAATATACCAAATATGGATAAAAAATTACACATTGTTTCTTCAATTCCCTTCATGGAATTATGCATAATTCCATAGATTTTAATGTTTGTATATGACCAAAGGTCATTACTAGTAATCCTATGAGTTGCTCATTGGGTTTTGAAATTTTGTTTTCTTCTCTAAGTATTTTTTCTCATTGAATTACTTTTCTATCGTATAATTAAGTTTGTATTTTTTTTTTTATTATACTTTATGTTCTAGGGTACATGTGCACAATGTGCAAGTTTGTTACATGTATATACATGTGCCATGTTGGTGTGCTGCACCCATTAACTTATCAATTACATTAGGTATATCTCCTAATGCTATCCCTCCCCTCTCCCCCGACTCCACAACAGGCCACGGTGTGTGATGTTCCCCTTCCTGCGTCCAAGTGTTCTCATTGTTCAATTCCCACCTATGAGTGAGAATATGCGGTATTTGGTTTTCTGTTCTTGTGAAGTTTGCTGAGAATGATGGTTTCCAGCTGCATCCATGTCCCTACAAAGTGCACGAACTCATCCTTTTTTATGGCTGCATAGTATTCCATGGTGTATATGTGCCACATTTTCTTAATCCAGTCTGTCATTGATGGACATTTGGGTTTGTTTTCTTCTCTAAGTATTTTTTCTCATTGAATTACTTTTCTATTTTATAATTGAGTTTTTTTGTCTTATTGGAATTTCCATTGGTAATGATTGGAATAGATGGGCCACAGGATCCATGGTAAAAAGGAATTTTAATAACTATTAGAAGAAAAGGTGTAGAATTTGGAGTTGGAAAAAACATGGGCAAAAGAAACATGGCAAACATGAACCCATATGTTCCTTATCTGTCAAGTGGGAAGAATAATAACACCAAAAATTTGTGTAATCATGACAGGAGGCAATGAAGATGAAAGTTTCTTTAAAATTACCACATGCTATGTAAATACTGTGTGTTTAATATTTCTTTCTTTTAGAACCTCAAAGAATTTAAATTTCTGTTTAAGTATCTTATTGTACTATATGACAAGTTAATGCTAGGATGCAAAAATATTTTTACTGAAAAGAAAAACACAGATACAGAAAACCACACACCACCAGTGTGTGACTTAATGGATTATCATGAGGTGAACATCCTGTAACTATTACCCTAGGCAAGATATAAATCTTTGCCATCCTCTCTAGAAGCCCGGTCCCCCACTTGCTCTATCCCTATCACAGACCCCTCTCTCCCCACAAAAGTAGCCAGTGTCTTTACTTTTGTAGAAATTATTTCCTTGTCTTTTCTTTTATTTTATTGCATAGATGTGCATCACCAGATATTATAATTTTGTCCTTAAAAAAGTCACATGTCTTCTAAGCCTCTTTTAAATCTACCTTTTCTTAACACGCAAACAGCCATTGATGTGCAATTTGTAGGTTTATTACTTCATAGGGGGCTGCAAAAAAAGTGATATTCTAACTTTATAATTTCTTTGCAATTTGTAAGTTGGACTTCTTTTATAAAGAGGCTGCCCCCATCTACCACTTGGTTACTCACTTGGCCAGTTCATGTAAAAAAGGCAAAATAAATACTTGATTGTTTCTCTTTGTTTACTAGTTTTAAAGATAACAAGTTGGTTCCCTATCAGCCTCTGAGGGTGATTTATTTTCCCTTAAAGTCATTATGAACTTACGGATGTAAAAATACTTGATGGGTTAGATCCACTGAAATTGTGGCAGTTCTCCTCAATGTTAGCTTTCAAAGTAAAAAAACTCTTGTTATCGAACAGATTGACTTTCCTTTTCCATTTTCACTGCCGCTGGCTCATTTTTGGTCTAGGTAATGGCGATGTCTTCCTAATTCTAGTCTCACTTCTCCTTCAGTACTTTTTTAAATCTTTTATTTTATTTTGACATTGAACACATACAAAAAGGCACAAAGCATCCTGTAAAGCTCCATGAATTATCACCAAGTAAACATTCAGTGCTACATGTAGAACCTTGCCAGGACCCCAGAAACTTTCCCTTCCCTCTCAATCATTATGTCCTCAATCCTTTCCCAATAATCTGAATTTTGACACTATGGTTGGATTTTACCTTTTTAATTTAACTGCATATAAATGGGTTCATACAGTATGCATTCTTGTGTGTTTGGCTACTTTCACTCAATGCTGTGTTCAAGAGCTTTATCCATATTTTACATGTACTGATGATTTAGAATTCCACTGTATAAACATGCCACAATTTTATTTACCCATTCTTCTGTGGATGGACATGTAGATTGCTTCTGGTTTGGGGCCTTTCTGAATAATTCTGCTATGGACATTCTTACGCAAGTCTCTTGGTGCTAATGTGCACAGATTTTGGTTGAGCCTATTTCTCAGATTGGAATTTATAATTTGTAGGGTCTACATACCTTCAATCTTAGTAGCTAGTTCCAGTTTTCCAAACTTTTTGTTTGTTTGTTTGTTTTTTGAGACAGAGTCTTGTTCTGTTGCCCAAGTGGAGTGCAGTGGCATGATCATGGCTCATTGCAGCCTCCACCTCCCAGGTTCTCATCCTCTCACCTCAGCCTCCTGAGTAGCTAGTACTGCAGGCATGTGCCACTGTACATAGCTAATTTTTTCTTTTCTTTTTTTTTTTTTTTTTTTGAGATGGAGTCTTGCTCTGTCTCCCAGGCTGGAATACAGTGGCCCAATCTCGGCTCACTGCAAGCTCCACCTCCCAGGTTCACGCCATTCTCCTGCCTCAGCCTCCCGAGTAGCTGGGACTACAGGCGTCTGCCACCACACCCAGCTAATTTTTTGTATTTTTAGTAGAGATGGGGTTTCACCGTGTTAGCCAGGATGGTCTTGATCTCCTGACGTCGTGATCCACCCACCTCGGCCTCCCAAAGTGCTGGTATTCCAGGCGTGAGCCACTGCGCCTGGCCCACATAGCTAATTTTTTAACAAAATTTTTTGTAGAGACAAGGTTTTACTATGTTGCCCAGGATAGTCTTGAACTTCTGGACTCAGAAGATCTTCCTGCCTTGGCCTCCCAAAGTGTTGGGATTATGAGTGTAAACCATCATGCTTGGCCCAGTTTTCCAAACTTCTTGTACCAATTTACAACCCCACCAGTAGCATTTGAGAGCTCCCATTACTTCATGTGCTTGCCAGCCGTAGTTTCATCAGTCTTTTCAATTTTAGTCATTCTGGTGATGTGAGTGATATTTTATTGTAGCTTCAATTTGCAGTTCCATGACTACGCATGATGTTGAGCAATTTTCATTTGTTTAATATCCATTCGGATATCCTTTCTTTTGGAGTTCCTGTTATACATTTTTTTCTATTGATTTGACTGTCTTTTTTGTTATTGATTTGCAAAATTTCTTTATTCATTCTGGATATAAACCCTTTGTCAGTTACCTGTGTTGCATATATCTCTTTACCATCTTCCTTTTCACTGTCTTAATGGTGTCTCTCAATAAACAGAAATTGTTGATTTTAGTGCAGTGAAATAACAACCTTTTTCTTAATGGCTAGTACCTTTTATGTCTTTTAAAGAAACATTTCCCAACTTTGAAGTCATTAAGATTAATTATTATGTTGCATTTCACATTTAGATCTGTAATTCACATGGAATTTTTCTACATGTTATGAAGCAGGAGTCAATTTCTTTTGTTTCCCACATGAATAGCCAAATTTCAGCATTTCAGCCTTGATGGAAATCAGCAGATACCTCCTTGCCCACCTCCTCCAGGCCCCACTCCCCACCCCCCACCAAAGTGTTTCTGAATATTAATCTTGCCTCTCTCTGGGCATCTATCCTGGCCTGTAATTCTTTACTACCTTGGTAGTTCTTTGATGTTTTCAAGAAGATACCTTGTTATTTTATTTCACCCACCTTTTTCTATATACTTTCAGAGAGGGTTGATGAGGACTATACAGTCTACCATTACTAAAAGGAGGTATTCTATGAATTCAGCGTTCTCACTTGTTGCCTGTTGCCAATGATCATTTGTAACATATAAATAATGACAAATCAGCTCACTGATTTGCTTAAAACATTTCCATCACTCCTGAGTACCTTTGGGAAACATTTTGCAGTGTGCATGCAGGGTTTGGACTATGACCGTATACATGGCACTATGGAGGGTTCTTCACCACAGGCCTCTTCTGGAACTCTGAAGTTTAATGTGCATTGTAGGGGAGGGAATTAAACACACTGCTTCTCTAATCTGTTTGAGTACAGAGGCTTATGTTTGCCAAGCATCTATTTTTTTTTTTTTA
This sequence comes from Macaca nemestrina, assembly GCF_043159975.1. Classification (NCBI taxonomy): domain Eukaryota; kingdom Metazoa; phylum Chordata; class Mammalia; order Primates; family Cercopithecidae; genus Macaca; species Macaca nemestrina. Next base: position 93,199,453 of record NC_092131.1, read on the forward strand.
GTTTGTGAGACTTATTTATTTATTTATTTATTTATTTAAGTTCTGGGGTACATGTGCAGGATGTGCAGGTTTGTTACATAGGTAAATGTGTGCCACGGCAGTTTGCTACACCGGTCAACCCGTCACCTAGGTAGTAAGCCCAGTATGCATTAGCTATTTATCCTAATGCTCTCCGTCGCCACCCCACACCAATCCCCAACTCAAACAGGCCCCCATGTGTGTTATTCCTCTCCCTGTGTCCATGTGTTCTTATTGTTCAGCTCCCACTTAAACAAGTCTTCCAGAGAACTAACTGGGAAGTGCCACTCTAGGTAAAAAGAACACCCTGTAAATGACACAGTGAGGCCCTTGGCGGTCCGTTTTCTCCTATGCCTCTAACCTCATCCTGGCCTCTTTCTTCCATACCCTGTGCTCCAGCCTGTGTGAGCCACTTGAGTTTTCCTGTGCTCTCTGTGATCCATTTTGCTCTTTTGCTACTGCCTCAATGTACTCTTCTTTTTCTTGGCCTTACTCACACTTACCCTCTAAGATAGGACCTCATCTTCTCCAGGATCTTCTTTGACCTCTTGGGCTTGTGAGAGTCCCTTCTCTGTTTTTTCAAAGCCACCCCCTGGGATCACTTTTCCTCACTATTGCTGATGTGCAAGCAATAGAATCGTCTGCTTCCTTCTGATACACTTCCTTGACCAGGAGCTCTAGAAGAACAGGGCTAGGCTTGTCCTCTGACTCACTCATGTCTGTGTCTCTGGTGCTTCAGCACATGGGGTCACTCAATAATGGTTGCAATGCATTTATTCTGCCAATATTCACTGAGTGCCCACCATGGGTCAGGCTCCATACTAGGTTTTAAGAGCAAGGAAGTAAAGAAGACAACAAGGTTGGCTTGGATCTCACATTCTTGTAGATGTGGATATTCCCCAAACAAATCCTGCACTGAAAACACCTGACTAGACATTTCTGGCTTAAGTTAGCCCACCCTAGCCTGAAGGCAATACAGGGCTGGCTCTGCATGCTGTCAGATAAATCGTCTTCCTCCAGTGAGCCAGTGGCTTGTCTGCAGTCAAAGGAGGTCAGAAGCCACAGCCTCTGGGGGCCTATAACATTATGCATCTTGTAGAGTCTTAACTAAAGCTCAGATCTGCCACAGTGCTCACTTGCACATGTGGTCCTGTAACTGCAGGATCAGGGCTCACTGTTTCACTCGTAAAAAATAATCTTGTGTATCTTTGCAGGAGAGCTGTTCCAACAGGGTTTATCCTTGGGGCAGCCATTCAAGGTGAGGTCATCTTTCCCATTATCTTAGTTTTCATGGGTGATGAAATGAGTTTGAATTAAATCCTGGAAGCTTGAGTACATTTACATAACTCACCATGACTGGCCAGAATAGTAATTTTGTTATTACTCTAATGAAGCAACAACAGTGACCATGGCGACTATCACTTATTGAATACCCACTATGTCTCAATTGTCAATAAATGCCCTATTCAGAATGGAATTCTGTCCCAAATGCTAACCAGCCTGTCCAGAAAATAACTTTGTGCAGTGGAAAATGTATGTGGTATGGAGTCAGGCAGATCTGGGATTTACTCCCAGCATGGTTACTTGTTAGCTGTGGGACTTCGGCAAGTTTCTCACTTCTCTGAACTTTGGGGTGGTCCTTGTAAAGTGATAAACTTAGACTCATTGGGTTGTTAAGGAGAATAAAATGTAGTGCACGTATTGCATCTCACCCACTGACTGGCATATAGTCAGTACTCGAAGCTTAGTTGGTTTTCCCTGTGGCACACTGGAAACCTCTCTCTGAGACTCTTGGGCTCATGGGCGAGATGTAGGTCTGGACCCTGAAGCTCATATCTACAGCCCCTGCCTGGGTCTCCTCTCTGCCCAGGACCGTGAGCTCTGTGGCATTGCCCACTTTGGGTTTGTGAGAATTTCTGCTGCCTGGAATCTCCTCCTGCTGAGTCTTCCTGAACTTCTGCCCTTCCCATTGGACTTGACCTCAAGCAACCACGAACTTGTGAACTGTTGCATCCAATTCTTTATCCACCTGAGCTGAGGAGAAACATTTAACAAAAGCTGCCAAGGATCAATAGAAGCCCAACCTGGGAGAACAGAGCCAATGAGTGCTCTGTGAGCAGGTGTGTGGGACAGTTCAATTTAGATTTCATTAAGGTTCTCTGGTGGGAAGTAGGGGGTGGGTGTTGGCCCTCAAGCCTTCATGGCACAGACCAGCTCTGGGGTGCAAGCTAGTGGTAGGCTGGAGACACAGTCTGTATACGGATTGACATCCCTTCTGAATCATAGGAGATGAATACTCCCTGCCTGCCTGGTTGGTTCTAAGTGCTGTAAGTTCATTGTCCCTAGTCCTTGCACAAATATCCTTGATAGGTGGGCATCAAGGCTTAAGAGGATCAAAGAGCTGGTATGCAAATACCCAAGGACCATTTCATGGGCCCCCAGTAGATGGAAGCTGTTATTCAGAAGCCAACTTTTAAAGAGGTTAAATGATTTACCCAAGGACCTGATTCCATGTCTCAAATTATTTCAAAGTCTGTCTCTTTTATTTTTTTCACCAAGCCTTTTCTGCAACCAGGAAGGGCAGAGATATTCTAGGAGGATTTAACTGTAGAAGGAGATATAAATATTTATCGAATAAACATAAACACATGAATGAGTGAATGAATGAATAGAATATTAATTCTTCTGTAGAAATATTCATTTCTTCTCTAGCAATAATCTATTATAGAGCCTTCCAGAATGACTGGCCCTAAACCCTTTCCTCCATTGCCACCAAGTCACCCTACTCCTGGCTCTCCACACTCAACAGCTCAAGTCATGAGGTAAATTGTGGGCATTAGAGTAGTTTAATCCTGAGTTTCCACCAAGGTTCCTAAATGAAACAAATTTTCATCTCATTCTCTTGGATGAAGCCAACATCTTCACCATGAGATAAATACATATACTTATATATTCATATACACATTTACCCAATGTGTATTTGGAGATTAACCATATGCTCGGTACTATCCAATGACCTGGGAATAGAAAGATAATTAAGAAAGAGCAGGGAAGGACTCCAAAGGAGTTCACCTGCTGGTAGTCAATCAGATACCATGGTTCTGTGGGAACACAGTAAAGCTGTCTTAAAGGATCAGTACAAGTTTGCCAGACAAAGGGAGTAACTCGTGAAAAGGTGCCAAAGGCTGGGAGGCCATTGGCCTGTGGCAAGCTCAGCTCTGGTTAGAGGGGCAATGTCACAGACAGGCATAGGTGTGGGTGTTCATTCCTGTTCTGACACTCACCAGCTTTGTGATTTTGGTCAAATTATTTCATTCTCAATGTGTTAGTTTCCTTATTTTAGAACTTGGGATGTTGCTGCTGAGGATGATGATGATAAAAATAAAAAAGGTAAGCTATAGCCCTTATGTGCCTGATATTGCTCTAAGTGTTTTACATTAATTCACTTAATCTTCAAAATGCCCCAGTTAGATATTTTTCTCCATTTTAGAGACAAGGAAACTGAGTAAAGTACCTCAACAAGTTATTGTGATGGTGCAACGAAAAGAAACGTGTGTGCGTGTGTGTGTGTGCATGTGCATTTGTGTGCGTGTGTGTGTGTGTGTGTGTGTAAAATATGCTCTCAGGACTCCCTGTTCAGAACCATGACTCTTTAGATTCCAAGATAACAAAGAGAAATAAAATTTGCCTGATTACAAAGTCTTAAAGTAATTGTGTTGATATTGCCAAGTCTGCCACATTCTGAGAGCAAGGGATTGATCCTTTCTACTGTGTTTTTAAAGAAATCATAGGAGGAAAAAAGCCCTCACCCATCAAAGCATTTTACAACTCTTTCTCCAAGGTCAGCCTTCTGTTACTACTATGACCTCCTTAGACATTAACAGGGGAGCCTTGACAGACTTCCACTGTGAACTTTGCCCCTGTTGAGAAATGCTTGTCTCATGATGTTCCTTCTGATATTCTCCGTGGGGACACTCAGCATCTTGCATCATTCAGCTGGACAGTTTGGAGTAGAATCTTCTCCTAGGGTTAACAGCAAAAGACCAAACAAATGCTCAGCATTCCGTAAAACCTACATGGCAACTAGGAGAAAGGCAAAGCTTTCTAGAACAATGTAGGCAGTGAGCAGTATGTTCCCAGCTGGCTCTCAATAAATAATGACCAGTGGGATCATAAGACAGTGTCAACAGGGGAAAAATAAAGGGCTCAGTGGAGAACATCTGACTCCAAACTTCGCTTATGGGAGTATGATGGCTGGACATGGAAGGTATGACCAAATCAACGAGGTTCTTGTAGGCTAGGCTGTGGGGTCTGAAAGTCTTTCCATAGTCAGTGGGAAAATGTTGAAAGATTGAACCATGTATCTACTCTATTTTTGCCAGAGAAACCACTCTTGGAACCGTAGAGTAGGTAAATGGGAAGGGACCATAGAAGAGGAGAGTTAGATAAACTAAGGGGCCATTGTTGTGTCACAGTGGGAAAGGATGAGGTTCTGAACTCAGAAACAGTGGGCTGGTAGAGAAGGAGACACATCTGTGAGATATTTAGGAAGGAAAATTGTAGGGCAGAATGGATCTGAAGTCAATGAAAAATTCTTCATAGCTCTAGTCATTGGACTTCCCCAGAAGACACTGAAAGGAAGGTTTGGATGCAAGTTGTTCATTTAGGAGGAGATCTCAGGAAGCACAGAGTATTTCCTTGGGTTAGGACCTCCAAGTCCTCCCCTAACTGTAAGTAAGACAGGAAAGGGAAGGAATCCACTGTAGGGTACCTTAAGAAGCAAATTACCACTCTGGGCAGCCAGAGTTCATCCCACTGTGGTCTTCTGGGATACTGTGTAGAACATGCCCCCAAGTTGTCTCATCCAAAGGGTGAGAGAGCTGGGGTATTTATCCTCCAACTCTCATGTGAGATTGTTGAGAGCTGTTCACAGGGAGGAACATTAGTTCCATAACATTTCCATTCTGCCCTAGAGCTAGACACATTTCCCCTCGTAAACAGGTTCCATTAGTAAGAAGATTAAGATCTATCAGGTGGCAAGCGCCCGTGGCCAAGGAAAGCCCTATGCAGAGAATCAAAGGTGCTAACAGTAAGAATTCCTGGGCATATACTAGGTGGTGAGTGCTGGGGGGATGTAGGTAGATACAAATAATATGTTATAGCTTTTTTGATTTTTTTCTTTTAAAAGGAGACTATGGAGGTAAAGCTCTAATAGTATGCTTATATCTCAGGTCACTAAGGTCAGCTGGGGTGGCAGATAAGTACAGGCTACATATGGGGCTCAGCCATGACTGGTTGAGTGTCCTGCAGGAGATGAGCCTGGGGCCTGCTGCCTGGCCTGGCGCCTATCTTACTGTGATCTGCACTGGGCATAGAACTCCAGCCTCATGTGTCTGCCAATGCTTACTGCCTTAATGAAACACAAGGGCTGTCAGCAAAGGGACTTTATTGCCACTAGAAGAACTTTTGTCAGATGATAAAAATGAGCTAGCTGTGCCTTACAGAAAGCTACCACGCAATGATATATGCAGGCTGATGGCCTTAAATTAACTGATTAATAAATAGGAGGTGAGAAGGATGATATTGTTGGCCATAATGAATGCTAATGAGGTGACCCCGCTAATGAGATTCCTTTCTTCATTCTGTTATTACACTCATCAGTTATGCAGCATTGATTACCACCTACTTCTTGCATCTCCAGGCTGAGAAATGGGTGACTTAATGGAGATGTTTCACCCAGAAAAGCAGTGATTGGGTTAGGAAAACTAGAAGCTGGAGAAGAGAGTTGGTTACATTATAATCTGATTTATTGCTTCAAAAGATAGATTCTTTTTTACATGTTGGATCTTTAAAAACAACCTGTTTTATTCAGGCTGAACTGCAGAAATGGCTATATTTCTTAACGCTTTTGACATATATAAAGAAATATGCCTATGACTCCTTCAAATGACATGCTGCAAATTTGGTCATAATAGAAGTCTTTATGAGAATTACATTTCTTCCTCTGCGGTTACTGATTCTAAGTTCGAAGGAGCTGTAGAATCTGTCCCTCATTTCCATGCCCATCACCATTGCCTTGGTTTAGACCTTAGCATCTGTTACCTGGAAGTCTCAATAGCCCCTTCTTGGTGTGGCTCTTCCTCCCTTTAAGCCCACCCTATTCTGCTTCTATCTTAGCAATCTCTGCCAGAGTGGTCTTCCCAAAACCCAAATCTGATCATATGATTCTATTGTTTCAAAAACTTCCAGTATTTCTCATCACCTAAACTGGTGGCCTGAAGATACATTCTGACCAGTAGATGTCTGTTATTTCACCTGGTCGATATTCATTTGTAATATGAATTTTGGAAGCTTTTCATTAAAAGGGAACAGTGCATTGGTTACAGTTTTCATGAATCTTTCCTGTTTTCAGTATAATTCTTCATGACTTGCCTGATCCCTGTTGGCACTGAAGATTGCAATCCCTACCTGCCACAAAAGGGCTTCTATTATCTGCCTTCTACCTACTTTTCCCGCATCATCTTTGCCATTCCCAGCTGCCTATTAAACCACAGAAGGTTTTAGAATATGCTCTGCTTCCTCTTGGTCCCAAACCTTTCCATATGCTATTCCTGAGACTTAAATGCTTTTTCCACCTCTGCTTTCAGACTCATTATATGTACGTTACATGTGTATATATATATGTGTGTGTGTATGTACACATTATACATAATATATGTGTATATGTACATTATATATATATATTGCTTATGCAATAATGGATGCTGCAAGGTCTAAAATTTGCAGAGTAGGCCAACAGGGTAGAAACCCAGGGAAGTGTGGATGTTGCAGTTGGACTCCAAAGGCCACGGGTGGCAAAAGTCTTCCTTTCTTGGGGAAGGTCAGTCTTTGTTCTATTAAGGCCTTTGAATGATTGGATGACATGCACCATGTTAAGGAGGGCAATCAGCTTTACTCAAAGTCCACCAATTTAAATGTTAATCTCATCCAAAAAACACCTTCACAGAAACATGAAGAATAACATTTGACCATATATCTGGGCACCATGATGCAGCCAAGTGAATATGTAAAATTAGCCATCATAATAAACAGTATTAAAGGGTTTGAAGTTGTAGATAATGCTACTTCATACATGTTGTCATCCTCTGTACTTCCTGTTGATCTCATTTTCCAGTTTAGCAGAGATATTTTTTATAAGCTGAATGATCTTGGGCAGCCTGATTGGTGCTCAGCATCTCAGGAGACACTCATAAGCCAGTCAGCTCCCAAGAATGTAAGAGGCATTATGAGCCGTCATTCATAGCTCCTAACTAGGAGCTTAACACATAGTGCCTAGAATATGTTTTTGTCTTATGTCAAGGGACCAATGTAGAGTCATTGCCTGTCATATACTAAGCACTGGGTTGCTCTTTGAGGGTCGTTGTTTTACTTAATCCATATGAGATAGGTAATACAAGTAACGTGGGTGCTATCCTTGGCCCCATTTCATAGATGAAGAAAATGGAAGCTCAGAAAGGTTGAGGATTTGCCCAGTGCCCCTAGTTCTGGCTATCTACTGCAGCAAAATGTGTGTCCCAAACTTAACTGTGTAAAACAACAACCGTTCTGTTGTGCTCAGGAGTCTGTGGATCAAGAATTCAGACAGAGCACAATGGGGTGGCTGATTTCTGCTCCACAGTGACTGAGGCCTCAGCTAGTTTGGCTCAAATGCCTGGAGGTGTCACCATTTATCTGGTGGCTTGATTCTGGATGCCTATTAGATTCCTCTGGTTTTCTTCATTTCAGGTTTGCCGGGCTTGGAATTCAAGTGCACTTTTTTCACACATGTGCTTGGGCTGTTCTGACCTCAATCTCTCTCCCTACAGCTTCACAGTATGGTGGTCTCAGGGTAATCAGACTTCTTGCATGGTAGCTGGCTTCCCCCAGAGTGTGAGTTGCAAAAGTCTGCAAGACTTCTTATGACCTGGCCTCAGAAGTTTGAGATCATCAATCACATCTACCGTAAGCTGTTGATCAAGCTGATCACTCAAGCTGGCCCACACGTGATGGGAAGGTTATTAGACTTCATCTCTCAATGGGAAGAGAGCAAAAATTTCAACTATCTTTAATCTACCATACCCATAATTAGTGAGAGGCAGAACTGGGAGTTGGAGCTGATTTGCTTGACTTCAAAATCCTTGCTTTTTTCCTAAATTGCTTTGTCTCTGCCAGCATCCTGTGTATGATGGCCACAGGGTTCCTAATTATGAGCAGGACCCCAGGTCACCATGCAAATAGATAGGCAGCTGCAAGAGTGTTATGAGATGACACCCCACAATGTGTCAGGGTGGGGCAATGAGAAGGGCCAGTGCCAACTTCCTGCTGGGTGAAGGGACACCGATGTCATCGCTCATGCCGCAGGGGGCCTCAGGCTTGAGAGGAGAGCAGTATTTCAGAACTGAAGGGAAAATGCTAATGACCAATGCTAATGAGGAAGAGAAAGCAAGGGGAGAGGGAACAAGTTCTGTAAAGAAAAGAAGCCAAGGAGAGGATTAAAGTATGTGGGAGAGGAGGTGGCGAGGCCATGTCTTCTGCTGCAATCTCTGCTAGGAAGGACGCAGATACTCTACAAGTCAGTCCTTCAAACAGAGGAAAGCAAGGACCCAGTTCTCCAGGGCTTTCCTTCACTAGACAGATGGGCAGATGACTGTGACTGTGATCTCAAAGGAATTAAGGAACCCCAGGAAGGACACTGTAGAAAGAGGCAAGAGAGCCCCTCTTGAGCTCACTTATTTTGATTTCTCCTGCCTTTCGTCTTTATCTCTGGGGGAGAGTTATTATAATTCATTGAAGAATTAAGTACTGTTTTTAAAAAACTGACTACAGTATGCAGTTCACAGCCCTACTATGAGCAACTATTTATAGCTTGTTAGGGATTCTTATCTGGATGGCAGAAGGGAGTTTGATTTCTAATTTCCAACAGCAGTATTTTCATGTAATTGAAAACTCAGTTTTTAAAATGTGGCATTGACTTTCCACACATAATTGCTCTCTTAACACTTCCACAATGTAGAGTGGAGAGGAGAGGGTATAATAAAATATTTGCTATGGACCCTGAGCCCCGGAGCTTGAGACCAGCCTGGACAACGTAGGGAGACCCTATCTCAAGAAACAAACCAAAAATGTGTGTAAGGTCTTGTTGGCTGCCTCCTGTCCGCTGATTCTTTTCTTGCTTACCAATGGATCTGTATTTCTGTTTGGAGTAAATAGTCATGAGTCATGAATGGTGTCAGCCAATCATGACAATGTCATGCCCCTGGCCAGCAATCAGTGTAGAAGTGAAAATGTGACCTCCCCATCATGGCTAATGAGATGTTATGGGAAGTCAGCTGGGGTTTTCCGGGTAAAATTCTTCCTCCTAAGGAAATAAAGCAATCCAAAAGAAGGCACTCCTTGCTCCCATCCTCTTTGTTTTGAGCAATCATATGTGAGGATGTAATGCTTTGAGATCTGCAGCCATCTTGTGACATGAGGAATAAGGCATTTTTTTTTTTCCAGAGATGTTGACCCAGTGCTCTGATATTTTTGAGTCACAGAATCAGTCCTCCCAGAGCCTGCCTTCAGATCTCTGGATTTCAAGCCACACTTAGTTAAGTATTCTGTTACTTGAAACCAACAGCTGCCTAATGTGTACATTTGATCACAGGGTCCAACCATCCGGTGTTTGAAGCCAGACCTGCATTTCAAATGAGAGAATGTGGCTCAGTACCCTCTGGATTTACTACTGGTTTCACTGAGAGGGTAGCAAATTTCTTATTTCTAGGCCCAGGACTCCTTTCCTGGCTTACCTGTGGTGTGTGTGCTGTGTGTGTGTGAGGTGGGGTACTGGGGAGGAACAGGGGGAAGTGGGAGGAGACAGAAAGAGAGAGAGAGATTGGAGAAGAGAGAGGTAATATTTTGATTAAAATTCTCCATCTTAAGGTTGCAGTGAGCTGAGACTGTGCCACTGCACTCCAGCCTGGGCAACAGAGTAAGACTCAGTCTCAAAACAAAACAAAACAAAAACAAAAAACAATTCTCCATCTTAGAGAGAAAAATTATGTCTTGGCACAGCTGCCGAGGAACCCCTTTTAAACCAGAGCCCTCCTTGAAGAGGAATCCTTTGCTGAATTCTATTTTCTCCATGTAATAGATTTGCATTATGCGGTCTGCAGTCTTACAGTGGAAAATCAAACATTTTAGGGTTTGATAATTCTCAAAGTGCCACGACGCAGATTCCTCCAGTGTTTTCGTAACTGTGCAGATCATCACCTTACATCCTCTCAACTGCAAATTCTCTCTACCGTCCCTCCTGGGCCATAATGGATGTTTTTTCCTTCACAGTGAACACCATAGCGAGCCTGGTCAGCAGAGGGGACTGGAGGGCCATTGCAGGAGGAAGGGCATCTCTTTCTGGTTCCACTAGCCGCGTTTTTGTTGTTATTTCCTGGCTCCCACTGCAAGGATCGGTCAGGGATGTGGCTGTGGGGGCCATCTGGTGGTGCCCTAGCCCTGCGGCCAGAGTGCACAGACCCCCTGGCACCTTCACTGCCTGTCTTGGCCCATCAACCACCTTCCCGGAGCACTTCCAGTTCAGACACACACACACACACGCCCAGGCTTTGCATTCTCTCCTTATGGGTGGACTGCCAGCATAGTGACCCCCTCTGTGCCCATCCACCAGCCTGCACCCTGGAGGGCTGCTTCCCACTTGCCTGGCAGCTGTGGGGCAGCTCTGGCTTAGGCATCCTGGTGAACTACTCCATCATCCAGTTGGCTGCAGCCACACCTTCTCCTATGAGGCCTGAACACCAGCCTGAGGGAAGTCTGCCCTTCCTTGGGTCCCGTTAGAGTCCTCATTTCATATTTACAGCTGCTCTGCTATCATAGCTGAACAATTCTTTATATTAAACTTCTCCTTGTCCCATACAGGACAGTCCATCTTCTCAGCATCTTCCCATTACTAATCATGTTTCTGCCTCTTGGACCCAGCTTGATGCACTGAGTTTCAGAGTTAAGAGATACATAGGATAAGGTTTTAATGATAAATGTTTGTGGCAGAGTTATCCACATGATGGGGAAAAGCTTGTCACCTGCAAGCGGAAGTCCCTTAGGAAGAGGCAGAGAATATCCATAGCTGCATTGACTGAGCCGGCAGTGAGAGGATGCAGGGAGGTGAAGGGGCACTGGGCATGGTGGCTGCCGATTTCCCCAAGAGCAAACGAGGATGCTGCCAAAGGAAGGCCACATGGAGGGCCATATGCTTCCTGGCCACTTGCCTGGGAACCACCAGTGCAGTGCGATAAAACACTAAATATGCTCCAAACCTTTTAAATCAGCATTACTGGGAGTGTTCCCTAGCAATCTTCCCTTAAAAATCCTCCGAAGGGCATTTTGAATCATATGAAAATCATGCAACCCCCTGCTTCAGGGAAGGTCTCCCACCAAAAGCCCTTTCAAAGGATCAGGCAGCACCTGGAGAAGTATCTGAAATGCCAGCTCCAGGGCTCATGAGGGCCTGTGCCCTAGGAATGTGATTTTACAAGTGAGGAGGAGGTTTCCCGTGCCTGAGTTTGAAGTCCCTGCTGTGAACACTAGATTTAGAAGTGGAGTGAAGAAGGATTTATTTTGGAAGAAAAAATGAGGAAGAAAAATCCATTTCTGATTGAGCCCGCGAAACCTCCTGGAGCAGGTGAAGGTGAAGCATCTTTGCATGAGATTTAAGGATGAAAGGGCCCAGAGTCAGCAGGATTATCAGGCTGAACCAGATTGGCACATTGTCAGATATGGGTGGCATAGGGGCAGGGGAGTGTGAACCCATCAAAACAGGTTTGGGCTGTCGGACAACATGGGTGGGGGGGGCCCTAGGGGAAGGACTGCCTAGGATCCCCTGGTGATACCTAGCTGTGATGGAGCACTGCCCAGGGCGGTCCTGAGACCTGTGCCTGGTATCATCTTAGGCACTTATAGTCAATGCTGCTGGTGCCCTGCCAGATTCTTCCAGAGTCCCCTATCCATCTAGGGATGCTCCCTAAGAATGCCACAGCCCCTTTCAGGGAATGTCCCTCTGCCTCCTGGAGCAGGTCTAGACTTGCCTACAGGATGAGCTCTGAGCCAGGGGGTTAATGGCTCTGGGCATATCCAGTATCCAGTAACCAGCATTTCCAAATTCCTGACATATTACTTATCTTAGGGATTCGAGGATGAGACATCTAAATTCTTGGGAACTCCTAAAATCATAAATTATTCTGCATTATAGTTGTATTTACAAAAGGAAAGTAGTATTTAGTATTTTAATAGTATCTTTAAAGGTGCTTTTGTTGTATTTACAAAGAATCATAGCCTATGGCAAATATTCAAATGCTAGAAAACATGGGGTAGTGTTTGTGTAACACAACATTCAATATTCTAGCAGGGTTAACAGCACTACACAGAATCACATGCCAAAATGGCCAATTTAAGGACTTCTTTGATTGCTTCCTAAACTTATTTTTTGAAACACTGGCACCACTCATATGTTTTGAATGAGGAACACGAAGCATAAGAACTGAGTAATACTTACTGTATTTGCAAGAATGGCATTAGCAGCAACCAGGACCAGGGACACACCCTTGTCACATGGCCACCCTATGAACAAGGCTGACTGCTGACTGCTTAGATATGATGTTTCTCTGCTGTGTGCTCCTGTCCTGGTTCCAGGAAAAGTGACCTTCACCTTCCACTCTCCATGGCAGCCTTCCTTGCTGTTGCTTTAGACCTGACTCAGTGGGTTTGTTAGAACCAGTGATGGTTCTTTGTTGATTGTTCATATTTACAATTGTTTCCCATGTCCTTGAACTCTCACATGATTTTTCTTGGGATTTGGGGTTTAGGATATAAAAACCTTCTGAGAAATTCCAGGAGGGAATTCCCACATGGAAACACTACCCTCAACTCATGAGAAGCAGGGAGTTGTTGGGATAATTTTCAGGCTAATTATGGACTTGCCATCTCTTAGGATTCTTCAGTGAGATTGAATTCCAGTTGCAGAGAGCAGTAACTGACTCCATTTGGCTTCCTTCTGTACCCTGTTTAATTTCCACATTCCCTACCATTTGTTTGTTTGTGGGGAGGTGGAGGTTAGGGAGCTGTTATGGGCTGAATCATGTCCTCTTAAATTCATGTGTTGATATCCTAATCCCTAGTACCCCCAAATGTGACTGTGTTTGGAGATATCATCTTTGCAGAGGTAATTAAGTTAAAACGAGGTCATGAATTCTAATCCAATAGAACTGGTGTCCTTATAAGGGAAATTTGAACACAGAAAAGGACAGAGGGAGGACCCTATGAAGACCCAGAGAGAAGATGACCATCTGCAAGCTGAGGAAGGAGAGAGGCATCAGCAGAAATCAACTCTGGACACTTTGATCTCGGACTTCCAGCTTTGGGAAGTGTGAGACACTGAATTTCGGTGTATAAGCCAACCAATCCATGGTACATGGTTATGGCAGCCCTAGTAAGCAAATACAAATTTATCTCCAAATAAACTACTTGCATATGAATCTTTGTCTCATGATCTGCTAAAGTAGGACCCAAACCAAGAAGACAGGGTTTCCTTTAAATCTTCACAACAAATTTGAATGGTAGGCTTGAACATCTTTGTTAACAGATTAGAAAAGTGAAACCTAGAAAGATAAAGATAAGGGAAACTTCAACATCAGTTTTGTTTAAATCCAAAACCCATCCATGCTCTTTTCCACCCACACGGCCCTCCTTTCCCCCATATAGCCTGAAGATGATCCCTCTGACTGTCTCATTTAAACAGACTTTGCATTCCATGTGGATTCCAAATTTGACTGGCCAGGGCAGGACTGCAGCCTGAGGACAGCTCTTCTGTTGACTTAAGTGGAAAAAACAGGCCTTGGTCTTGTCTCCTGGAGAGAGCACATGGGGAGTGGTAAGGCCCTGGGCTTGTCTCTAGAGTGCCGTTTATGTGATGTCACTGAAAGGTGAAGGAGCAGGTGAATGGGGAAGTGTTTTAAATTTCATCTGCATACTTGGACTCATGGTGGAGGTCAGAGTCCTTCAAAAGGAGGAAAATACGAATTTGAAAAGTAGCAAAATATTGGGAGAATAATGCTTACGGAGAAGGAACTTGACCTCAAATTGGAAAGGACTGAAGGTATGTTCTCATCGTGAAGTAAGAGCAGATGCAAGTGAGTGAGCTCTGGAGAATTTCAAGGAGAAAGAGGAACAGGGGTCATGATATGTGGGGGGCTGGGAGAGTGACTGAGACCCAGGTGACTGTCTCTAGGAGGGAAGGGAAGCTGGAAATGCAGGCCATTTGGAAAGGAGTCTCAGAAGCCTGGTGTTGTAATGTTTCTGTGGTAGAAAGATTTATCCTGGTAAGTGGCTCAGGGTACTTGGAGACAGATGTGGCCCTCCTTCAGCAATGTGGCCAGATCATCTGTTTTGCTTTCTCCATAAATATGTCTCTCTGAATGTCGACAGGGAGAGATTTGGAAATAAAACAAAAAAAAATTTTCTATGAGCATAAAAGGCTTAATTTATCACCAGCTTTTCAACCAAATGAAAATGATTTGCTTTTTAAAAAGACTGTTTGCTGAACAAATGTTTCAAAAATGCAATAGATTATTGCAATTATTGTACCCACTTTAAAAAAAATTTACCAACGGATGGACAGGTGTTCCAAAAATGTTTTCATACATTTCTCTCTGTGAAGGTGGAATCTAAGATGAAATTGCCTGGGAAATGTTTCACGTACAGGAAGGCTGTTTCAGGGAAGGCATGGACTTTTCAAGTTGCTTAGCCGCTGCTCTTTGGGGCTGCACCTGAGGTGAGCTTCTAGGTATGCTCTGAGAAGTTGCTCTGACATTCTTGCTATTGTATTGACCACAGGGATGATGCTGGTGTTCTTGTCCACATCACAAAGCTCACACTCTATCAGGACCCAGAGAACAAACACCTCTCAGACCTTAGTGTCAAGAAAAACATATGCTTGAGGGGGTGGAAAGTTTTTGTCTTGTGGATCTTGTAACTCTTGGAAATGACTGCATTTCCCTCTTGTCACTGGGAATCTTAGAATCATGTTTGTGGCTCATGTTTTATGGATGTGTAGCATCCTTGGGGGTAAATTTTGTGTGCCAAATGTGATTTTATTTTATTCCTCTTTCCTCATTTCCCTGTAGTTCTGATCAACTTTACTTATTTTCACCCAATGGGATGGGATGGAATTTTGTGTTTCATCGAGGTCTTTTAGACTAAGAGGCTATAGTGGATACTGTTGTGTGTTGCCTGAGTCTCCCTTGAAAAATCAAGGCACTCACCGCTCCAGCTGACCACTGCCTGCTGACCACTCATAGCATGTGCCTCGGCTGGAGTTGCCCTGTCTTTGTCTGAAGGGAGCTGTCTCATTCAAGGGAGGCTAGTCCACTCCCTGGGGGCAGCTTGCATCCACAGACTGGTGGATGGAGCAGCACAAAGGCCTGGTGGCTGTATTAGTCCATTTTCATACTGCTATGAAGAAATGTTCAAGACTGGGTAATTTATAAAGAAAAAGAACTTTAATGGACTCATAGTTCCCCATGGCTGGGGAGGCCTCACAATCATGGTGGAAGGTGAAGGAGGAGCATGGTGACAGGCAAGAGAGTCTGTGCAGGGGAACTGCCCTTTATAAAACCATCAGATCTCATGAGACTTATTCACTATCACGAGAACAGGATGGGAAAAAACCACCCCCATGATTCGGTTACCTCCCACTGGGTCCCTCCCATGACAGATATGGGGATTATGGGAGCTACAATTCAAGATGAGATTTGGGTGGGGACACAGCCAAACTGTATCAGTGACCTTGCTTTGATTTAGGATAACTCAGCTTCACAACCACCCCAGCCTCACAGCTCCTTGTGAGATCCTCTGAGGATGCTAGTGCAATTGCTCCCAAAGCCTGTGTGCTTGACTCTCCATTTCAAAGCCTGTTTCCTAGGAATCTGAGCAACAGCAGTTGATGCCAGCAGTGGGCTGAGGAAGAAGATTATAAAATGGGATTTTGGAACTGGATCCCCCCTAGTCAGCTGGTAATGAAAGCCCATTCCTGGTGGTAAATGGAGTCCTGACTGCCAAAGACATGGGGTCATGTGGTTCTGGGAGAGTAGGGGCCTCGCTGGGGCTGCCAGAGGAAGGGGATGCATGGTAGGCACAAAGTCTAAGGCATTAAAGAGTTTAGTCAAACTTTACAAGTTAGAAATCATAAGGACTATGGGATTGGATGGCTATCAATTGATGGGGCCATCAATATATTGGAGCAAGACAATGAAAGGCTGTGAGTGATCCATCACCAACTTAAGGCTCAATGTGGAAACTGGAAGGCATCTCTGGTAGCTTTGAAAGAGACTTACTTGCTCTAGGTGGAGGGCAGAACAAAACCCAGGATTAGACCTGGAACTTGTTATGAGATAGAGGAACCACTGAGAAGACAGGTCTGGTGTGCAACAGTCAGGATCCCGATTAGGTTAGGCTCCCTGAGATTTGGGATGGGACATCTGCATTGATGTACTAAAAAATCCTGTTTCCTAGGCTGGGCACAGTGGCTAGTGCCTGTAATCCCAGTACTTTCGGAGGCCGAGACAAGCGAATTGCTTGAGGCCAGGAGTTGATCAGTCTGGCTAACATGGCAAAACCCCATCCTTAGTAAAAATACAAAAATTAGCCATGGTGGCATGCACCTATAATCCCAGCTACTGGGGAGGCTGAAGCATGATAATTGCTCAAACTCGGGAGGCAGAGGTTGCAGTGAGCTGAGATCATGCCACTGCACTCCAGCCTGGGCAACAGAGTGAGACTCCATCTCAAAAAAAAAAAAAAAAAGAAAAAAAAAATCCCCTCAACCCTCTGGGCCTGTATGAGCCCACTCTTCCATGTTAAAGATTAGCTCTCCTCCCTTACTCCAAGATAATGCAGAGGCCTCTGTCTTGCAGATAAAATGTCCCCTCTGCCCACCACCCCCAAGATCTACCTCCACCTTCTGTCTTGTCCTTCAGACCAATATATAGGATTCAGTCACAACCTAAGATGACTGGCTAAGGGATGGGCCAGCAAAGTGAAGAGAGGAACTATATTTTGAAGGAGTTGAAGGAGTTGCAGGACCTAGTCAACTTGAAACTGCAGGACATAGGAGAGTATGGGACTGGATCCTCAGATGCTTAGATGTAGAACATAAAATTGAATAAGGAATGGTTTATTGACAGGGGAGCATTTGTCCATGAAACAAGAGTAGCCTCTGGCTAGGAACCTGGGAGATGGTGCTAATACATTGCTAGCATGACGCCTGAAGCTTGGGGAAAGCAAAAGCATACACCAAGTGAAGGAGGTGTCCTAGCACTGCCATGTCAGGGGAAGACAAGAGGGATCAAGGGGCTTAGAGAGGCAGGGCGTGGTGGCTCACACCTCTAATCTCAGCACTTTGGGAGGCTGAGGCGGGTGGATCACCTGAGGTCTGGAGTTTGAGACCAACTTGGCCAACATGGTGAAACACCATCTCTACTAAAAATACAAAACATTAGCTGGGTGTGGTGGCTGGCACCTGTAGTCCCAGCTACTTGGGAGGCTGAGGCAGGAGAATTGCTTGAACCCACGGGGTGGATGTTGCAGTGAGCTGAGATTGCGCCATTGCACTCTAGCCTGGGCAACAAGAGCGAAACTCCGTCTCAAGGAAAAGAAAAGGGGCTCAGAGAAGCAGCCATCCTGGAGTGAATATACTATGTATGTGGCCTGCCACTCCAAAATCCCATGCTCCAAAAAAAGTACATTAGGTAAAAGATATACATTTTTTATTACTGTCATCCTTTGATCTTAAGGCTTCTGTTGATAACGAAACTTTTGGCATCACTGCTGTTGCTTGAGAACAGATCTTCCTCTCCAAACAACCTCCCATCCTTCAGCATCTTTCCTTTCCATGCAAGAGAAGAAAACAGATCAAGATTTCTTAGATAATAAAAAATACTTGGAAGTCTATAAAATAAAAACATTTTCCAGTTTAACTGCCCTTAAATATAACAGATATACAAACACGAGGCCATTTTACTTAACAAGGCCACGAAGGAGTGCCCTGGTGAGAAGGCAGCAGCATTTTTGGTAAGCTCCATAGTAGTTGTCTTCTGTAAGCCATGGTTGATGATAAATACTGTTCTAGAAATGGGCTTGCTGATAGCACTGGGCTGGATAGTGGTGCTTAACCATTAGAGCAAAGTGCACCCGACTCTTCTAATAATCAGCATGGTCAGAGTGGGGGTGTCAGAGATGGGTGAATATGCAGAGAGCTGAGAAGGCAGTAAATAGAACACAGTGTCTCATAAGGAAAGATGGAGGAAAAACTGGCCAGGGCTTTGCTCAATCTATACGATAGGAGAAATAACATACTTCTGTTTTATGCTTCACTCAGGAGTGGGCAAGTCTTATGTGGTGCACCTCAAGCAGCCCTCCAGATTGGAGAATTTTTCCATAAGTCTCATTGGCAAGAAGCGGATCACATGGGTACTCCTAATTACCAGGGAGGTTGGGGGCTTAGCCATCAAGCAACAGGGAATGGTATTGCCATCCTAGGCCAGATCACGGTGAGTCATGCCCTCAGCAGAGTGTGTGGCCCTGATATGAAGCCAGGGTCATGCTAGCAAGGAGGCGGGGGAATGGCTGTTAGGCAGGCAAGCATTAGGGCCTGTCACAGAAGCACCCATGGGATCCTGTGGCAATGGGTAAGAATTATCTGCAGGGAAGGTTTTCCCTCCTTTTCTGCTGTTTTCAAGTTTCCTGACTCCACTTCTACAGTCAATATTGCATTATTCACAATGCTGTATTAGAGTGTTATTAACATCCTTTAATAGCACACGTTGCATTATTGGGTTCTCATCATCTTCTAGTGCCAGCAAACCTGAGAGATCACAGCTGCATGTGCATGTGTATGTGTTTTATCAGTTTCATAGTGGCTTTCATCATGGCTGATTTCTCTAAAGGCATATATTGATGTTCTTAATGATTAACTCTAATGTGTGTAGACCAAGAGGGAAAGATTTTCATGGATGACATTGTTTTTTCCTCATTCCCTAAGGTTTTCATCAGCTCAGTATAATAATTTTTCTTCTCCACCTCTGATATTCCTCCCAGAGCCACTGTGCCTTCTCCAGGTAGAAACAGCCTTCTATCTCATGACTGGCACCTTTCCTTGGTTCCTGTCATCTGTAACCAGGTATGCTGGGTGCTGGAGAGAGCCCTGGAGTTGGAGTCAAAAGACTGCAGTTGGAGCAGAGGATCTTCCCTCACAAGTTCTGCTGTGAGCTGAGTCATTTCACCTCTCTGGGGCCCAGATGGACCTTTGTAAAACTGAGTGGAGGTGAAGAGGTGGATGATGTGGAATCTCTGTGATGGCTTGGAGCCATGAGTGTTCGTGACGCTCCATGTCTGATTCTCCTCAAGGGGATCTTCATCACTTGTGGTCACATGTCCTGGTTTCCCCAGGAGCATCTACACAATCTCACATGAGGCTGGTTTTTAGTAAGTGCTCTCTGGTTGGTTTCTATGATGTAGGCTTCTCTTCATGTAGCTAAGAGATGATACTTTAAATGGATAAAAAGGGATATTTTTAAAGCTGCTTTCTCAAATTCATCCTGGCTCCCTTGCTATATGGAACATGGCCCTGGAGCTGGCATTTCACTGTCTATTGACCATGCAACCTGGGGCAAGGGGCTTAATTTCAAACAACTCAGGCTGAGGAAGCAAATACCTCATTGGACTAAATGAGACAGTCCTTGCCCAGAAGGAGCTGGGTGTTTCTTATCCTCATCCCTCTGCCATTGTGCTTCAGACTCCATCCTGACACTTCTCACTCTGTACTGGACACCCTTAGACTCCCCTGAGGACAGACACCACAGTTTACTCACCCATGGTGGCCATGCCCACCCAAGACGGCAGCTCATCAACCACAGTTGACCCATAAAACCTCTGACTTTGCCTTCTTCCCCTCCTTTTCTCTTATGTCCCCTCTGAAGCCTGTTCTCTAACCTCTCTGGGAATTCTAACATCTCCTTCATGCTCTTTTTATTTAAAATGTTAGACTCAATGAGTTCCTTTGTTGGTTTTAATTGATGAAACCCCAAACCAGAGACCAACACATGGTAGAGATATCTTTCTGGAGGCAAATGTCTGTGCTTGATTTACATTCAGGCTGGCTTCACACAACACCAGCTGGATGAAAAATTTTTAAAAAGCTTTAAAAGATGCTATTTCAAAATGCCTAGACATTTGGATTCATTGGACGCAGCCAGGGTGTGGAGTGAGTTTTCTGGAGCTCAGATGCTTCTGACCTTTTTTTTCAGGGAAAGGCCATGGTTAGAGTCACTTGTGGCCTTGTCTTCTCCAGTCACTAATTTTTCACTCCTCTTTTCCAAGACCTATTTCTCTGCCCCTTAATCATTTTTATTGCATTTCCCTGGCCCGTCTCCAGGTCTTGACATGTCTCTTAAAATGTAGAGGCCACAGACTAGGTAAGGAACCCTAATGAGGAAGGCAACAATATGGAGTCCATTAGAAGGATTGATTCCCGGCCCCTGCATCTGCTGCTAATTTATCCTAGCTTTTAAAGTCACGTCTAGGAGGCTCCCTTGCTTTGAGACCGTGGTCCTCAATAACCCATCATGCTTTCACTGCTGTGCCACTCATGGGCCTACTATTCTGCAGCACAGGCCTCCTCGCTTTGGTTTGGATTCTGATCAGGCTGCCTTGTCTTGTATGTGTCTGGGTGAAGCTCTTCTATTTTTAAAGATCTGCCTGGAATTTAGTCTCACTTAACAATCTACAAACTTTTCATTGCTTTATCAAGCTTAGCAGCAAAAATAGTGCAGCTCCATACCTGGTGAGCCACACAGAGGGGGCTGGGCTCTCAAGCTCTATCCAGAGTGTGCAATCATTGGGCTGTTCTGGCCCCGCACTAGCCATTCATCCTCACCCATCCAGAAGTGTTGCTGCAGGAATTATGTTCATTGGTTCGGGTAGAAAAACACAGCAGCCTCCATGACCTTAGTGACTGGTATGGAAGCGGCCATTGTGGATTTGTAAAAAATAAATGGTGCAAAGTCTGCACTTGGCACTTTCTTATTCTAATATTCAATGAAAGCACAAGCGTGGCTTTAAACTGTCACTCAGGGAAGGCCTGTGTGTTTCAGGAAGGGGGCAGGTAAAGAGGGATTGCTTTACTGAATATTGTACAGAGTTCTCTCCTAAGTCACCCAAGGATGCTGCTTGGAGAATCCAGATGCTGTTTGAGGTGAGGGATTTCCTGAGTGGGTTGTCTCAGGAACAGTCAGGCCCAGGGTAAGCCTCACCAACTCAGGGATACTGGATGCTGAGACTCCAGTCCAGAAGTCCTAGACCTCATCAACCCCTCTGGTCTTGTGCCAGCTGTGGGCCTTAGCCTTTACATCTGCTTCTAAAAAAAGAATTTTAAGTGCCTATTTCTTAAAGCCTTGTGAGGATCAAACAAAACAGTGGATGTTACAGGCTTTTGTATATGCTAAAGGATTCTATATTGAGAGGCAAAGGTTATATTATATAATTACATATATAATATATAATTACATATGTAATATATAATTACACATATAATTACATATTTAATATATAATTACACACACACACATATATGTGTATATATAAGTTTAAATTAGGTTTGGTGGCACATAGGAGAAGAAAATCCCTACATCAAAAGGGCTTAGACACAATACAAATGTTTCTCTCATATGCAGGTGCAGCAGGTCCATAAATTCATCAGCTTCCCAGGCTGCTTCCAGCTTTGCTACATGTGGCCTCATCGTTACAGCCCAAGATAGCTCCTAGGGCTCCAGCCATCACATCCTGGTACCACAGTGCAAGATGACTGAAGTGGAGAAAAGAGAGCATGTGCTTGTCTTGTGAAGAGATTTCCTGGAAGTTATACAAAATATTTCTGTTTTCAGCTTGTTGACTAGAACATAGTCGTCTGTCATACTTAGTGTGGAAGGTGACCAAAGAGGGAGTGTTTTGTCTGAATAGCATTGCATCCAGCCAGACATTGAGGGCAAGTAGCTGGAGGAAAGAGGAAGACAGACATTGTAGAGGAAGCTAGCAGTGACTCCCCCACAGATTATATCCTATTAATAAAAGTAAGAACATAATTTATGCCATGTGCCTGGGCTTCATAGGGCCATCACACCTCCGTGAAGCAAAATGCTTGGCCCCACTCTGATTTGCTTTTGTCATCTCTGAAACAAGGATATTTTACTTCCCCATGTTTCCCAACTGTCCATCATTCAAATAATGCTTCTGCTGTGTAGCCATGTCTACAGCTGTGGTCAATGCTCCTCATCAATGTCCACTGTCTGTGTACCACTCACGTGATTTAATCAGCACATTTTCTTCCAGTGGATTCTCCCTTTAAGCCTCTTTCTTTCTCTCCCTCTCTCTCTCTATATATATATATACACACACACACACACGTAACATATATTTAGAAGCTTAAATATATATTATATATTCACTCTCTCTATATATATATAAATAGAGAAATTTATATATATATTTCTCTAACACTCCTGCACCACACACTGGTCTTCCTCTTCAACAAACAGGAACGAGGCTTCAGGCACTGAACCTTGATCAGGGCACTACATCTGACCTGACATTAGGATACTTTTACTTAAGTTTCTAATGTATAAGTTACATACATTTATATATATACACACACATATATATAGATTTATATATTGAAAAAATATATTTATATATTGAAATATATATTGATATATTTATATATTGAAATTTATATATTGAAAAAATATATAGAGAGATTTACATATTGAAAAACACAAGTAAAATAAAAATAAGAAAGTATCCTTAACATCAGGTCAGATGTAGTTACCTGATCAAGGTTCAGAGCCTGAAGCCTCATTCCTGTTTGTTGAAGAGGAAGACCAGTGTGTGGTGTGGGGGTGTTAGAGAAATAGCACCAGCAAACTGGAACTTTCTTCTTGCCCTAATAAGCAGGACTGAAAATGTTCTCCCATGTAATTTAATTTCTTTTAAATTTAAAATGAAGTTGACTTAATTTGATGTCATGTCACCGTCCACTGAAGTTATCTCACTTTCTACAGTGATGCAGCCTCCATCCGTTAGGATTCATTCTACTCTACGATTTCCAACTTTCTAAGAAAGTTAGAAAACTTGCACTAAGTGTTTTAAAGGCATGATGCTTGTGCCTGTAAGTGAACTGGGCCCAAATACTGCTGTGTAGCCTCAGGCATTTTTCAAAGGGAACCCTGGCCTTTGGGGTTGTCATGAGGTGCAGAGTCCTGGATGGTCCCCTGATCCAGCTGTAAGGGAGCTGGTGGGAGCTTGAACTCAGACCAGGGAGAGGAGAAGGCCAGGTGTGGGGAGGTCCCTGCCAACAGGATGACCTGTTTCCATCAGAGCTGGAGGCTAAAGAGAAGGGCAAAGTTCCAGTTCAGAAGTAAGAGAACATCTCTTGAAGGTCAAAGACTGCCCTGAGATACTGTTGCTGCAGCAAGGCTTCCTGTAGCCCCTGCGTGGCTGCCTCCCACTGTCAGCCACTTCCCCATATGGACCCTCACAGACTGAACAAATCTGAGTGACCTCAGAGATGCCTGAAGGCACCTAGCTCTGTTTATTTCATGGCACATTTTAAAGAACCCCAGGAACTGGAGATAGAGCCCACTGGGAAGGGAGTCTGTTTGGACATTGTTTTCTTGATTTTCATCTTCTATGAATTACTCTTCTAGTTGATCTTTTCTAGTACTTAAAAGTAGCTATTGGTCTCCCTGTCAAATCCAGTAAGAAACAGGGATCCCCAAGCACTTGGGTGAGGAAGTTCATTGTTGGTTAAGACCTGAGTTGCCAAGAAACTCAGACACAGATCCACGAACCTTTTTACATGTGGGGATTGGTGTAATTGGCTTAATTGGCTCGATGCTGATTGACAGCACCTTCAGGGAAGAATCTTACTGGGGTTCCACCTCAATGTGTGCATTGAGATGGGCCGCAGGAGGGTGCCTTAGGGGCAGATGCAGTGATGTGTTGGAAGCATGGGGTAGGGGTATCCCCGTGGGAGCCAAGCGACATTGAGTCCATGTAGGGGAGGGGTGTTGGGGCCATGTAGGGTAACAGGAGGATGAACGGGGTGAGAGGTAGAGCTTCGTAGCTAAGGACACTAGCATTTGGTGCATGGGACATAACGTTCACATACAGTGAGGCAGATCTAGATTTGGGAACATGCCTGTGGTACATGGTGCCTTGCACAGGGGAAGGAAGAAGTGAGAGAGAAGATGGTGGGTGGAGAGAAGAATGAGGCTGAAGCCAGGCACAGCCCCTCCTGTCAGCCTTATCTAAGAGAAACATGTGGCCCTGCAGTGAGGGCCCTGCAGTGAGTACCCGCAGTGGTGCTACCATGGTGCCTGCTCTGCATAGCCCACTTGCCCTGGAGCCAGGGCCAATACATTTGGGAAAGGCTGAATTCCATGAGCTTCTTGAATGACTAAAAATAAGTGGATAAGCGGAACAGGAGCTAATAAAATTCCAAGGGCATTCCAGGGTAGTTCAGAGGAGAGAGGTCAGCTCTGCTGGGGACTGGCCAGAGATTCTGCAGAGGACCAACAAGGAGTGGGTGTGGGGACTCATCTAGGAGGAGAGAGGAGCAATTAAGAGAAAGTCATGGGTATGTCACTGGGGCAGCCAGAAGCATGGAACCTTGCAGATCATTAAGTTGCCCAACGTGGCTAGAGCCCAGACGGGTTGGATGGTAGGAGATGATGCTGCATAACTGCCTGGAACTGGCTTCTAGCAGTGTGGAGGCCTGTGCAAGGGAAGCTGAGTATTACCCAGCAGGTCAGCTGTTGCCAGTAGTATTAGGCTGTTCTCATACTGCAATAAAGAAATACCTGAGACTGGGTAATTTATAATGAAAAGAGGTTTAATTTGCTCACAATACCGTAGGCTGTACAGGAAGCATGGCTGGGGAGGCCTCAGGAAACTTACAATCATGGCAGAAGGCAAAAGGGAAGCCTGCGTGTCTCACACGGCTGCAGGAGGAGGGAGAGAGAAAAGGGGGAGGTACTACACACTTTTAAACAACCAGATGTTGTGATAACTCACTATCATGAGAATAGCACCAAAGGGGAAATCCACCCCCATGATCCAGTCACCTCCCACCAGGCCCCTCCTCCAACACTGAGGATTATAATTTGACATGAGATTAGAGAAGGGACATAAACCCAAACCATATCATTCTACCCCTTGCCCCTCCCAAATCTCATGTCCTTCTCACATTTCAAAATACAATCATGCCTTCTTAACCTTCCCCCGTAGTCTTAATTCATTCCAGCATTAACTCAAAAGTCCAAAGTCTGAAGTCATCTGAGACAAGGCTAGTCCCTTCTACCTATGAGCTTGTAACAATCAAAAACAAGTTCATTGCTTCCAAGATATAGTGGGGGTATAGGAATTGGGTAAATACTCCTTTTCCCAAAGGGAGCACAAGTGAACTTTGTGGTGATGGTACTCCTAGGTATCTTGATTGTGGTGGTAGTTATAGGAAGCTAAACCCGAGCTGAAACTACACACACACACACACACACACACACACACACACACAAACACACTGCATGCGCATACAAATTTTGAATTATACCAATGTCAATATCCTGGTTTTTATATTGAAATATCAGGAGAGGCTGGGTAAAGGGTACAGGAGACCTCTCTGTACACTTTTTTTTTTTTGCAAATTCCTGTGAATATTTATTTCAAAATAAAAAGTTTTAAAAACTGTGTGGCCTCCTGTGTGGGAGACTAGCCAGTGCCAGATATGCCTGTGACGGAGTGGGGTGCTCAATTAAGTGGGCTGCAGGTACAAGTGGAATTCTCTAACTCAGCTTTATCCTGGAGCACAGCTGAGGTTTTGTTCCATCTCTAATTCCTGTGACACATTTCTCAATTCATTCAAACTCTTAGATGAGGAAAGGGCTGTGATTAAATGTCAGTCTCTGAAAACCCAGCTCCCTGGACCTCAGGCCTTTAGAGTGGGAACCAGTTCTGCAGAGAAACTTGAATTATGCCTTTGCAATTCCTGAACAGCAGGGTCTGGACCCACAAACAGGGTTGGCTCACGAGGGGGTAAAAACTTTCTCAGGGAATGAAAAAGTTTTGGACAGGACATCCCAAAAAGCCCATGGTGTCCTCTGATTTGACCAAATCCTTTAGAATAAATAAGACTTCAGCTGCCTCTGGAAACAGCCAGAAAAAAAAAAAAAAAAAAAAAAAGAGCAGTTATAGAAAATGGTGAGATTAAGAAAAAAAAGCACTGAGAAGCCAGGTACCTCCTGGGATAATAAAAATGCAGTAACACACAAAAATCACATTCTGCTTTAGAATCATATTTTTATCAGCAAATATGACATCTCTTATCTGTTTTAAATTAGAAAAATCAACTCTGCAAGTGAAGGTTTGAAGCTCTTGTGTTGCAGGGTCAAACCTCACTTTAAACTTGGTTGGCCCCCCAGTGGAACTTGCAAAAGGAGCTGGAGAAATCTCTTAGAATTCTGAGAGGCCCACGGAAGGGATGCATGTTTTCTCACTCTTGTTATTGTTGGTGCCAGTCTGAACACCTTGATCTCGAAGCAATTTGTCGGAGCCCTGGTTCTCCCACCATCTGTCTACATGCCAATTGTCTTGGCAAGATTTACACACGAAGCAAATCCAATTAAATGAAGAGACTGCCCCTGGCAGCTCAAAGCATTTCTAACACAGGAAGGCCATGCTCTGGAATCCAGCGGGCATTCTCAAATCGCGGCTGATTATCAGCTACTTCATCAAACAATCTCCAGTTTGCCAGCAAACCACAGGCTGACAAGACAAAGGCAGGGGTCAGTGTGGTTCTAAGATGGTGCTTCAATGTCCGTATTTCATTCATGACAAGCACTGCATGTATAAGGAATACAGTTTCCTTAGGAATTCAAGAGTAATTTGAACCATTCAATCTCCAGAACCAAAATAACACAAATAAGAGCAAGGGAGATAAAAGGTTTCCCAAATAACTTTCTTTTTCTCAGAAGGTCGACAGGAGTTTGAATTACAGTCTGAAAAGATTAAGCGACATAACTTTCAATTTTCCATTCATCCAGGAAACCCTGTCTCTTCATCCAACACAATTCAGAAAACTTAAAACCGGCCAAATGTGTCTAACTAAAAATGAAGGCTGGACACGATGGCTCATGCCTATAATCCCAGCATTTTGGGAGGCCAAGGCGGGAGGATCACTTCAGCCCGGGAGTTAGAGACCAGTCTGGAGAATATAGGAAAACCCTGTTTCTACTAAAAACTAAAACAAAATACATTGTGGGATGTGGTGGTGAGTGTCTGTTGTCCCAGCTACTCGAGAGGCTGAGGTGGGAGGATTACTTGAGCCCAGGAGTTTGAGGCTGCGGTGAGCTATGACTGAGTCACTGCACTCCAGCCTGGACAACAGAGGGAGACCGTCTCAGAAAAATTAAAAATACAAAAATAAAAATAGGGCCAGGCATGGTGGCTCATGCCTGTAGTCCCAGCACTTTGGAAGGCTGAGGCGGGCAGATCACGAGGTCAAGAGATCGAAATCATCCTGGCCAACATGGTGAAACCCCACCTCTACTAAAAATACAAAAATTAGCCAGGCTGGTGGTGGGTGCCTGTAGTCCCAGCTACTCAGGAGGCTGAGGCAGGAGAATTGCTTGAATCTGGGAGGCAGAGGTTGCAGTGAGCCAAGATTGGGCCACTGCACTCCAGCCTAGCGACAGAGCGAGACTCTGTCTCAAAAAAAAAAGATTAATAAAAATAAAAATAAAAATAAAGAGCTTTGTGGAGATCAGGCCCCCAGGGACTGGCTGGGATGCTGACTTTGTGAGGCACATGTGGGTGGGGGTGACTTTGGATGTACTGGTGTTTGCAGAAGTGAGCAGCCACCATTCCTTCCAAGTTGACCTTCTGGGGCTCAGGGTCTCCAGCTAGTGGCTGTCGGGGGGGGCGGTTCAGAGCCCCCTGAGAAATGGAAGCTCTCATTCTGGGAGCGGGGCCTGTGTGTTCCTTTGCAGGTGGCCGTTGTAGAGGGGCTTGCAAGCCTTGTGAGGGCCCTGTGGCTTCTGGGCCTACAGATTCCTCTTCCTTGCTATGAGCCTGCACCCCCAAGGGATACCTCACGTGCCTCAGGCCCCACTCAGGGAAAGCAGGTACCAGCCTCAGCTTCCTCCCTGCTGGGTTGAAAGGCAAGGTCAGAGCCTAAGCCACCAGCGGCACCTTCGTGCGTGCCACTCAAGAGTTATTTGAAGCGAATGAGCCACAGAAGCAGAAATGCCTGTGTTCCTGATTGTTTATTAATGGGGCACAGCAGGAAGTTCGTTTCCATCTGGAATTAGCAGCACCACCAGTTGCCACTCTTTTTTCCCCTCAGGGAACTGTTTAAGACCCAGGATCAAGCCAGTGCGCATTCCAAGACCAGGCTAAAAGCAGCAACAAATAGAGAAAAAAAGTATATAGTCTTACCAGTCACCACCACGCAGCTGGGCTGGGAATCCAGAAGATGAAGTGGGAGCTCGCGTTACGCTTCCTGGGTCAGGTGGCAGGTGGGTGGCCGGGCTCTGCGCACTCTGCAGGCCTGGCCGCGTGCTGGCCGTGGGGTCGCTATGGAGCGGGAGCCCAACTCCTCCCGGCCGCCGGGCTTCCGTAGCGTTCTGGGCCCCGAAAAGGCCAAGGATCTGGGGGAGAGTGTTAAGGCGATGCCCCTTGAAAGCAGAACTATGAAGCTTAGGACAGCGGGTCGGAGCGCCAGCAGGGACTTTCTGGACATTTGGGCGTGGGTCAGTTTGTTGTTCGGGATGGTTCAAAGGTGAGCTAAGGGTTTGGCCACCAGCTGTCCTGGTTTGCCTGGGATGGAGGGGTGTCTGGGACGGGACACTAGAATGTGCTCAAAGGGGTGCCGTCCTGGGCACTGTGGGCTACCCTGTACGTCGTTTATTTAGAACTTATTTTTTCCTCTTTAGTAATCCCCGCTCCCTGCCAGAGCCCCTCATTGTGTTTGGCCATTATGATTTGGTAAAATTTGATTGCTCTGGAAACTGATTCCACAAAATATGTGAGATGTGAGCAGGAAAAAAAAAAAAAAGAAAGAAAGAAAACAAGAAAAGAGAAAGAAAACAAAACCATAGTTGAATCTTATGGCACCTGCCTTTAAAATATTGATTGCAAGCACCGCTGCCTAGGAGCTGTGGGTCCTCAGGGAGGTTAACCTCTGTGCTCAGGTTTCCTGTTTTGGGAAACGAGAATCACAGCACCGGATCATGTATGGATTCTTTCTGTGCCCCCGGCACTGTCCCCAGCTTCATCAGCCCTGAGGGACAGAGGCTTGCCACCTAGTTAGTGTCTGTGCAGGCTTGGTAGCTCTGCACTCACCACCCTGCGTTCTGCCTGCGAAAAGTGCTTGCTTGACACTCTGCTGGACTCCTTAAATGTGCCACTGACAGTGAGCCACAGCCGTGGCATGCCACCTGGCTCTGCAGACAGTCCTCCTCTTTTTGTGTCAGAATAACCGAAAAAACTAACATTTGGGGCTATCCCCTCTACTGAAGAAGCTGTTATACAACATCTTGATCTTTCAGAGAATACTATTAAAAAAAAAAACAAAACAACTTTTGGCCAGGTGCATTGGCTCATGCCTTTAGTTTCAGCATTTTGAGAGGCCAAGGTGGGAGGATAGCTTGAGGCCAGGAGTTCAAGATCAACCTGGGCAACATGGCAAGACTGCGTCAATTAAATTTTTTAAAAAGTGGTGTGTGCCCGTAGTCCTGGCTACTCAGGGAGGCTGTCGCAGGAGGATCACTTGAGCCCAGGAGTTCGGGGCTACAGTCAGCCATGACTGTACCTCTGCACTCTACCCTGGGTGACAGAGCGAGACCCTGTCTCTAAAAATATTCTCAAGAACTTTTTTTTTTAAATGAAAAATACTATTTTTCCAAAGTTGTATAATAAGAGGAAGAAGAGCCATAATTCTCTGTTCCCATCTAGGCCTGGGTAGGAGAAGCTCCCTTCAGGAAAGCAGGCAGAGCCTCTCAAGCACCCTGCGGCCTCTAGAAAGCTCAGTGTGACAGCAGGACCACGTGGCTGCATCTTCTGAATTGTCCTCCTGATATAAAGCGCTCCCTTTTAATTGGGATCACCTCCAGGGATTAGACCCCACTTGATGGCTTTCTGGGATTCTGAACCAGGCTCAGTTCCCTTTAATTGGCTCCTGGTGTGGGCTGCAGGCTTCTTTATAGCCAACAACAGGTGGGAAGTGCCATTTGCTCCCACTGGTCTCCCACTCCCTGCCCTGAGAAGCTGGGGCCCACCTTGTGTTGAGTGGGATGCAGAGGACTTTGGACTTGCCTTATTTCATGGAAGTTACCCAGTTTCTCACATTCCCTGAGGCACTTGTGGACTTGGTCTCAACCTCCTCTGGTGAGCAGCTCTCCTGGCTCCTATCATTTACCTAGTTCCATCATGGGGGCTTGGCTTCCCCTGCACTGTTAAAGGAAGAGATTGGGTCATTAAGAAATGCCTACTTTTTTTTTTTTTTTTTTTTTTGAGACGTAGTCTTGCTCTGTCGCCCAGGCTGGAGTGCAGTGGCGTGATCTCAGCTCACTGCAAGCTCCGCCTCCCCGGTTCAAGCAATTACCTGCCTCAGCCTCCCGAGTAGCTGGGGTTATAGGCACCTGCCACCACTCCTGGCTATGTTTTATGTTTTTCGTAGAGACAGGGTCTGACCATCTTTGCCAGGCTGGTCTTGAACACCTGACCTCATGATCCACCTGCCTTGGCCTCCCAAAGTGCTGTGATTACAGGCGTGAGCCACAGTGCCTGGCCAGAAATGCCCACATTTGTAAAGTTGGTTGCTGCTAGGGTCCAACTCCGCTGTCAGCATTCACCGATGGGATCTGGGAATGGGAACCTATGTTTAGGCAGACTCCCTAAGTGCTAAGACTGCCCATCTTTAACCATACTACTTTTCTGATAACAAAGTTGAAATTTTCATCATTACTATTTTTTTGATTTGACATGAGCTATTCTTATTTTAACTAAACTGGAATCTGTCCTGGAGTTTTCACTTTCCTGTAATTCACTTTTTTTTTTTTTTCTGTTCTGAAACTTTCTCTAATTTTGAAATTAATAGAAAAAGAGAACAACAGATATAAAATACTTTACTTAGTCACAGCGATATGTCTATTTTTGTATTCATTCACCTCCCCTCTTCCCACACGAGAAACCCCCAGCACATTCCTATTTTCTGGAAAGAAAATAGCTCCGAGAAGTATGGATTTTGAGGTTCAACATCTGCACTTTTATTTCTTTTTTCATTGTGAAAACAAATGGTCTCTAAGAGTTGATGTCAAATACAGTCTTCAGGCCGATGAAATACAGTAAGCCTGAGAACGAATAAGGCAACTAAATGGAGCTGTTTTATTTAACAGAAAGCACAGTGATCTTCCTTACAAGCTGGATTCCCGAGAGGAAAATGTTTGTCATCAGATTGGACTCTAGGATTAAGAGGGCAAGGTGCGACCCTCTTAGGAGGGTCTTTGAGACAGAGTCTTACTCTGTGGCCCAGGCTGGAGTGCAGTGGTGTAATCTCGGTTCATTGCAACCTCCGCCTCCCAGTTCAAGCGATTCTCGTGCCTCAGCCTCCTGAGTAGCTGGGATTACAGGTGCACACCACCACACCCAGCTAATTTTAGTAGAGACAGGGTTTCACCATATTGACCAGGCTGGTCTCAAACTCTTGACCTCAAGTGATCTGCTTGCCTCAGCCTCCTAAAGTGCTGATATTACAGGCGTGAGCCACTACACCCAGCCTACGTTGCAGGCTTTGTGGGCCAGGTGCAACTTGGCTATTGCAGTGTGAAAGCAGCAATAGATAATATGTAAGTGAATGAGTGTGACTGAATTCCAATAATTATTTATAGATGCTGAATTTTGAATTTAATATAATGCTGATGTGACATGAAATAGTCTTCATTGGATTTTTTCAGCTAGTTACAAGTGTCGAAACTATTCTTAGCTCTTAGGCTGTACAAAAACGGGCAATGGGCTAAATTGGGGCTGTGAGCTGTCATTTGTAAAATCTTGCACTCTTTTAGGGGACACGATATGGCTGCTGATATGCTGACCTTATGGTATCCAATTAACAAATATTCAATAAAATGAGTAAATAGATTATAATTAAAATGGAAACAAGAACTAAAAGTGATTCTGAATATTTCATCAAAAAACCCATTGCTTTCTCTTTTTTGTTAGGTTCATCCGGTGTTAAATTAGAAGAGCAATCAGAATAGGCATGGCCAAAGTTTCGTTTTCAAAATTATACTATTTATGATGTGTACTAGGAATTAACAGAAGCAGTTAGTACAATTAATTTTTTACAAGTAATTATTTTACAAACAATTTTTTCCTAGTACAATTAATTTGTTAAAAATTTGGTAAGAATATTCTCCCACCTCCCAGCACTCCAACCAGGATGTGAATTTGCTGATTGTTCAAGGTGGGATCTGGCTGCTGTGCCCAGGTAGGTTAGGAACCTGAAGCTCTAATTCATCTTCTTGGAGGTACTGGACACTGTACATTCATGTTTTTAAACTTTATACTGAAGCATGCTTCTCAAATTCTTACACCATTTACTTTTTAAAATTAAAAACTTGAGGCCGGGTGTGGTGGTTCATGCCTGTAATCCCAGCACTTTAAGAGGCTGAGGCAGGCGGATCACTTGAGGTCAGGAGTTCAAGACCAGCCTGGCCAACATGGTGAAACCCCATCTCTACAAAAAAATACAAAAAATAGCCAGGTTTGGTGGCAGGCACCTGTAGTCCCAGCTACTCAGGAGGCTGAGGCAGAAGAATTGCTTGAGCCCAAGAGGCAGACGTTGCAGTGAGCTAAGATTGTGCCATTGCACTCCAGCCAGGCGACAGACAGAGTGAGACTCCGCCTCAATCAATGAATCAATCAATAAAATTAAAAACTTGAAGCCAGGCATGGTAGCATGCTCCTGTATTCCCAGCTACATAGGAGCTTTTCCCAGCTGTTGAGAGAAGATCACTTGAGCCTGGGAGGTCAAGGCTGCAGTGAGCTATGATCTCTCTACTCCAGCCTGAATGGGAGGGCAAGACCCTGTCTCTAAAAATGAAAAAAATAAAAAATAAAAATGAAAAAGACGAGACTTTTATAACTTTCTGAAACAACCATTCAAAATGGTTTTAAAACCATCAAGAAATTGGTTTGCTGGGATCATCTTCAACATCCCGTAGGAAAATGATATTGAAGATACTGGAATTTACAGCTTCACTTGTGAATTCTGAATTAATAGTTTTGAAAATGGATGTTTTAAAATTCCTGGCAGGGTCAGGTATGCTGGTTTGCACTTATAATCCTAGCACTTTTGGAGGCTGAGGCAGACGGATCACTTGACGTCAGGAGTTCGAGACCAGCCTGGCCAACATCATGAAACCCCATCACTATTAAAAATACAAAAATTAGCTGGGTGTGGTGGTGCACACCTGTAGTCCCAGCTACCTGGGAGGCTGAGGCAGGAGAATCGCTTCAACCAGAGAGGCAGAGGTTGCAGTGAGCCGTGATGGCACGACTGCACTCCAGCCTGGGTGACAGAGCCAGACTCCGTCTCAAAAATAAAAAATAAAAAATAAAATTCCTGGCAGTTTTCTATGATATATCACAAGGTGATATTTCTCTTACATTTTGTAGGAGAAGGACTTGTCTTTATTTTTCTTCTGTCTTATATTTTTCCCTTAGATTTTTGCTAAGTCTTGATCACTTTTTTTTTTTAGGGACTACAGCTCCTTGACTGCAAAGTAACAACTGTTGCAAAAGGAAGTTTTCTACTTGTTAAAAGCCAGTAGCTTGTTAGCCCTGTTGTTTAAATACTGGATTTTTCTTTCAAATTTCACAAATATCTTAGGAATGACTGGAACATTTGTGTTCTTAACACTGAGGAAATCCTTGTGTAGACAAATGAGGCCAGATGGAGGGTGCAGCAGAGAGCTTAATATCCTCCTGGAATGGAAGGAGGGGGCCATATTAAAACATGCTCCAGGCCTTCCAGGGGCCCCTATTTTCCAGTATACACACATAAGAGGCATTTTTCTTTTTTCCTTGATTGGGGCCAAGGGTAATTTTTGTGTCAGAAGTGAGTGCTAAGTGGCTGAGTAGGTGTGAGGAAGGCTTAGAGATCCAGCTTATTTATAGACAATCTGATTATAATATTTACGATCATTGATTTTTAAAAACTACTGGACCTCTTCAAAATGGTTGGATATGAGACTGGTATATACTGAAGCTAATAGCTTTCTCTTTTTAAAGAGATAGTGTCTCTCTCTGACGACACACAGGCTGGAGTTGGAGTACAGTGGCACTATCAGAGCTCACTGCATCCTCAAACTCCTGGGCTCAAGCGATCCTCCCACCTCAGCCTTCTGTGTAGCTGGGATCACAGGTGTGTGCCACCATGCTTGGCTAATTTTTTAATTTTTTCTTTTTTGTAGAGATGGAGTCTTGCTATGTTGCCCACGCTGGTCTTGAACTCTTGGCCTCAAGCGATCCTCCTGCCTTGGCCTCCCGAAGTGTTGGGATTACAGGTGGGAGCCACCTCTCAGGGCCTAAGAGTTTTCTTATATATCAGCAATAACTAACTCTAATGTAATTGGAGAAAAGAAAGAGCCCATCCATAATACCCTTCAAATATCAGAAATCTCTAGGAATAAACCTGGCAAGAAATGTATGAGATTCCTTTGTGGAAAACTGTGAAACTGGCAGGGTGCAGTGGCTCACGCCAGTAATCTCAGCACTTTGGGAGACCAAGGCAGGTGGATCACCTGAGGTCAGGAGTTCCAGACAAGCCTGGCCAACGTGGTGAAACCCTGTTCTCTACTAAAAATACAAAAATTAGCCAGGCATGCTGGTTCGTGCCTGTAATCTTAGCTATTTGGGAGGCTGAGGCAGGAGAATCGCTTGAACCCAAGAGGCAGAGGTTACAGTGAGCCGAGATCACAGCATTGCACTCCAGCCTAGGCAACAAGAGTGAAACTCGGTCTCAAAAACAAAACCAAAACAAAAAAACTCAAAAAAAGAAAAAGAAAAGAAAACTGGAACTTCAGGAAAAAAATACATAGAAAACCCGAGTAAACCAAAGGATGCTGTGTTCTATAATGGGAAGATTCAAAACTTTAAAAATGTTAATGCAAACTGATGTTAAAGACTAGATGTAACTGGCTTGCCTTCCCAGATATCCAAATATATGCTAAAAGTTAGGGTAATTAAAATAGTGCAGTATTGTTGTAGAATTAGAAAAACTGCCAAACAGCTAGAATGTAAATGAGAATTTAATATATGGTTAAAGAGATAATTCAAATTAGTAGCGGAAAGAATATGCCATTTAATGGTGTGGGAACCATGAGAAATAGTTAGATCCATTCCTTATGCCATATAGGCCAGTAAATTCTGATTGGATTAAAATTCAAATCTGAAAATCAAGACAGTAAAAATACTGGAGGTAAATTTAGAAGAATTATTTTCTAGTTTTGGAGTAGTTTCAAGTTACTCATGTGAGACACAAAACTCGGAAACTAAAAGGAAAACAGGAGGTATTTGACTAATACTTACTTTGGAAATAGGAGTTGAATGAGAAGCAGGGAACTTTTCAGTTCATTATTCTTTATGTATACTGTATACATGCACACACACATATTTTAAAAGAACTGTGCAGGCACTATACATGTAATTTTTTTTTTGAGACAGAGCCTCTCTCTGTTGCCCAGGTTGGAGTGCAGTGGCGCAATCTTGGCTCACTGCAAGCCCCGCCTCCTGGGTTTGTGCCATTCTCCTGCCTCTGCCTCTGGAGTGGCTGGGAGTACAGGTGCCTGCCACCATGCCCGGCTAATTTTTTTGTATGTTTAGTAGACACGGGGTTTCACCGTGTTAGCCAGGATGGTCTCTATCTCCTGACCTGGTGATCCACCCGCCTCGGCCTCCCAAAGTGCTGGGATTACAGGCGTAAAAACTGCGGCTGGCCCTATACATGTAATTTTTTAAAAACAAGAGAACTTTAAAAAATGTAACAAAAACATGCACCAAAAAATGTATACTTCTTCATACCTTGAAGAAATATATTTTACATTTTTACAGCAGACATTAATGAAACTTTAGTCCTGTGTACCTGTGGCTGACTGCCACAATTACTTCAGACTATAACTACGACAGTTATTTCTGTTACTACTTGAGACTGTCACTACGACAGTTATTACTCTTACTACTTGAAACCGTCATTACGAGACTGAACGAAGGGACAAACGTAGAAATGATAAAAAAATAAACTGTTTTAAAGGAAGGGGAAATGGGGAAGAAGAAGGGAGCGCCCTGCTTCTAGTGGGCAAAGGCAGCCCCCCTGAGCTTCCACAGCCCTTGGTATTTATTGGGTAGAATGAGCAGGGAGGAGGCGATAAGATTGGTCAGCTGGCTTGATTGATCACCAGTTCCCATTACTAACAGGCTTCAATTATGTCTAATCATAAAAACACTTGTGCCTGGGTCGTGAATGCCCTCAGCAGTCCTTCTGGGCGGCAGACACGCTTTGTCAGTTTGCCAGCACCCTGCTCTCATGAGAAAGTTTGCTGCTTACTCACGTGGCCTCCAGTGGTATAGTGAGTTGATCACGACCCTCAATCTTTTGGCCTCAAAGAGCCGCCGGCGGGGGTGGGGAGGTGCCAGCCTGCTGAGGCCTTTGGGTTCCTAGGCTTCTGGCATTTTAAAACCACCACTGCATTCCACCTCCTCTTGGATAACACCCTGAAACAGGCCAAGAAGAAATACAGGAGAAAAAATTACCTGCTGTTGTATATTTCTATTTCAAATGAATACTAGCTGAACATTTACTAAATAACATTGTTAGGTATCAGCAAAAGCGGGCTTATAATAGTTGGGTGAGGACAGGGAAAGACTGAAATGGGCAGAAAAGATTACTGGATGTCCTGCAGGTTCAGTGTGCTTTGGCCTATTTTTCAACTGTGTAAATTTCGGCTGCCGCTGCCTTGTCCTCCTCCTCCTCGTCCTCCTCCTCTCTCTCCTCCCTCTCCTCCTGCTTCTCCTCCTTCCTTCTAGTAAGCTTACTGGAGTGAAACATTTTCAAAAAGGGTTAACGCAAATAATTCTTGTCCAAAGAAATAGAAATAATAGAAGTGTGAAGGGGCGTGGGAAGGGGTTGAGATGTGCCCGTTCAGGCCCGGGGCACTGGCGAGGGTGTGCGTGTGAGTGGGGCGTGGGGGCGTTGACGGTTTCTTCTCCCCACAGTGAAAGAGAAATAGTAAATTCTCCTGGGGGCGGTGAATCAGGTGGGAAGGTGGAGCCAACGCTCTTTGCAAACTGTCTGGAGAGCCAGGGGTTGGTAGCAGGGAAGACGGTTCGGTGGTGACTCTGGGGGAGGAGGAGGGGGCGGGGAGCAGGGAGCGGGCAGCGGGGGCAGCCCCGGGGGAGGAATGGGAGAGGGAGGAGGAGGCGAGGGGCACAGGGACAGCCTCCGGGGCTGAGGCCGCCCGTGGAGTCACGGGTAAGGGGAGGGCCAGACACAGGGCCGCCCGCTTCCCTCCCGGCGCACCGCAACAGCTCTTCCCCATGTCTCGGGTTTCAATGGCTCGGCCCACCGGAAAGCTCCTTTATTTTTGAAGGATAATATTGCTGGACATAGAATTATTTGTTGACATTGGTCAGCACTTTGAATATATCATCTAGTATCTTCTGGCCTCCGTGGTTTATGATGAGAAATCAGCTGAGGATTCTTGAATATGACTTGTCTGTCTCTTGTGCTTTCAAGATTCTCTTTCAACAGTTTGATTATGATGTGTCTGGCTATGTATCTCTTTGAGTTTACTCTACTTGTACTTTGTTGAGCATCTTAGATGTGTAGATTAATGTTTTCCATCAAGTTTGGGAAGTTTTGATTCGTTATTTCTTCAAATATTCTTTCCCTTTCTCTGTCTCCCCTCCTTCTGAAGTTCTTCTTATCCATGTCTTGCTTTGTTGCTGATGTCCCAGTGGCCTCCAAAACTGTGTTCATTTTCTTCATTCTACTTTCTTTCTGTTCTTCAAACTAGATAATATCAATTGACCTACCTTCAAGTTTGCTGATACTCTATTCTGCTTCTTCAGATTTTCTGCTCAGCCCCTATAGTGAAATTTTCATTTTAGTTGTTGTACTTTTTAACTCCAGAATTTCAATTTTTCAAAAATATGTGATTTTGATCCTTTTGTGAATATTTGCATTTGGTGAGACCTTGTTTTCATGATTTACTTCAGTTGTTTAGACACACATTCTGTTAGCTCTTGGAGCACATTTAAAATAACTAATTTAAAGTATTTTCTAGTAAGTCTAAAGTCTGTACTTCCTCAGGGAACCGTTTCTATTAGTTGCTTAATTTCCTATTATAGAGCCATACTTTCTTGTTTCTTTACATGCCTTGTAATTTCTGTTGATGACTATTTAAAATAATACATTGTGACACCTCTTAAAATCATTCTCTCCCTCCCCAGAGTATATTGTTGGTGCTGCAATTTTTTAGCTGCTTTGTATATTTAGTATTTTTTTGAACTAATTCTACAAAGTCTGTACTCTTTGTTTTGTGGCAACTGAAGTCTCTATTTGGTTAGCTTGGTTGTTGAGTAAGGATAGGACAGAGATTTCTGTAAATACTGTAAACCAGTAAATCTCCAAGTCAGGTCAAATACGGACAATCTTGCATGTGGAGTCTTCCAGATTATTACCAGACAGGTCTGACCAGACAGTTCTGATAAGGACAAATCTTTGGGAATGAGGCTTTAAAAAGAGCTTCATTCTGCTCACTCTGGTGGCTCCAATACTGCCCCAGGAATGTGGGGTGTTATTTTTCAAGGACACTGCAGGAAAGGAAAGTGAGGCATGAGAGTGAATCAAGGTAAAATGCCACAAAGCTTACTGTTCTTACTGAGCATTGGCTGGTTTTCTTAAATACATGCTTCTTGAGTTGCTACAAGCCTTTGGTCAATTTCTAGAGTTCTGGAAAAGTTGATTCTAATAATCTTTGCCAACTTTATCCTTGTTTCTATGGAGAACAGAAGCTTTGTCAGTATTTATTCCACCATTTATGCTGAATTCACCTCTTGATTTTTAAAAATTAATGATCTAAATAACAGTCATATCTCTCTGTATAAAGAACACAGTGCTCTGGAATATGATTTTGGGGGATTCACATCCTGGCTTTGCTGCTTACCGGTTTGTGGCCTTTGGCAAGTTACTTAGTGTGTATCAGCTTTCTTTTATGAACTGGGCATATTAATAGTACTCATCTCATAGGTTGGTTGTGACTATATAAAATGAGTTAATATGTGAAGAGTTCCTATAAGGATGCTTAGTACAGAATAAACATTTGGTGAATCTTACCTTTATGACAGCTACTCTAAATTTTCACTACAATTCCATACACTTGGTAGGCTGCCACCTCCTCCTCCTCCTCCTTCTTCCTCCTCCTCCTCCTCCCCCTTCCCCCTCCTCCTCCTCCCCCTTCCCCTCCCCTTCCCCTCTTCCTCCTCTTCCACCCTCTTCCTCTTACTCATCCTCTCCTTCTTCTTCTTCTTCCTCCTCTCCCTCTTCTTCGACAGAGCTTCCCAGGCTGGAGTGCAGTGGTGGTATCTTGGCTTACTGCAACCTCCACCTACTGGGTTCAAGCAATTCTCCTGCCTCAGCTTCCTGACCTAGCTGGGACTACAGGCATGCACCACCACGCCTGGCTAATTTGTGTGTGTGTGTGTGTATTTTTAGTAGAGATGGAGTTTCACCATGTTGGCCAGGCTGGTTTCAAACTCCTGACCTCAAGTGATCTGCTCACCTCAGCCTCTCAAATTGCTAAGATTACAGGCGTGAGCCACCACATCTTGTCCTGACAGGCCAAATTCTAAATTGAGGTTGATGGAATTATTTACTGAAGTCGCAGAGGTAGTGAGTAATTGGTTCAAGCAACCTTGAAGAGTTGCTGCAAGGATTAGAGATAATGTGTAAAATTTTAAGCTCATACTTACAGGCTGCTCATTAAATGGGAAGCACTCCTACAAATTATGGCTCTAGCATTTTCTCCATAGTGGGTAAACAGTACATAGTTCCTTGACTATTTAATTTTTTTGGATGAGTATATGTATTTATATTTAAATGTATCTTGCAGTTGCATGAGGGTTTTGCTGAAACATTTCTTCTGTTCAATATCCAGGTTTTGGCAGAGTTCAAAGACTGAGAAGCAAGATTCAGCCATGTTGGGCCTTTGGGCTCATAGATGAGCAAGGGTACCCCAATATGAGGACTGAGCACATTCTGGAACTTATCAGTTCTAAAGACCCTTAAAGGAGAAGGAGACAAGTAAAAAGTCTTTCAAAGCACAGTGAATGGGATGAAAGGAGGGATCAGGAGTAGCTAAAATGGAACAGGTGGCCTACATAAATACCAGCTGTGCATTATGGTTGATTTTATTGCCAGTTTATAATGTTGTCCATGGCTATTTTACAACAGTTTTCTTTATTCCTGACATTGTTGTAAATCTTGCTGTAAAATTGCTCTAATGCCGCAGAAAGGCTATGAAATGAAATGGGAACTCCAAGGATCAGTTGATTGTAGTGGAATGGAAGGGAGGCTGAGGATGCCCAGAGAGAAAATAAAGGAAAGCTGGGGGGAAAAATTAGTGGGCTGAATATCTCATTATGTATGAGAATTTGTCCTCTTAAGTCAGTTTAACAGTGAGCAAGAGCAGATAGCACTTTTAGGATGAATCCACCAGGTGGCACCATCGAAAACATTTCTTAGAAGGCCCCTTCGTCTAGTTTCTTAGAAGAGGTTAGTAAACCTGTGATTTTTAGAGGTGGAAACAATACTTACTCATTTTTGGAGGGGGAATGCATGGTGTGTATTACATTATATTCTGTACTTTTTGTATTTGTGTGTATATATTATGGTTCTAAACACTGAAAGACCTCTTTCTTAAGAGATACAATGTCAACTTGGGTCAATTTTGTAGGGCGGATTTGAGCCAAGCATCCCAGATTTAGGGATGTATATGGTTTTTTCCCTTTCTTTTCTTTCTTTCTTTTTTTTTTTTTTGGGACAGAGTTTCGCTCTTGTTGCTCAGGCTGGAGTGCAATGGTGGGATCTCGGCTCACAGCAGTGTCTGCTTCCCAAGTTCAAATGATTCTCCTGTCTCGGCCTCCCGAGTAGCTGGTATTGCAGGCGTGCACTGCCATGTCCAGCTAATTTTTATTTTTAGTGGAGACAGGGTTTCTGCATGTTGGTCAGGCTGGTCTTGAACTCCTGACCTCAGGTGATCTGCTTGCCTCAGCCTCCCAGAGTGCTGGGATTACAAGTGTGAGCCACTGTGCCCAGCCAGGTGTATATTTTTATTCCTTTTGGTTAATATTAATATACTTTGGGTTTTCTTCTCTTTTCTTAACCTGGGACTATCTAAGTCTATACTTTTAATTTTCCTTTTTATCATCTCTGCCAAGAGGTGAAGGAGAGTACTAAGTAGCCCTCTCTACTTCTGCTCCCAGCAGCCAGCCGCTGGCTCTGCCTCTACCTGGTCTCTTCCAGGATGTACTTCTGAAGTGGTGGAAGTGGGGAAGGTTCTTGAAGGGAGATACCCACGATTCTTAAAATTATGCACCAAGACGCCCATTCTGCCTCTTTCTTTCTAGCTCACTACTTAATTCAAGGGTTATTGCAAGGATTAAAGAAGGTAATGTGTGCAAAATGCTCAGTATATGGCCTGGTACATGCTAGGTGCCGAATGCTTGTAAGAAAATAAAGTTTAAAAAAATGTGTATTAAACTAGTATCTTTTCAGCAGGAGGCCAAATAAACTTCTTGTCCACTTCAGATTTTTTTTCTCACTTTTTTAAAAATCAAGAAGGATGTGAGGAACCAGGAATTGAGATTTGGCATTCATCTTCATTGTTGGTGCCTAGGGTTGGCCTTGTGTATCGGCGATGAAACAGGCTATTTTTGACATTGAGTTGTCCAGCATTGTCGAAGGTGAAGCTAAAGGCTTGCATATTGGAAAGATTTAGCGAATAACAGAGGCAGGCTCCACTCTTGTTTCCCACTGGGAAAGGCAAGAGCAGCCTGCAGACAGAGCCCCTCTGAGGGCAAAACTCACACTGCATGCTGCATGTGAAAACTGCAACAGGGAGTTAGAGTTGCCTGGGGCAGTTGTGATTTTCACTGTCCCTTTATCTGTAATCATTTCTGTAAGGAAGATTGATGGATACAGGGGGGTGAGGGTGGGCGGAGGAAGTCACTGCTGCATAGTGATGCACAGAAATTGATATTTCATCAGAAGGAAGCTCTTGATAGTTGTTTTCCTGGCAAGCTGGAGATGACAGACAGTCTTTACTAACCGAGTTGTTTATCCCCTCTGTCAAGTACCTAGTCCTGCAGGGCGCTGCTTAATGAACCAGAAGTCCTGCCTCTTAAGTATCTCACCAACTCAAATGTGTGCATGTCACCTTGGCGTGAATCGGAGCAGGCGCTGATGGATACCGTTTGGAGGCATGCCAGCAAGGAGCTCCTTGCGTAGCCTGCCTCTGGAGCCTCAAGTTCAACTTCCATGGGGCCAACAGGGGAGCTGGGCTGGGCAGGGCAGAAGCTCCTGGGAACCAAAGCAAATGGTCTGAGAGTCTGAGAACATAGTGGAGGTAACGTGTTTGCATCCTCTCTGGCTGCAGCACCCCAAGTCCTTGCAGACTCAAGTAGCCTATCTGCAAGTTTCAATAATTTCTGAGCCCTGACGGGTAACATTAATACTCACAGTGGCCCTGGGTCAGGGATATAGAGTGGTGACTACTTGGCAGAACTGGAGCTTGCTCAGATGAAAAGATAAATTGTACTGGTTAAACGAAGCTTAAGTGCAGGGTTTGGACTTTGTTTCCATCTTTCGTGTGGACTCTATAAGCACCTACGCTCAGCATTCTAGAAACTCTGCTCCCACCCCTTCTGTCTCATGTCATCCTCCCAGTTCCAGCGGGTGGACATACTCTCCCTGTGTCATGTGAGAAATTCCTTTCTCATGGAAAGCAGATGGTATTCCTGGACTCTCCTTGGCCTGGGTGTTGGTAAGCACAGGAACTCAAGGCGTCCGAATCTCTTGTCAGAGGTGGGCTGTAAGGCTACAGAAGAGGAAGACGGAGGAGTGCCTGCAGAGCTCCTGCCTGAAGCCTTTGGATGGGCCCTGCTGACTTGCCGTGTGTGTGTGTGTGTGTGTGTGTGTGTGTGTGGTGTCACGTTTATTATTTGCCCTCAATGAGGCAAGAGAGCAGGGATCAGGTGTCTCCCAGCATCTGGTCTCATGAAGACAATAGAAGTGGTTGGATCAGGTCCACTGCCATGCTTGGCTTGCTTATGTCTCCTAGGATTGGCTGTCTGGTGGCCATCCCTCTGCCATCCCCTTTACTGTCCTGCAAGTGACATCCATTCTGAGGCCCCAGGCCACTCAGAAAAATTGAAAAACTGAAGATTGTCAAGTTCAGGTGCAGGTGGGGGCAGGTACTGGTGGTGGGGGGCTTTGTTCTTCTGTAGTTGGAGGATCCACTTTCAGAATAGTAATACAATTTGTGAATTAATAAAATTAGGTATGAAAGAGGATATGTAGAAGAGAAGATAAATCACAAGCTACACAATTTTTAAGTTGACAAAACTACAAACATCACAAAATAACATAATATTTTAAATTAATTATCTGCCTGGAATAGTCTAATTTTTTTTTGATCTTTTGCCTACATCGTCTTTGATAGGAGTTTTTTTTGATATTGCTTTTTATAGAGAGAATCTCAAGATAATGGAGTCTTTACTCTGTTGTGGTTAATTAAACATTTTTTGATGTTATTCATAATTTGAGATGTTTCTTTTAGCTTCTCAACCTGCTATACAGATAAAAAGCACTTTAATGTCAGGTGAATATTTAG
The DNA here is from genome assembly GCF_043159975.1 of Macaca nemestrina. Taxonomy (NCBI): domain Eukaryota; kingdom Metazoa; phylum Chordata; class Mammalia; order Primates; family Cercopithecidae; genus Macaca; species Macaca nemestrina. Next base: position 93,243,609 of record NC_092131.1, read on the forward strand.
AATCGCTGCCAAATTTTAAATTTCCTCCATCAATTTTCTTTCATATGTCACATATGAGTTGTGAGATTTGGAAGGATATTTCAGACCAGCTTCTGTATCTATTTTTTTTTCTCCTTCTCTAATCACATGCTCCTAGTGTTGTGGATAGTAACACATGACCATGTCAGGACATGACTTCTGGCTCTGCATCTTGGTGTCATGACGCTGAGTGAGCCCGCTTGAAGGGTGGTAGAAGTATCCCTGGGCATCATTCCTACACTAGAACAGCAATAACTCAGCTGTCTGAGGAAGTTACTGTGAACCACATGCACATATTCTACTCAAGTCAAGTCAAAGTAAATGTGCCCCCAACTCAATTTGTCCTTAGCTAGACCCCAAAAGTTCTCATGGGGAGTCTCTCACTCCCCTTCCACTTAACATGATGGAAAGCCTGATTGGAGGGGGGCGTCATCAGTGGGAAGAGACACAGCCTTCACTGATTGCAGTTAAAATGTCTTACTTTTGAAAATAGGACAAAAACATATGACTACGTGCATACACTGCTGAATCCCCTCCCCAGGCCATGGAAGGCGCCTGTGTGAGTGCAAGTGAGATGCCCGGAAGTGTAAGTTTTATCTGCTCAGGGGAGGACCCAGGTATTGCTTGGTATCACATTCCAGGGGAAAGGAAGAGACAGTCAAGGCCTTCTGGCTATTATCTTTGATCTTAGTGCTCCGTATTTTCCATTCTGCGTGATACAAAAACAGATGTATATCATGTTCTAGCACAGAGATGAAAAGCATTTTCACTTTTGGCAGGCCCTGGAACATCATTTAATCAATATTTTTTAATTGGTTGAACTGGATGCATAATTGGAAAGCTAATGGAAGGAGATATGTTTGACCAGGAAGGGCCCTTGGTGATCACTGATTATTCATTTTTACAGATAGAAAAGCCAGGAAGGGGAATGACTGTCTGAAGGTGACAGTGAATGACAGAGATGAAGCCCATGGCAAGGTGCACTAGTACACTCTGCCTTTGCATGACTAAGCAATTAAAGTCTCATCAGAAGTCATTTTGAGTTAATGCACAGAACAAATACAGATGCAGATGTCTAGGAGAAACAATGACATTTACACTGAAGCCACTTGAAGGTTTATTATAAAATGTTGCACTGAATACTTTATATACACCTGTCTTGGTTAGTCACTATTGTTATTTTCTCCAGTCTGTGGGTTACATGTCCCCCTCCTGACCCACAGTACCATACCACAAGATAGGCTGCGTATTGGCCAGGTGTGTACCTGGCAAAAGTCTGCTCTGCTTAGGCTCAGCTGTGATGGGTCGTGAAGACTGTGGACTACAGGACTGGGCTTGAGGGCAGAAGAGTCATAGGGCACTCTGGCCAGGAAAAGGGAAAGGGGTCTGTTCCTACCAGGTGTTCTGTGGAGTGTCCACCCTGCAGGGAAAGGCTCAGGTCTGAACAGGAGGCATAGATTTTGTGTCTACAGGACCCTGCAAACAGAGGCCTTGTGGAGGTTTGGTCAAGATGGAGAGGCCAGTTGGCAGCGTGCCATGGGCTAGACTGTCCATGACATGGAGGAAAAGGCAGCTATTGGAACTGAGCTGACAACAGTGGGAGGTGGAGCCTCAGTGGAAGTGGATTGTTTGCTTCTCATCCTGCCTCCAACACTTGGTACCCACATGACCCTGCACAAGGAACCTCCTTGGCCCCTCTGAGCCTCTGCATCTTGGGCTGCCAAATGCCAAGAAAAAGAGAAACAAGACTGATCTCATAGCGTGGTCATGAGAATTAAATGAGATAATCCATGTAAAGCAACTGACATGTAAAAATAACAATAATGAAAGTGACACTAATCTTAGACAGGGGCTACTTTGACTTTGCTAAGTGGTTTTACAATAAATAGCATTATTATTTATTTATTTATTATTGCTTATCATTATTTTAAATATTACTATTACATCAGTCTCAATGGCTGTGGATGGGGGTAGGATGACCTGGACCTGTGGGCCCTGCCTGTCTGTTTGCCTCCTCCATGCCCAGGTACCCAGTCCCTGCAGGTGTGTGCAGCCCACTCCCCCATGAGAACTTCAGGGTGTCCAGCCAAGGGCAGGGCCTCTGGGAGCCTCTGTTTTCTAACAGGGGCTGGGCTGCTGGGCTCAGGAAGCCCATATAGCCCTAGGCTTCTAGGGAGGATGGTGAGACAAAAGGAAGCATGGGGAAGAAGGCAGTCTGCAGTTACTGAGCACCTACTATGTACCATGACTCTAGAAGAGTTTATATATGTTATCTCGCTTAGCAATGCTATCATTAGGTATTCTTATCTCCAATAAAAACAGGGAAATAGACACTTTGAGAAGTATTCTGCTCAAGTGTGGAGCTGGTGAACACACGACCCGGACTCAAACCTGCATCCATGTGACTCATGCCTGCTCCACTATTCAGGTGTGGGAAAGGCTGCTTATTCCATTCCATGCTCATTTTTGCATAAAATAATTATTGACTCAAACAGGAAGGTGAATTACAAGGTAACTTACCTTAAAAACCAGTTGGGATTTTGACTGGAAGTGGACTGAAGCTATAGACTGCTTTTAGTAGACTTGACATTTTTATGATATTGAGAGTTCTTCACCTTGAATGTGGATTACTTTTTTAGTTATTAAGATATTCTTTAGGCCAGGGGCGTGGCTCACATCTGTAATCCCAGCACTTTGGGAGGCTGAGGCAGGTGGATCACTTGAGGTCAGGAGTTCCAGACCAGCCTAACCAACATGGTGAAACCCTGTCTCTATTAAAAATAGAAAAATTAGCCAGGTGTGGTGGCAGGCACCTGTAATCCCAGCTACTTGGGAGACTGAGACAGGAGAATCACTTGAACCCTGGAGGTGGAGGTTTCAGTGAGCCAACATCATACCACTGCACTCCAGACTGGGTGACAGAGTGAGACTCCATCTCAAAAAAAAAAAAAAAAAAAAAAAAAGGAAAAGAAAAAGATACTCTTTAGAAGACACTGGACACTATAAAATAGGAAAAGACAAATCTAAAACGTATAGATGTAATTGTAACATGTATAGCTGGAAAAGGATTAGTATCCAGCATATATAAAGAACCATTATAAATTCATAAAAACAACCTAATGAAAAAGAGGAAAAAAGGATACAGATAGACATTTCTCATAGGTGGAAACATAAATAGTAAAAAAAAAAAAATGAGGAAAAGTTTATTTTCTTGACTACATTTCTTAAAAATTTCTTGACTGCCTTTAATTGAAAATACTAGTATTCAGGAAAATGAAAATTAAGACATCATATGATACTTTTAAAATACTCTTCAATTTATAAACATTAAGAAATTTGATAAGATCAAGTACTCAGAAATATCAAAACAGAACATACACTGTTGGCATGAGTGTAAGCTGATATAAGCACTTCAAAAAGCATTGTCTTATAAACTTGAATATAAGTGAGTCCTATGAACCCACTAATTCTCTCTATACCTGGGAGAAATTCCTGCCCCTGAGTACTACAAAAGCATGTACAACAGAATGTTTTTAGCAGGCTTGGTAGTAGCCAGAATGAGAATAATGTAGATGTCCAACCACTGGAAAATAGATGAATAAAAGCTGGGTATATTTACTTAGTGGGATATGATACAACTGTGGAAATGAATGACCCAAAGCTGCCACCATCAGGAGATAGATGGGTGACAGTGAGCCTCAAAACTTCAGAGTCAGTAATATGAGATGATACCATTTTTATCATGCTAAAATCCAAGCATAGCTAAACAGTATATTGTTTAGGAATACAGACATAATCTAGAAAAAACCTTTTTTTTTTTTTTTTTTAAAATGAGAAGGATAAGCACAAAACTAGAAATAGTTGTTCCCTCTGAGGCAGAGGCAGAGGCAGAGGGGTGCAGTCAGGGGGTCTTAAGGGGATTCCCTGTGTTGGGCATGGTCTCTTTCTAAGCTTGGTGGTTGAACTGGGGTACTGGTTTTGTGAGTATGCCTCATAACTCTGACATACATTGTATCTGTTACCATTCCCTGAACTCCATATCTCACTACCATTCCCTGATCCCTGTTTCCAGTCCTCTGCCTTATACTTCTGTATCCATTTCCCTGAACTCCAGAGCAGGAGATCAGACCTCTGTTTTAGCTGTTCCAGAATGGGCCCTGGGGCCCTGCGGGCTTGGAGGGTGGTAGTCACTGCATGGGGTTGGATGGGATCCTGGGGTTCACAACTCCTCTGTTTTGGGCTGAAATGCACATCTGTTCGTAGGCCCTTTTCCCCATCCGTGCCAGGTGTCTTCAGGCCCTGAGCCCTCAGGAAGGGTCAGAGAGAAGAACTGCTGTGCTCCTGCCCGCTACCCTCCAAATTGAGTGCCTGCATTTTGGCCCAGGTCTCCGCAAATTCCAAAATTTTATCACTCTCTCTTCTCCATGGTGGCTTCCTCTCTCCTTCTCTTTTTCTTTGTCATTTTCTTAAAATAAATCATTTCAGTCTTTTCATACCATTTTGAGCAGTCCATCTTCTGGATTCAATTCACCATCCCTGGAGGTCAGGGTAACTTCCTGTGTTGAAATTTGCCTTTTCTTTTACAAGTGAAATAAAGGAAAGATATTCTGGTTACTCGGATCATCCAGGAGGTTTTCTGTTGGTGGAGGTTTGGGAGGAATGGACAACAGGCCCCTTGGCCTGCTGCTATTTCTGGTCTGACAGGCACAGCCCCTCCCTCTACTGTTCCTGGAAGGCTGTTGCATTCTGAAGAAGCTTTTCTGAACTAGCCATGACATTGCAATTTTCATCACCATCATTACCTCTTTTTTTTTCCTTGCAACTTTAAATTTTAAGATGTTTATAATCAGTGCTAAATTTTCACTCTGATTTCACAGTCATGAGAGAAAATAGATAAGCATGATAGCATGCTTATCAAAGGGATTACTTTTTGTACTTTACGCATTAATTTATCTCTTTCAGGGCAGAATGCATTATTTAATCTGTTTTAAAAGATTAAATTATTTTATTCCTTTACATTACAAAAGGTGACAGTGGCTTCTTATGACAGTGCCAGCTAGCCAAGCGGAAACTTCCACTTGTGCCTGCCACCTCCTCAGGTACCAAGCCTACGGATTGAACGTTGTAGGCCTGTAGACAAATGCAGAGCTCAAGTTAATTTAGAAAATACCATGCATAACCTGACATTCTTTTTCTAACCCCAAACAGTCAAGACAGACAGAAGGCATGAACATGTTATTTCAGCTGTCAAAGTAATGAAATCAATAGCCAAGAGCTCGTATTAATTCAGTATTATTGAAGACAAAGCAACTTAGCACAGGATTTGAATAGGTTTGTGTGTTTCTTTAAGCTCATATTTTAAAATTGAACATCATTCAAATGGACTGTTTTTGTTGTATATTATGAACATACTGAAAAGGCAAAATAGAAATGCCCATTGAGATCATAATGGTCAATGTCATGGATGAGGTTATAGAAGTATACCTGTCATATGCTTTTGAGGTTCCACATCTATGCTAATACTGTTTTCCCAGTGACTGGCTTTAATTGAGTTCTCCCATCTACTTCTGACATAGGTGAAACTGAATTCATAACTGGGTTGGAAAGAGGAGCATCTAATTAAGATCATATTTATACTTGAAATATCTCTCCCCAGTAGGGAAAGATAATATCGTCACTTAGTATTTGGGGTGGATGATGATATTAATGCTTTTCCCCATAGGAAACATAGTTCAACCAAGGTCTTGTCTGAACTTGTAGAGACTTTAGCATCTTTGAAGGGAGATGGCCAGGAATGTTTCCAGGAAGTCATGAGTTTTTCATTATTCTTTCTTCTCTCTTTGATAAACAGGGTTTAGATAGCCAACCATGCTGCCCATAGTAACTTTGAGGTATCATACTGATTGAGGAATCATTTACATACAGTAAAATTTTCAATTGTGTAATAACCACTGAATCCCCTAAAAAGTTACCTTTTGCCTCCCCTAAGAAGTTACCTTTTGCCTCTTTGCAGTCAGCCTCCTTTTTTCATTCCCAGCCTCTGATAACCACTTAGCTATTTTCTCTCTGTATAGTTTTACTTTTTCCAGAATGTTGTATAAATGGCATCAGATAGCATGATGGCTTTTGTATCCAGCTGCTTTCACATAGCATGCTTTGAGATTCATTCATGTTGTTTCAGCATAAGTTCTTTTCTGTTCTTTTATTTTAGTAACATTTTAGTGCATGGATATATCAAAATGTGTTTATCCATTCACCAGTTGAGGAACATTTGGGTCATTTCTAATTTCTGGCAATTCCAAAAAGTGTTTATGAACATTAACATTCAGATCTTTGTGTGAATGTATGTTTTTACTTCTCTTGTGCAAATACCTAGGAGTGGGATTGCTGGGTCATATGGCAGGTGGAGGTTTACTTTTATAAAAACTACCAAACTCTTGTCTAAAGTAGCTGTACCATTTTTCATCCCTACCAATATTAAGTACTATTTAGGAGAGTTCCAGTTGCTTCATGTATTCACCAACTTTAAGTATTGTCACTTAAAAAATATTCACCATTCTAATATGTATATAGTGGTATCTCCTTGTGGTTTTGATTATTTTCCTCATGACACCGAGCATCTCTTTATAGGTTTATTTGCCATAGAAAGCTCTTCTTTAGAGAGTCTGTTCATAGAGTAATTTTTTTGGCCATTCAAAACTGGGTTTTCATTGGAACAATACAGAGATTAGCATGGCCCCTGTACAAGGATGACAAATTCATGGAGCATTCCATATTTTTTAAAAAATGGGTTTTTCACTCAAGAAACGTAAGTAGGTAGTTCATAGACCCTAAACATAAACTACACAATAGAAACTACAAAGTAACCAGCTAACAACTCCACAATAAGATCAAAACCTCACATACCAATATTAACCTTGAATGTAAATAGTCTAAATGCTCCACTTAAAAGGCACACAGTGGCTGAGCGTGATGGCTCACACCTGTAATCCCAGCACTTTGGGAGGCTGAGGCGGGTGGATCACGAGGTCAGTACTTCGAGACCATCCTGGCTAACATGGTGAAACCCCGTCTCTACTAAAAGTACAAAAAATTAGCCGGGCGTGGTGGCAGGCACCTGTAGTCCCAGCTACTTGGGAGGCTGAGGCAGGAGAATGGCATGAACCCGGGAGGTGGACCTTGCAGTGAGCCGAGATCGCGCCACTGCACTCCAGCCTGGGCAACAGAGCGAGACTCCATCTCAAGAAAAAAATAAAAAATAAAAAGGCACACAGTGGCAATTTGGATAAAGACGAAAGGTAAGACCCATTCATCTGCCATCTTCAGGAGACCTATCTCACTTGCAACAGTGCCCATAGGCTCAAAGTAAAGAGGTAGAGAAAGATCTATCACACAAATGAAAAAGAAAAAAGAGCAGGGATCGTTATTCTTATATCAGATAAAACAGTCTTTAACAACAATAAAAAAGGACAGAGAAGGGCATTACATAATAATAAAGGGTTCAATTCAAAAAGACTTAACTAACCTAAATATATCAATACCCAACATCAGAGTACTCAGATTCATAAAGCAAGTACTTCCAGACCAACGAAAAATCTTATGTAGCCCACACAATAATAGTGGGAGACTTCAACACCCCACTGACAGTGTTCAACACATCATTGAGGCAAAAAACTATCAAAGAAATACTAGACTTAAATTTAACACTTGACTAATTGGATCTAATAGATATCTACCGACCACTCTATCCATCAACTACAGAATATACATTCTTCTTGTTTGCACATAAAACATACTCTAAGATCAACCACATGTTCAGCCATAAAGCATTTCAATAAATTTAAAAAAATCGGATTCATACCAACCATACTTTTGGACCACAGTGGAATAAAAGTGGAAATGAATACCAGGAAGAAGAGACCAAGAATATCTCTCAAAACCACACAATTACAAGGAAATTAAGCAACTTGCTCCTGAATGACTTCTAGGTAGACAACAAAATTAAGGCAGAAACTAAAAAAGTATTTGAAATAAATGCAAACAGAAACATGACATAGCAAAATCTCTGGATACAACAAAAGAAGTATTAAGAGGAAAGTTTATAGCTCTAAATACCTACATCAAGAAGTTAGAAATATCTCAGATTAATACTCTAACATCACACCTAGAGGAACTTAAAAAGCAAGAGCAAACTAACCCCAAAGCTAGCAGAAGAAAATAAATAACTGAAATCAGAGCAGAGCAGAATGAAACTGAGACCCAAAATTTCATACAAAAGATTTATAAAACCAAAGGTTGGCTCTTTGAAAAAATAAACAAGCTTGATAGACTGCAAAAAACAAATACGCACAGAGGTGACAAAGGTGATATTATAATTAATTCCAGAGAAATACAAAAGGTCCTCAGAGACTATTATGAACACATCTATGCATACAAACTAGAAAATGTAGAGAGAGGAATGGACAAATTCCTGGAAACACACGACTTCCCAAGATTGAATCAGGAAGAAATTAAAATCTTGAACAGACCATTATCAGATTCCAAAATCGAATCAGTCAGACAGAAGTGAACCATAAAAAGTCCTGAACCAGATACATTCACAGCTGTATTCTACCAGACATACAGAAAATTGCTGGTACCAAATCTTCTGAAATTATTCCAAAAAATCGAGGAGGAGGAACTCCTCCCTAACTGATTGTATGCAAAGACGCAATGAAAAAAGAAAACCACAGGCCAATATTCCTCATGCACATAGATGCATAAATCCTCAACAAAATACTAGCAAACTGAATCCACCAGTGCACCAAAAAGTTATTTCATCACAATCAAGTAGGTTTTCTTCCTGGGATGCAAGGTTGGTTCAACATATGAAAATCTATATATGTGACTCACAAACATAAAGATAATTAAAAACAAAAACCATATGATTATCTCAATAGACACAGAGAAAAGTTTCCACAAAATCCAACATCCCTTCATGATAAAAACCCTCAACAAACTTGGTACTGAAGAAACATACCTCAAAATAATAAGAGCCATCTATGACAAACCCATAGCCAACATCATCCTGAAAAGGAAAAAGCTGGCTGCACTCCCTTTAAGAACAAAAATAAGCCAGAGATGCCCATTCTCACCACTCCTAATTCACATAGTACTGGAAGTCCTAGCCAGAGCAATCAGGAAAGGGAAATAAATAAAAGGCATCCAAATAGGAAAAATAAGATGTCAAATCATCTCTCTTTGCTGATGATATAATTCTATACCTAGAAAACCCTAAGGACTCATCCAAAAAATTCCTTGACCTGATAAATGACTTCATCAGGGTTTCAGGATACAAAGCCCACATATAATGACAATGGCAGCATATCTATCCATCTGTAACATTCAAGCTGAGAGCCAAGTTAAGAACCCAATCCCTTTTATAATAGAGTCAAAAAATAAAATACCAAAGAATACATCTAATCAAGAAGGTGAAAGATCTCCACAAAGAGAACTACAAAACACGCTGAAGGAAATCAGAGATGACACAAATAAATGGGAAAACATTCCATGCTCGTGTATTGTAAGAATTAATATTGTTAAAATGGCCATACTACCCAAAGCAATATACAGATTCAGTGCTATCAAATTGCCAATGTCATTTTTCACAGAATTAGAAAAGAACGATTCTAAAATTCACATGAAACCAAAAAGAATAAAATTGAACCCCTACTTATCACCATATAAAAAAATTAACTCAAGATGAATCAATAATTTAAATGTAAGACTTCAAACAATAAAAATCCTAGAAGAAAACCCAAGGAATACCATTCAGTACATAGCCTTGCAAAGAATTTATGACTAAGTCCTCAAAAGCAATTGCCATAAGACCAAAAATTGACAAGTGGGCCCTAATTAACTAAAAAGCTTTTGCACAGCAAAAGAAACTATTAACAGAGTAAACAGAGAACTCACAGAATGAGAGAAAATATTTGCAAACTGACAAAAATCTAATATCCAGTTCCATCACCCTGTATACTAATTCCCTGCTAGCTTTTCCTCACCACCAGATATACAGGTAAAGCCATGGTTCATCCAGCTTTGGGAAATAGGAGGTCAGATTTTCTAGGAGGGGCCTATGGCCCATGGAGAGGCTTTGTTAGTTTATTGGAATAAAATTATAATATGTGCCCAGATGTAAGAAAAATTTCCCTCCTCCCCTCCCTCGAATTATTTTTCCGAAAGGAAGGAGTTGCCCAGTATTCAAACCCTTACAAATTATCTTCTATTATAGGACAGTAATCTTAGTTGTTTCACTTTGAACAATATGTATTGTGTAAGGAAGACACACTTAGCCTTAATTGATCTCAATCAATTCTAGTTTAGGATACTCATAGGTCATCTGGAAGAATAAGAGAGGAAGAGTGGGAGTGGGAGTGGGAGAGAATATTAATACTTGAGTAGTAATTATCCTTAGGAAGAAGAGTTCAGCTTTTCAAGTGTCATTAATTGTAAATTAGCTTTTGAAGGACACTTTAAAAAGAAATATTTTGTCAGATCGTCACAGAAGGTTTGAGGCATAGTACTATCCTAATGCGCCAATGGATACTTGAAGCTTGGGATAAAAATTAGAGTGATTGTGCCATTTACATGTTTTAAAAGTGTGTATAACAACTTAGAAAGGAAATGGACACAAATGCAAAATGGCATGTAATGGGTAAAAATCTGGTTCTAGGGATGCTAGAGAAATGGATGTTAAAAGAGGTGAGCAGTTTGAGTAAAATTATCGTATGAAATACTTGGGGAGCAACAAAAAACAATCTTTTAAAAATAACACCTTATTCTGTGATATGTAAAGTTTAAATTATCTATGTGCAACTACATTGTTTGGCTACTTGATCTAAAATATTACAATCTTGTTTGCATTATTTAAGGATGCTATATTAAAATGTTCACATTGGGAAAATGGGAGAGTGTCTTCTTATAATCATAAATTTGTGGTAAAAGGAAATGGGGCCACATTTGTTTCTTGTGATGTCTATAGGATCAATAGAAAAGGGCAGAATCAGAAGGGAAAATCCAGTTGTGTTCATTATCAGCAAAATGGAGCATTTGTGCCTAATTCAAGGAGAGAAATTTGAATTGAGCTGCTCAGAACACACTGAGTACATGGCCAGTATACTACAATCACTATTCTTGTCATCCCATGGGGGCTAAGACTTTTTTAAGTTTAATAACATTCTTTATGATTGTAAAAATAGTACCATTGTTTCTCATTATTTGTGAATTCTGTATTTGCAAATTCACTTATCGAAATGTATTTGTAGCCCCCAAATCAATACTCATGCTGTTGTCATGGCCATTCACAGACATGTGCAGAGAGGCAAAATATTTGAGTTCTCCGAGGGCCACATTCCCAGCTGAGGCTGAACACAGAGAAGCTCTGCCTTACTGTTGGAGCTTTCATATTGTAAACAAATGTGCTTTTCATGTTCTGTTTAGGGCCACATATTTTGCATTTCTGTGTTTTTGCTGGCGATCTTGCCATTTGAAATGGCCCCCAAGAGTAGTGCTGAAGTGCTGTCTAGTGTTCCTGCACTCAGGATGGCTGTAATGTATGGCACAGAGAAAGTCATGTGTATTAGATAAGTTTCCTTCAGACATAAATAAGTTACAGTGCTGTCAGTAGTGAGTTCCAGTTAGTGAAGCAATAATGTAAATAAGGCGTCTTTAAGCAGAAACACAAGAAACAAAGATTATGTATTGATCAATTAACAAAAATACTGTGTGACCAGAGGCTCACAGGAACCTAACCCTTTGTTTCCTTTAGAAGCAGTGGTTCAATATTTGCTAATTCAGTGTTGGCAGCAACTTTATAGAACATGACTGTATATGTGGAGCATTCTGTTTGGTGACTTACGTTTTGCTTATCAATATATCATGAACATTTTTTTCTAGGACTTTAATCCTAAGATTATTTTAAAAACTCAATTCATGGTAATTTACTTTCATAAAACAAGGGTGAATAGATTTAAAAATTTTCCTTCAGGTCAAAGTAGTGAAGAAGTTAATGGAAGAAAATTTGGCTGTCTGTGTGAGAGGTCAAATATCCGGGTATTCCAAAATGTGAAATGAAGATGGCCAAATCAGGTTTTTACTTTTGGTCCAGATGTTTGAAAGAATGTTGACATTAAGCTCTATTTGAGGTCGTATTGATTTAATTACTAGAATACCATTTTTCCTCAACTTATTTACAGAGGGTCGGAAAGGAGGTAAAGATTTGGGGAAAAGTCTAAAGTCAAACCTCTCAAGCATTACCTAATGAGTAATATGCAGAAAACAAGTTCCACGGAGTGTTGATATGTGTAACTCCTGGGGTACAGTTTGAATATGCAGTCACAGTGAGACTCAAGTGTAAGGAAAGTCTTATTACTCTGTTTCTGCAAATCTAATTAAATCTGACTGAACTACCATGCACTTGTGAGGTAGAAAATTTAAGCACAATTATCTAAGGGGCATCGTCCTCCTACTCACCCACCATGGGAAGGTTGCAGGGAACTGACACATATTGGAATGCTTGAAGAGGGCTTTCTGTAATTGGTGCACACTAAATTCCACTGCCATGCTGAGTTGCTAAGCCAGCATGACCCCTTTTGATGGTGGTGGTGGTGTGTGTTTGTGTGTGGTGGGAGGATAGCTTCCCCATTTCCAGCCAGACTTTTCCATTTGAGTCTTTCCTGAGGCTTAGCTGCAGATGTACAGGACCTGTATGTCCACCATCCCCTCACTCAGAGACTGCCCCTTCTCAAGACGGAAACTCCAAACTCCAAGCTAGAGGCCTCTTCTTGTTTGAAACATCTCTCTCATTAGGGCTTGATGCTTAAGTCTATCTCCTTCAAACTCTAGAGCCCATTCTACTAGTTAATTTTTTAAAATGCAAAGATATTTAAACTTGACCTTAGACACAAGGGAAGTCCCAAGTCTGCAACACAGTGGCCTAAGATGGGGAGCAGAGCTCTCTTTTATTTGACTCTTCCACCAGCATCGAATTGTATCAGATTCTCTCAATAAATTAGCTCACTGTGCTCTGCAAAATTGATGACGGGATGCTCAAATCAAAAGAAGGTTGCAGGAGGAGTGGATTTATGTACTTTGTGACTTCTTAGAGCCTTTGCAATGCTTGCATGCACTGTGAGTCTCCAGGAGGAGGTTGGACCTGGGAGTGCATGTAAAACAAGTTGAACCACAGAGCCTTTTGGAAGTAGAGCACTCTTCGGGTTGGTGCTTGGTTGGGTGTGCACTGCATACCCAAGGTGGTAGACAGATTCTGAAGGGCTTGAAGTTGGCAGGTGACAAATATCCCCCCACATGACATATTTCCTTAGCAGAGGGTCAAGTAATTTATCCCAGGTCTTCCTTCACAGGTTGGGTTTAGAGAAACGGTGTCCTCTTTGGCGTGCTCTCTTGGTCTTTATCCAGGAAGCCTGAGGCTTCTCATGATTTTAGGCTCCAGGTAAAGCTTATAAGAGGTGAGACTTCTGGGGATAGACCTAGAGCTCAGGGCTGCAGGGTAGGGAAGATCTGTGACTTGTGTGACGTTGGCCTTGAGTCACTGTCTTCTGTGACCTTATCATCTGCTCTTTAGGACTGCTGGAATTTAGAGACTTCGCTTATGCGACCATAGATGCAATATAGCAGTTGTCTCCAATCAGAGCCCTTCCTTGACCGGAGTACAGTGGTGCTGCGCTTTACAGTGAGTGCGTGAGGGTAGGGCTTGCAGGCAGTTTCATGGAGGGATTGTGACCGCTACCTGAAAAACAGGAGGCATTGAGTGGATTTGGAAATCTACACCTTTACAGCAGCCACACTCAAAGCAACTGCTGCATCTTCCAAGAAGAAACTTCATTTAGATAACTCAGTCAGACCCATTTTCAGTATAAAGAGTAAAGAAATTGGAGGCCATGTGGGAGTTCCCACTGGCATCTCCAGGATTACTGCTTTAACCAGCCTGGGTACAGCAGGCTCTCTTGTCCAGGACAGAGATCCAGACCAGCCTCTCATCCCATGGCTGAGTTGTGAAGTGCTGTGTCACCCTCCAGGGATTCCGAGGTGCACTGGAGCTAATGCACAGACATCCCTTGGTCAAGTGGATTTGTGTCTTTAAGATGTAGAGTGTAATGAATCCTGTTCCCCTCCTAAAAACCTCCTGTTCCCCCCACTTCACATTCAGCAGATTTTCTTTCATGGGTTATTTTGCCCATAGACATGAGGAGATGCATGTAATTGTGATGATTTCAAGAGTGTGAGTAATGCTTGGTACTTACTTTGTGCCGTATCTGCTCCAATCACCCATTCCACTTTATTTCCTATTATGCTGAATGAAATGGTTATATTATAGCTATCATCTTTCACTTCCTCTGCAGTTTATAAAGCAGTTGCTGCTGCATGCTCTAACTCCAGATTATTTTGAGAGATTAAAATCCACTTCAGAAGGCCTTGTGTTTAAACAGAATTTACCATTAATTGGACCAAAATATCCAAGAAAAAATTCAACTCAAGGGAAAGTCTGACCTCCCACCCCTGCCTATTTCTATGTACCATCCATCCTGGAAACTCCTGGAAGTCCAGGCCCTAAACACTTATTTACTGGGAATAGGCTTTCCCAAATTAACATGCAGACTCATATTTTTCTTCTTTGAAGCCTGCCACTTAACATGTTGTGTCATTGTGTCTATTTGGGGGCTCTGACAAGCCTATAAAGGATATATGCTGTGTTAGTGACTACCTAGGGGTCTCTAGGAGGCTTGGGGATAAAATTTGGCCTTTGCTGAATTGTAGACACAGCTCTGGACTTGAGGCCAGAAGACCTGAGTGTGGGACCTCATCCCACCACTGCTGGCTTAATGACCTCGGGCACATCACATAATCTCTCCAAACCTCTGAGTTTTTCCTCTTTAAGGTGGACACCATAGGACTGTTGTGAGGATTGAAAGATTATTCATGGAAATGGACACTGTAATGCCTGTCCCATGGAGAATACTGAAGGAAGGATATCTCCCTACCTGTTTATGTAAACTCCCTTAGCCCCAGTTTTTTTCACGTATTAATTGGGGGGTAATTGTTTCTGCTCAACAAACTTCTCAGAGGCATTCAGTGAGAATCCAGTGAAGCTCCTCTTGTGGAAATGCTTCTAGGGGGACCCACAGCATCACTAGTGTTCTGTGCTGCTCTTAGTTTCTGGAGTTCCGCACAGCTCATAGTGCTTTTGTCTGACAGGTGCCCAGTTGCTGCTGTTGCATGCCAGTTGAAGAGTGTTGCTTCTATGCAGAGACTGATTCTTACTCAGTTCCTCTTGGTAGCCTTTAAAAGATAAATTGAGACACATTAAAATTTAAAGACTTTATTTGAGCAGACTGACTCATGAATTGGGCAGCTCCAGACTGCAAGCCTTTGGGGGCTCTGCTGAAGGAGCATGAGGGGAAGACTTTTACAGGGTGAACATGGAAGTGAGTCAAAGAAAATTATTGATTGATTAATGTGGAGCCATAGCCTTATTTGGATTATTCCAGTGGAAATTCCCTAGTGAGAGGTTGCTTGGCAGTTTCTGAGTGATTAAGCTTAAGGTTAGTTTTACCATTTATACTGAATTAGGTTTTAGTTTGCTCATGTAGGAACCCAGGGTGCTGGAGCTGCCTTAGTCTAATGGCCTCCCAGTTAATTATTTTAACATGGCCAAGGGGCTGTTGGCTACACGGTCTGGATGTTTAGAGCCTTCTTCAAGGCAAAGACCCCTCTGGGCTCTGGCTCCCAGCCTCTCCAGTCAAAAGAAGGAGTTTAAAGAAAGTAGAAAAGCGATGAAGCCACATGTGATGTGATAAACAGATGATCCCTTGTTTAGCCTCGGTGCTGTCTCCATCTCTAGAGCTTGTCATTCTCCTTTCTTTGGTACCCCATGATTTTCAGAGACTTGGGCAGAAAGGCAGCAGGGATGGGGCCTTCAATACCCTCTGGACCTGCTTTGGGAAGGCATGGGGTGTGGGGTGAATGTATGAACACTCCTTGCTTCCCCTAGTTGCATTATCCTCAGGGGAGTTTGCCAAGATTATGTCTTTACACCTAACTGGCTGTGAATCTTGAAAAAAATTACTCTTTGAGCCTTGGTTTTCCATATTTCCAATGGGGATAGCCATGTCTACCCAGTGACTGTTGTTAGAATTAAATCTGAAGATGAGTACCGTGGTTAAAAGCCATTTTTATAAAACCAAAAGTGAGGGCCTGTTAACGTGATTGATTCATCAACCTCGTTATCATCACCATAGGCAGGTGGTGCTAGCAAATTAGTCCCTGCCTTTCTGTTTGCCTGGGTGAAATCCAGAGCAATTTGTGGGTCAAGAGAGCCAGGTTGTGAGAGCCAGGTCTTGGAAAGGAGGATGCCAGTAGATGGCTAGTTACCAGGGAGGAAAACAAAGCTTCAGGATGCTGTTCAGCCAAATGGTAGGGTCTGGGGTCCTGCTGTTGGGAAGGCAGAGGCTGGGACCTCTCAGGAGCTTGTGGGATCCAGATTGGCTTCTGAATGAATGTTCTGGCACCTGGAGGAAGCAGCCTTCTGCATCTGCATCAGTCAGCAGATTATGGTGTCAGTGACTTTAGCCAAGTTCTTTCTGTACCTCGTGCCTCATTTTAATTTCAATCTACATAGAAAAAGATGAATCCTACCACCTCTTGGTAAATTGGTTCTGTAAAAATGAAATCAAATTACCACTGATATCAGAAAGTGGCACAAAACAAGAAAACTAGTTGCAGGGTATAGGTTTTGTCAGACTAAATTCGAGGTAAGCAATACCTGCTTCTCTCTCAGACCCCATACTTAAAATAAAATAAATGTTTGCTGGAGTGTGTGGTTTCTGGTCGGCACACTCTGATGTGTGAGGTACAAGAGGCCAGAGGGTGAGCATCAGAATGGAAATAATAATTATTTTTTATACCAATGTCTTCTCAAGCTTCAAAGAAAGGAGCCTCTCTCCTTGCACATGCAAACATCAATTTGGGAGCTGAGGAAGGTAATTTTCACATGCAAATGCATATGAGTTGAAATGAGCTGAGGCAATGAACAGATTGTTAAAGAGACACCATTCCTCTTCTCATCCAATAAAAAGGAACAGGGACTTAGGAGAAGCAGCTATTTCTTAAGGGAGCAAAGGGAAAAACCTAGTGAGTTTCTTTGCCCATGTCCCTTGGACATGTCTCTGTATCCCTGGAGCTCTCCAGGAAGTAATGATTAAACTCAGCAAAAACTAAGGACCCCTTAGTAAGGTACTTGAGTGGAGCAAAGCGTGTAGGTTTGAGTCTGATTTTATTACAGATCCCATTCTTCTGCAGACTGATCATGGGACCTCAGGGGAATCATGTAACTTCTGTGAATCTGACTTTTCTCATCACAGGATGCTGTCAGGATTAATGGGAGTATACTATGAAGTGCTCTGTGGTATAAATTACAGGCCACAAACCCAGAGGAGAAGTAACAAGCACCATTGCCTTTTCTAAAATAGCAATTTCTATGCTAATCCCTCATCCAATCATCCTTTGTAGGACTACCCCTTCCAAAATGGTACCAGGTCTCTGGAATCAGAGGAAAAGAGAATGATTTGCCATCCAGGTGTACAAAGCACCTTCCAGTCCAGAGCTTCTGTTAGGAACACTGGGACTTTTCTGAGGTGCCTGAGACCCTGTGTGCCCAGAAACACTTTCAGTCACCCTTTCTCTTGCCTGGTGTTTAGAGAACAAAGGGGTTTCTGTTCCTCATATCCTGGCCACCTCCACCACTGCTCCTGGATCAGCTTCATGGAAATCTGTTTATGCTTGAGGTCAAGACACTGCTATTTCTGAATCACTCTCCAATCCCTAGGGAAAAATTGCTGGGAACCACTGCAGAAGGGCTATACCTTTGCTCTGCCCAAATCTGTGACTGGTTATCTACTGGATTAAGAGCTGTGGGCATCAGCTTATTATCTGCTGGACTAAGGGAGGGACAGGAAGGGCAAAAAGAAATTAACACCTCACTAATTGGGAGGAATCATTGCACATGCCATAATGGTGAGTGCTCCTGCACCTTCCTCACCCCTAGGTTGGGGGTTAAAAGACTCCCTTGACCCTTACAACTCTATGATTATCTGAGTCAGAACAACCATAAAGTACAAAAAGAACAACTAAGCTTTGTATTTTTGCTCTGGTTCTCTGAAACTCCTACTCTGGGGGACAGCAACTTTGCATCTTTGAAAGTTTCGGCATTGCCATTTTGTTTGGATTAATGCAGAAATAATTTTAAATGGTCACTCCAACAAGAGCCCTTGCTAGTTTTAGGGAGGGCTATTGAGAGATACACCCTTGTAACATTTCCCACATGTTCTTTGGTTTGGGCTTGTGGTTTGTCTGTCTGAAAATAATTAAGATGGTTTCACTAGAATATTGAAAACTCTGACCACAGCAGAGAATAGAAATTTAATGAAAAAGGTTTGCTTAATATCTCTACAAGGCTAGAAGTATCTGTTGAATTTTCTGCCTTTGGCATCTATGACCATTAAAGTAATCACCAACTGGTATACCCTTAGAGCTGGTAGAGACACAGGACACATTGAAGCTATTTTTCCTTGTTCTGGAAAAATTAATAGTTGATTCCCTTTTCCCCTCTCCAGGGGTCTTCCAACCCAAGACTCTCCCCAGGAGCATCTAAGGCTGAGTGTAGACAGGCTTTTGCTTGGCTTGGCTGCCTAGAGCTTGGTACCACAAAGTCAGATCACCTTAGTCTGACTTCATTGGAGTTGCTGAGGTCAGCACAGAAGTTTTGGTCATATCACAAACATGTCTGGTGTTGAAGAGCTATCTTAGGGTGTGACTTAAAGATAACAGAATTCTGGCTAAACATCAGGTCACCTGGCTTCTAGAAACAAATCCAGCAGTGACCAGCTGTGTAATTTGGATAAACTTTCAACCTCTCTAGCTTCTTACTTATGTAAAACAAAATGAGTTCATATAAATGTTAAAATCTCCTCAGGTCTCATTTTCAAGGATTTTCCAATTAAAGAACATGATACAGGAGAAGATGGAGTAGATGTACTTTTCTTCTTCTTACAGTAAGTACATTAAGTATCTTGGATGTTACATATAAAACAAACATAAGATGACTCTGAAAGGTGGCTTTAGCACCTGAGGAATGACGTGGTGGTGAGTTTATTAGATGTTCTTTTTGCCTTATATGCCCTTTAATTGGAGCTGAAAAAACTGGTAACCTGGGGGCACCATTAGGCACAGATAAAATAGTTTCAAGAAAAGGTTTCTGTTTCTAACCAAAGGACCAGAAACAGGGCAACCTAGCAAGACAAAATTTCACTCTACCCCACCCAAACACCAAAGCAAAAACAATGACTTTGCTCTTAACCACTCCAGCAAAGTCTGGATGGGGAGCTTAGACTTTCACACTTTCACTCTCATGAGGCTGTAATTAGATACCCCAATAGCCTCATCATGGTGGCATCAGAAAAGGCCAAATAGCAAGCCAGGACCTTCATTCCCACTGGAAATGAGCTCTCACCCAACACAATGTCACTGGAGACCCTTGGGAGAGTTAGAACTTCTATCTCCACTTGTCAGTAGTGAGGAGCCCTTTCTGCCTTGAGTGTCATGGAGACAAAGTGGAGAACCCATACTTCTACTCCTACCTGGCAGTAACAAGGTGGCAGTAACCCTTCCCTTGACAGAGTGGTGTCAAAGAGAGCCATATAAAGCAGGAAATTTAAATAAAATCATTTCAGAACATAATATAAAATGCCTACATTTCAATAATAATTGCTTTTTATGTCAATAATTAGAAGTATCTTAGAACAGAAAACCAAACACCGCATGTTCTCACTCATAGGTGGGAACTGAACAATGAGATCACTCGGACTCAGGAAGGGGAACATCACACACCGGGGCCTATCATGGGGAGGGGGGAGGGGGGAGGGGGGAGGGATTGCATTGGGAGTTATACCTGATGTAAATGACGAGTTGATGGGTGCAGCACACCAACAAGGCACAAGTATACATATGTAACAAACCTGCACGTTATGCACATGTACCCTACAACTTAAAGTATAATTAAAAAAAAAAAAAAAAAAAAAAAAATATTACATAACCTTAGTTGATAAAGTGGCAGCACAGTTTGAGAGGATTGACTCCAATTTTTAAAGAAGTTCTCCTGTGGGTCAAATGCTATCAAACAGCATCGTATGCTACAGAGAAATCTTTTGTGAAAGGAAGTCAATTGATGCAGCAGATTTCATTGTTGTCTTATTTTAAGAAATTGCCACAGCCACCTCAACCTTTGGCAACTACCCTGATCGGTCAGCAGCTATCAACATCGAGACCAGACCTTCCACCAGGAAAAACATTACAACTCCCTAAAGGCTCAAATGATTGCTAGAATTTTTAGCAATAAAATATTTTTAATTATAAAAAAAAAAAAAAAAAAAATAATTAGAAGTATCTTGAACCAAATGAAAAAGGGCAATCAATAAATGCTAACATTGAGATGACAGAGATGTTAGAAATATCTAACAACTTTTTTTCTAATGAAGATTTTTAAGCAGCCATGATTTCAGTGAGCAATTATGAACATATTTAAAATAGGTGAAAAAAGGAGACTTGGCAAACAAATAGAAGATACAAAAAACCTAATGAAAATTATAGCATTGAAAAGTGCAAAAGCTAAAGTAACCATATCAGTGGATGAGATCAATGGCAAAACAGGGGGGAAAGAGGAATCAGTGAACTGGAAGATAGAACAATCAAAACTATCCAATGTAACCCACAGAGAAAAAAGCAATTGAGAAAACAAATAGAGCCCCTTGGACCTGTGGATATTGTCACAAAAGATCAAACATTTAGGTTATGGAAGCCTAGGAAGGATCAGAGAAGGAGGGCCCATGAGCTAACTAAACCTCTTTTCTTTATAAATCACCCAGTTTTTCAGGTAGATTTTTATAGCAGTGTGAGAATGAACTAATACAGAAAATTGGTACCAGAGAAGTGGGCAATTCTATAAAGTTACCTGAAAATGTGGAAGCAACTTTGGAACTGGGTAACAGGCAGAGGTTGGAACAGTTTGGCAGGCTTAGAAGAAGATAGAAAAATGAGGGAAAGTTGGAAACTTCCTAGAAACTTGTTGAAAGGTTGTCTCCAAAATGCTGTAGTGATATGGATAGTGAAGTCCAGGTTAAAGAGGTCTCAGGTGGAGATAAGGAGCTTTTTGGGTAAAGGAATAAAGATCACTCCTGCTATACTTTAGCAAAGAAAGAGATTGGTGGCATTACACCTCACTCTAGATATCTGTGGAACTTTGAACTTGAGAGAGATGATTTAGGGTATCTAGTGGAAGAAATTTCTAAGCAGCAAAGTATTCAAGATGAGGGCTGGCTATACAAAAAACCATTTTTCCCTGTTAGGCCCAGGCCTATGATGAGAGAGGCTGCTGCAAAGATTTCAGAAATGACTCAGAGGCATTTCTCCCATTGTCTTGGCTATTAACATTTGACTCCTCTTATGCAAATTTCTTTAGCAGGCATTAATTTCTACCCCAGAAAATGCAGTTTTCTTTTAAACCACATGGGAAGGCTGCAAATTATTCAAACTTTTATGCTCTGTTTCCCTTTTAAATATAAGTTCCAGTTTCAGATAATCTCTTAGTGCATGCATATGACTGTATGCTATTAGAAGCAGCCAGGCCCCAGTTCCTTTGTGCAGCCTCGGGACTTGGCACCTTGCATCATGGCTGCTCCAGCTCAGCTGTGACTAAAAGGGGTCAAGGTACAGATTGGGCCATTGCTTCAGAAGGTGCAAGCCCCAAACCTTGGTGACCTCACCATGGTGCTAAGCCTGCAGGTGCATAGAGGGCAAGAGTTGAGGTTTGGAAGCCTCTGCCTAGATTTCAAAGAATGTATGGAAACACCTGGAAGTCAAGGCAGAAGTCTGATGCAGGGGTGGGGTCCTCATGGATAACCTCTACTGGGGCACTGCCTAGTGGAGCTTTGAGAAGAGGGCCACCATGCTCCAGACCCCAGATTAGTAGATACATTGACAGCTAGCACCACACACCTGGAAAAGCTGTAGGTATTCAATGCCAGTCCTTGAAAGCAGCTTCAGGGGCTGTACCTTGTAGAGTCATGGGTTGGAGCTTCCCAAGGCCTTGGGGGCTGACCCCTTGCATCAGTGTGACCTGGATGTGAGACATGGAGTCAAAGGAAATTATTTTGTGGTTTTAAGATGTAATGACTTCCCTGCTGGGTTTTGGACTTACATGGGGGCTGTAGCCCCATTTTTGGAATGGGAACATTTATCCAATGCCTGTACCCTCACTGTATCTTGGAATTAACTAACTTTTTTTGGTTTTACATGCTTATAGGTGGAAGGGACTTGCCTTGTCTTGATAAGACTTTGGACTTGGACTTTTGAGTTAAGAGTTCGGAGGACTGTTGGGAAGGCATAATTGTGTTTTGAAATATGAGAAGGACATGAGATTTGGGAGGGGCCATGGGAGTAATGATATGGTTTGGCTCTGTGTCCCCATCCAAATCTCATATTAAATTGTAATCCCCAATGTTGGGGGACAGACCTGGTTATTTCAAATATAATGACATAGGCAAGTTGAAAGTAAAGATTAAAATGATATACCATGTAAACATTAGTCAAAGAAAAAAAGAAATGGCTATATTCATATCAGATAAAGTAGACTTCAGAGAAAATACAATTACCAGAGAAGAGAGGAACCTTACAGAATGGTAAAAAGTCAAGTCACTAAGAAGACATAGTAATTGTAAATATGTATGCACCAACCAACAGAGCTTTGAAATATGCAAAACAAAAACTGATGAAAAACTCAACACATTCTTTTTCAAGCACCCACAGAACTTGTTCCAAGTTGGAAGATATCCTGGGTTATAAAACCTCAACAAATTGAAGAGACACAAAATCGCACAAAGTGTGTTCTCTGACCACAATGCAATCAAACTGGAAAGCAATAAACAGAAAGATAGGAAAATATTCAAACAAATGATAATAAAGAATATATCTAAAGAACCCATGAAACAAAAAGGATGTCTCTAGGGTAATAAAATTTACACTAGATGGAAGAAAAATTAAAATATAAAATATCAAAATTTGTGAGATACTGATAAAGCATGCTGAAAGGAAAATTTATAGCACTAATTGCCTACACTAGAAAAGAGGAAACATTTCAAATCAACAATCTCAACTCCTACCTCAACAACTTAGGAAAGGAATAGTAAAGAATAAAGAATCATAAAGAAATAAGAAAGAATAAGCATAATAGCAAACATAATAATAATAGGAGTAGAAATTAATAACATTGAAAGCAGGAAAATTTAAAGAAAAAGCTGCTTCTTTGATCAATAAAATTGACAGATCTCAAAGGCTGATAAAGATAAAAAGAAAATATTAGAATTTTCTGGTTACCAATATCAGAAATTAAACAGGACATATCACTGCAGAATTTGCAGATATCAAAAGTGTAAGGAATTATTACAAACAACTCTGTATATGTCAATCTGACAACTTAGATGAAATGAATCACCAATTCTCTTAAAAAACACTAACTATCACAACTCATCCAATATTAAGTAACTTGAATTAGCCTATAACTACTATGGATATTGAATTATGAATTTAAGCACCTTGCAACCTAAATCTCCTGGCCCAGATAACTTCACTGAAGATTTCTATCATATGTTTACAGAAGAATTAACAACAATTTGATATAATCTCTTCCAGAAAATACAAAAGGAGGAGACATTTCTTAATACATATTATAAAGCTAATGTTGTCCTGATATCAAAATCA
The DNA here is from genome assembly GCF_043159975.1 of Macaca nemestrina. NCBI lineage: Eukaryota > Metazoa > Chordata > Mammalia > Primates > Cercopithecidae > Macaca > Macaca nemestrina. The sequence goes on from NC_092131.1 coordinate 93,267,495, forward strand.
TACAAAGTACAATCAACCAACAAAGAACTCCCATACACAAAACTACAACAAACAAAATCCAAAAGACCCCCAAAACCACAGACAAATATTCCTTATGAATATATACCCAAAAATCTTTAATAAAATGTTAGCCATATTAAATTAAGCAGTATATTCAACAATGTTTCAACTGGTTTAATATTTGAAAATCAGTCAGTGTAATCCACCATATTAATATGCTAGTGAATAACAATCACATGATTATATCAATGAATAAAGAAAAATTATTTGACAAAATTTCACACTCATATATGATAAAAACTCTCAGATAAAATAGAAACCAGAGTACTTCCTGAATTGATAAAAAGTCTTTACAAAGCCAAAGCAAACATTATACTTAATAGTGAAAGAATATATACTTTCTCCCTAAGTCTGGGAATAAGAGAAGGTTATCTGCTGTCATGAATCTTATTCAATATAGTATTTACAATTCTAGCCAGTGCAATTAAGCAAGAAAAAAAATAAAAGGCATACCTATTATAAAAGGAGTAAAAAGGGTCCTTCTTTGTAGATGACATGATTATCTACATCAAAAATTTCAAAGAATCTACAAAAATCTCCTAAAAGTAAAAAGATTTCAGCAAGGTCACCGGATACAAGACATGCATACAAAAATCACTTGTAATTTGATATACTAGCAATAAACATGTGAAGACTAAAGCTAAAAATACAATACCATTTAAAATCACAAGTGATGAAATACTTATGTGTGAATATACCAAAACACGTACAAGACTTTTATGACAAAAACTACACACACAGATGAAAGTAATGAAATAATGTCCAAATAAATGGAGAGACATACCATATTTACAGATTATAATACTTAGTATACTAAAGATATTAATATATCTTAGTATGTTACCATTAGATATTAGTGTCTTAGTATACAATAAGATATTAAGGAGAAATTCACTCAAAAGATAGCTATCATAAAAAAGAAACAAACAGAAATTCTGGAACAGAAAAATTCAATGAATAAGATAAGAAATACATTTGAGAACTTCAACAAAAGATGAACTAAAGGAGAAGAAAGAATTTTAGAATTTAAAGACAGGTCTTTAGAAATGACCTATGTGATAGGACACAAGCAACCAAATATTCAAACTTTGAGTGTTTCAAAAGATTAAGAGAAGGCCAAAGGCATAGGAAATCTATTTGATGAAATAATAGCTGAAAACTTCCCAAGTTTGACAAGAGATTTAGACATCTAGATACAGGAAGCTCAGAAACTCTCAAATAAATACAACCCTAAGAAGTTTTCTCCACGGCACGTGATAATCAAAAGTTAAAGACAAAGAGAATCCTAAAAATAGCAAGAGACCAGTATCTATTCACATATAAGGGAACATGCATCAGGCAAGCAGAAGATTTCTCAGCAGAAACCTTACCAGCCCAGTGAGAATGGTATGACATATACAAAATGCTGAAAGACAACAACTGTTTGACAAGAACACTATACTCAAAAAAGTTATCCTTCATCAATGAAGGAGAAATAAAGTCCTTCCCAGACAAGCAAAAGCTGAAGGAATTCATCACCACTAGGCCAACCCTACAAGAAATGCTTAAGGGAGTCCTATACCTGGAAGTGAAAGGACAATATCTACCCTCATGAAAATACATGAAGTGTAAAACTCACTGGTGGAGCAAACATACAAATGAAGAAGAGAAAGTACTCAAATGTTACAATGACAGAAAACCACCAAAGAAACACAAAAAAAGATAATCCAAATAACAAAGTCAATACTGAACAAAAAGAACAAATGAGGAGGCATCACACTGCATGACTTCAAAATATATTACAAGGTTATAGTAACCAAAACAGCATGGCATTAGTATACAAATAGACACATAGACCAATGGAGGAGAACAGAGAACTCAGAAATAAATTCCTGTATTTACAGCCAACTGATTTTTGAAAAAGGTGCCAAGAGCATACAGTGGGGAAAGAACACCCCCTTCACTAAATGGTGCCAGGAAAACTAGACATACATATGGAGAGGAATGAAATTATAATCCTATCTCTTACCATTTACAAAAATTGACTCAAAATGGATTAAGAACTTAAATGTAAGAGTCAAATATATAAAACTACTAGAAGAAAACATAAGTGAAACACTCCAGGACATTGGTCTTAGCAAAGATTTTGTGACTAAGACCTCAAAAGCACAGGCAACAATAACACAATAAGACAAATTGGACTATATTAAACTAAAAAGCTTCTGCACAGTAAAAGAAGCAATCACTAGAATGAAGAGACAATTTGTTGAATGGGGGAAATATTTGCAAACTGTTCAGTGAACAAGGGACTAATATCTAGATATACGAGGAACTCAAACAACAGCAAAAAAAATAAATAATCCAATTAAAAAGTGGGCAAAGGACATGAGTAGACATTTCTCAAAAGAAGACATGAATGGCCAACAGGTATATGAAAAAATGCTCACCATCACTCATCATCAAGAGAAATGGAAATCAAAACCACAATGAGATAATGCCTTACCCTGTTAGAATGGTTGTTATAAAAAAGACACAAAATCACAGATGTTGGCAAGGATGTGGAGACAAGTGTCCATGAGCAAATGAATAGAAAAAGAAAATGCTGTATATATATATACACACAATGAATACTGTTTGCTTATAAAAAGAATAAAATCCTGTCATTTGCAGCAACATGGATGAAACTGGAGGTTAGTTTGTTAAGTGAAATAAGCCACGCACAGGAAGATAAATATCACAAGTTCTTGCCATAAGTGCAGTTAAAAACTTGATCTCATGGAGGTAGAATAGAATGATAGTTACCAGAGGCTGGAAAGAGTATGTGTGTGGGAGTGGGTGGGGGAATGAAGAGATTAATCAATACAAATATACAGTTAGATGGAAGGAATAAGTTTTAATGTTCAATAGCAGAGTAAGCTGACTATAGTTAGCAACAGTGGATTGTAAATTTCAAAATAGCTAGAAGGAACAACTTGAAATGTTTCCAACAAATAGAATTGATAAATACTTAGGGTTATCAATATCCTAAATATCCTGACTTGATCATTACACATTCTATGCATGTAGCAAAATGCTACAGGTAGCCCATAAATATATATTAATTTAAAAATTGTTCTGAATCTTAGCAAGATTTTTGTGTAGTTGCAGACAAGATTATTTGAAAATTTTTACAGAAAGGCAAAGGGACTACAATAGCTAAAACAATTTGGAAAAATAATAAAGTGAAAAGAATATGTCTACTAAATTTTGAGACATTATATAATTACATTAATCAAGACTATGTGGCAAAGATGGAAAGATAGACACAAAGATAAACGTAAGTGAATAAGGAATCCCAAATAGTCCTACACATATACGCCCAAATGATTTTTACAAAGATGCAAACATGATTCAACAAATGGTGCTAGAACAATTGTACATTCATGGAAAATAAACAAATATAACCTCAATTTAAGTCTCATATTGTCTCCAAAAATTAACTCAAAATGGATCACAGACTCAAAATTAAAAGTTAAAATTAAAACTTTTATTTAAAAAAGAATGAAATCTTTGGGATCTAGGGCTAGGCAAAACGTTTTGAAACTTGAAACCAAAAGTGTGATCCATGAAAGGAAAAACTTATAAATTGGGCTTCATCACTAGCTTAAACTTTTGCTCTGTTAAAGACCCTTTTAAGAGGATGAGACGGTAAACTACAGATTGGGACAATATTTGTATAAGCCACATATCCAATAAAGGACTAGAATCTAGACTATGTGAAGAACCCTCAAAACTCAAGTGAAAAAGGAAGCAATTTAATTAGAACGTGAATGAAAAACAGAGAGATATTTCCCCAAAGAAGACATACAGATGGCAACCAATCACATGAAAAGATGTCCAGTCATTAACCATTAGGGAATTAGAAATCAAAACTACAAGGAGCTATCACTACATTCCTATCAGAATGGCTAAAATAAAAAGATATTGATAACCCCAAATATTGGAGAAGATGTGAAGAAACTGGATCACTCATATTATTGATGGAATTGAAAAATTGCGCAGACACTCTGGAAAACAGTTTGGCAGTTTCATATAAAACTAACTATGCAACCACCATATAAGCCAGCAATTGCACTCCTGGTCATTTATCCTAGAGAAATGAAGACTTATATTCTCACAGAAACCTGCATATGAGTGTTTACAGAAGTTTTATTTGTAGTAGCCCCAAACTGGGAAGCAGCCCAGAGGTCCTTCAATGGATGAATGGTTAAACAAATTGTGGCAAATCCATGCCATGGGACATGAATTATCCTATTCACTAATAAATACGGAACAAATGGTTGATACACACAATAGCCCACATGAATCTCTGAAAAATCAGGCTGAGTGAAAAAAGCTGAAAGGTTACATACCATTTGATTCCATTTACATGCATTCTCAAATAATAAAATCACAGAAATGGAGAATAATGGGTTAAGGAGGAGTTAGGGGCAGGAAAGAAGTAGGTGTGGTAAGAAAAGGGCGACATGAGAGATCCCTGTGGGGGAGAAAATATTCTGTGTGTTGACTGTGTCAAAGTCAGTACCCTGGTTGTGATATTGTACTACAGTTTTACAAGACACTACCATTGGGGGAAATTGGGTAAATAGTACAGGGCCTTCTCTATATCATTTCTTACAAACAAATGTGAATCTGCAATTATCTCAAAAAGCTTAATTAAAAAGTTTTAAAGGAATATGAGATACAATAATCAATATTTATAAAACCAGTGAGTTCAGAAGTTGAGTTTAGTTTGACGTCAAGATCCCAGAAGTTCCCACCATAAATTTCCTCATCTTTGCAGCCTTACCTGGCACCACTTCTCCCTCGTCCCCAACTTTCTACTGCAGTGGCACTGAATTATTTCCCTTTTGTGCACTGTGCTTTCTCCTGCCAAGGGACTTTGCATATACTGTTTCTCTTGCCTTCTCCTCCCTTCATTTGTTCAACTCCTACTTATTTTATGGATCACTTCTGTATTAGTCTATTTTCATGCTGCTAATAAAGACATACACAAGCCTGGGTAATTTATAAAGGAAAAGAAGTTTAATTGACTCTCAGTTCCACATGGCTGGGGAGGCCTCACAATCATGGCAAAGGGTTAAGGGGAGGCAAGACACATATTACATGGCAGCAGGCAAGAGATCATGTGCAGGGAAATTGCCCTTTATAAAACCATCAGATCTCATGAGACTTATTCACTATCACGAGAACAGCATGAGAAAAAACCACCCCCATGATTCAATTACCCCCTACTGGGCCCCTCCCATGACACGTGGGGATTATAAGAGCTACAATTCAAGATGAGATTTGAGTGGTGACACAGCCAAACCATATCAACTTCCTTAGGGATGCCCTCCCTGACCAGGTAAAATCCCCCTCTCATGGCATCCTGTGTGGTCCTTACATAACACCAGTCATGGTTGTCACATTTAATTTCTGACTTGATTTACTTAAGTTCTACCTCACTGATCTGAAATGAGTGTGGGGACTAGAACTATTTTAACTCACCAGTGTACCTCCAGCATCGAGCACTGTGCCAGACGCATAATGAGCATTCATCAAATATTCGTGGAGTGAATGAAGGGAAGCATGAGGGGATTTTTTACCTTTCTGTTCTTAAACCAGCAAGGTCTTCAATATATTTAGAGTATAATCTGATCTCTCCTTCCTGCTCTGTGTGACCCACCATCCTGGGAAGAAGTGCACTGTGCTTCTTTGAGCTCTCCACTGCCCTCAGTTGATCCTAACCTCCCAGAAGGCACTCAGGCAAGTGATTATCCTGGCATGGCCATGTGAGAGCTGGAGAGGAATCATAGGGAAGGCCAGAGAAGATGCGCTCAGGGATAGGCTGGGTCTGACATACGGGCAAGCTAGCCTTCCCTAGAGAGGGGGTCTTTCCTGGCAGAAGCTGCTTCTCTCAATGACTCTCCAGTGATTGGTATATGTGGGGTGATTTGCTACAGTTGTGAACTTCTGTGATCACTACCTGTGTCTTGGGAGAAGGCAGCAACCCATATCTGAAGACTGGGTCATAACAGAATAAAATATCTAATGTCTGCCCTGTACAATGCCATGCTGCTACCTCCAAGCCCTGCCAGCCATGGCCCTGTTCCCCAGGACTCTACAGTCTGCCAGTACAAGCATTGCTGGTGGAAAGTCGGCAGGCTGACTCAGGGCTATTCTAGAGTGGGGAGCAGGGGATTCAGCATCACAGCCCTTACCATTTTGTCTCCATACCTGATTTCCCCACTAGAGTATAAGCTCTCTGACAAAAGCAGGGAGATTATCTTGTTCCCCACTGTAGCCTCGACATCAAACTCTGTGCCTATAATGTAGTAGGTGCTCAATAAATGTTAATTACACGAATGAATAAAACTAACCTTTATCATCTCTTTTGTGGGACCCTTTTCAGGTTTTTGTGCTTTGCCTGGATTCTCATGGTGTCTGCCTAACTCCCTCCACCGTTTCCACCCATACAGGACCTCCTTGCCTCTATCACATTCCACTTTTAAGCTGAAAGTAACCTAATCAGTTTTATCCTCAAAGTAAAAAATGTTCAATTAGTTTTGAAGTTGTATCTTGATCCTCCCAAATAAACAAGGATTTCTAGTAAGTATAGAAAGAAGATTTGAGTAGATGAGCATTTATCTTTCCCCCATTGTGTGTTGGACATTATGCTTCTTGCTCCTCCCTATGCAAGAGGCATTTTAATTTTCATTTTCACAGAGAAGAAGACTTAGGTTCACAAAGATAAGCTCTGTTCTCAGGGCCACACAGCAAGGCAGCAGGGACCAAAGATCTAAGTTAAGATCTACTTAATTCCTAAGCTCCTTCCTGCAAGGGCTGGAATATCTCTTAGAAATTTTTCTGACAGTAATTTTAGCTTTAGGAGAAAGACTAGACACTGTTTTTTGACCTTTCCAATTATCTGACAAGCCTGGTGTTAATCAGCTGAGTCAGAATTGATGACCTCAGGACTGCTTTAAGCCCCAAACCATCTTCGGATGAAATGATAAAACGAGACTGTGAGGCTAATTAACAAGTCTAAAAACATTATGTGAGTTCCAGTGATGCCTCTCCTTCTGGCCCATCCCACACCTTTCCCAAATAAGAAAGCAACTAATTTGCAAAACCGTTGCTTCTGTGGAGCAGCTGTGAGAGTCACTGACATATATGATTAGCATAAAATTAATTCCTGTTGGGGAAGCATTATTACCAGCCCTAATGAGGTTTAGGAAGTGATTAGTACTGTGTATGAAGGATGGTATATACTCTTCTTTTCACTCTGGATGAAATGTGTGTGGGATGCAATTTTCAACAGAAAGAATTATGCTTAGGGATCATGTGTTTATGGCACAGTCTGAGTCCATTTGGGATGCTGTAACAAAATGCCAAAAACTGAGTGGTTTATCAACAATAAAGATATATTTCTCATGGTTCTGGAGGCTGGAAAATCCTAGATCAAAGCACTGGCGGATTTGGCGTCTGGTGAGGCCCACTTCCTGGCTCGTAAACACCATCTTTCATTGCATCCTGACACGGTGAATGGGATGAGGCAGTTCTCTGAGGCAGCTCCCATCATGAGAGAGAACTCAGGACCTAATCACCTCCCAAAGACTTCATCTCCTAATACCATCACATTGGGGATTAAGATTTCAACATAAGAATTTTGAGGGAACACAATCATTTAGTCCACAGCAGGCGTCTTGTGTGAGGTAAGTTTTAGTCAGTGATTTGAGGGTGGGGACCATTTATGACAGTTTAAACGGGTCTCTTCATTATATTTCTATGTTTTGTTCTCATGGAAAATTCTGTGTGGAAGACAATTATGATAACTTCAACCTCTTAAATGTTCCTTAAATGAGCTATAATTTTACCATTATTTCATTTATAATTTTAAATGGAAAAGAACAGTGAAGCTACTGTAGTTAAATATGGGAATCATTTATTCCAATTACATGACAAAAAATAACTACCTGTAACTCTTACATCTATAGATAAGCAAAGTTAACTGAGTTATGTATTTCCTTTTAGGCATTTCCTGTACATATAGTTTTATTATTTAGCCAAAATCACACAATATATTGAAATGTGCATTTCGTTTTTTGTACTTATAATAATAGTGTGTTTTGCTCACTAAAAATTCTTCATAAAACATAAGTTTAATGTTCTTGCAGTATTGCATTGTGGATGTGTCATGATTTATTTAACCATTGCATAAATGTTACATTTTATACTTGTTCCCTATTATGAATGATGCAATGCAGCTGCTTTTTTTTTTTTGCATTTTAACTTATTTTCACTGATTTCGTAAAAGTGGCAATACTTGATCAAAACAGGTTTTGGATAAATATTAGGTACCAGACAAATATTGCTGAATAGATTTTCTGAGTATAACTGCCAAGCTAGAATCCTATCCAGGAAAACCATTCCTTAAGAATGGAGGAAAAATAAGGGCATTATCAGACAGACCAAAATTTAAACAATTGTTACCTTCAGGCACACACCAAAAGAAATCCTAAAGTATTTCCTAAGATAGAGAAAGACTTATTTCAGATGAAAACATGGAAATGCAAGAAAAAAAAAAAGGAATGAAAAAATGTAAATATATGGATAGATCTAAATAAATATTGACTATACAGAACAATAATGATTTAAAATATATGAAGAACAAATATGCAAAACAACACAAAAAGATGGAAGCAAGGTAATGAAGTTAAAATTTGTGAAGTTGTTTTACTACCTGGGAAGTGATCCAAGTACCAAGTTTTATTAGAATCTAATAAATCAACAATGTTTGGAGTAATCACTGTGTAACCCTTAAAGGTGGATAAAAGAAATTATAGTTAACAAGGTAAGAGAAAAGGACCTGGAGATACATTTTTAAATGTTTTATTGGTTCAAAAAGTTTCAAGAAAGGCATAAAAGGCATGCAGAACAGATAAAATAGATAACAGTAGTTGATAACAGATAAAAACCAAACTATATCAGCAATTATGTTAAATGTAAATGAACCAAATACTTTAATTAAAAAGGAAAACCTCTCAAACAGAATTAAAAATAGGAGAAAGTCTTTCTACTATTTAAATACTACCATTTCTTTCTATTATCTACTAAATAAATTTGATATGTAATTAACAAAGTTCCTACAAGGAACAGGTGAAGAATCAAAATTTAATAAAATCTATTACCAATTGCTGATCAGAATGCTCAGCAAACAAGAAACAGCAAAAAGAACTTCCTTAAACTGATAAGAAGCAGCTCAAATAAATCAAAGTAAACATTTTATAATGTATAGTGCTACATAGGAGGCATCTTCTAAACAACGGAAATAAGACAAAATGTGTTATTATCATTTCCATTTGTGTTAGGGTTCTCTACAGGGAGAGCACTAATAGGATAGATGTATATATGAAGGGGAGTTTGTTAAGGAGTGTTGACTCACAGGATCATAAGGTAAAGTCCCACACTAGGTCATCTGCAAACTGAGGGGCAAGGAAGCCAAGACCTCAAAGTAGGATCCCAAGTCCTCAAAGTGTCCCAAGACCTCAAAAGTAGGGAAGCCAACAGTGCAGCCTTCAGTTTGTGGATGAAGGCCTGAGAGCCCCTGGCAAAACACTGGTCTAAGTCCAAAGGTCCAAAGGCCGAAGAAGTTGGAGTCTGATGGTCGAGGGCAGGAAGCATCCAGCACAGGAGAAAGATGGAGGCCGGAAGACTCAGCAAGTCTGCTCTTTCCATCTTCTTCTGCCTGCTTTATTTTAGCAGTGCTGGCAGCTGACTAGATGGTGCCCACTCAGATTGAGAGTTAGTCGGCCTCTCCAAGTCCACAAAGGAGATCAAATGTTAATCTCCCTTGGCAACACCCTCACAGACACACCCATAAACAATACTTTGCATCAATCCAATCAAATCAACAGTCAATATTAACTATAACACCATTGATTATTGTACTAGTTGTCCAAGTCAGTGCAATAAGGTAAGAATAATGAATAAAATGTACAAGGACTAAAAGGAAAGAAATAGAATAACATTATTTTCAGACCATATGGTTGTGAAGTAGAAAAATCTAAAGGAATTTGCAAATACACTATTGCAGTTAATAAATGAATTTAATGAGGTCACTGAATAAAAGGTCAGTGTATGAAATTCAATACTTTAATATACCAGCAGCAAATAGAGAATGGCATTAAAAATGATACCAATTATAAAGAATATCAAAACATCAAATACCTAGGAATAAATTAAATACCTAGAAAAAAAGGGCATCACTTCAACACTAAATACTGTAAAATGTAATTGAGAGAAAGAAGGCATGAATAAATAGAGGAATATTTTATTGTTCTGGGCTGAGTTGTGGCTTCTCCCAAAATGCCTAAGTTGAAGTTTAACCCCCAGGACAGAACCCCCATAGTAAAAATGTGACTATATTTGGAGATGATGATCTTCAAAGAGTTAATTAAGTTAAAATGGAACCATTAGGATAGATCCTAATCTGATATGACTGGTGTCCTTAAAAGAAGAGGAAATTTGGACACGAACAGGTACAAAGGAAGCCATGTGAGGACATGGGGAGAAAGTGGCCAACTACAGGCCAAGGAGAAAAACCTCAGAAGACATCAACCCTACTGAAACCTTGCTCTCAGACTTCTCACTTACAGAACTGTGATAGAATAAATTTCTTTCTTTTAAGCCACGCAGTCTGTGGTACTTTGTTATGGCAGCCCTAGCAAGCTAACATACATACTTGTGGATTAGAATACTCAAAATTGTAAAGATGCTCATTGTCTCCAATTCGATTTATAAATTCAATGAATCTGATGGTGTTTTAATCAAAATAAATTTCATTGATACTCTCTCCAACTCATCCTTTTATTTCCCTTTATGATATTTAGCAAAGCATCTTTGCATTTGATGTGATAGGGTATGCAAGATGCAGTGGGTCTCTGAAGTTGCAGGTGCCTGAATCTCCATACTGTTTATTGCCCATCACTGCAGTGTGGCGATTCCTCAACGTCTGTAACTAGAATTACCATTTGACCCAGCCATCCCATTACTGGGTATATATCCAAAGGATTATAAATCATGCTACTATAAAGACACATGCACACGTATGTTTATTATGGCACTATTCACAATAGCAAAGACTTGGAACTAACCCAAATGTCCATCAATAATAGACTGTATTAAGAAAATGTGGCACATATACACCATGGAATACTATGCAGCCATAAAAACGGATGAGTTCATATCCTTTGCAGGGGCATGGATGAAGCTGAAAACCATCATTCTCAGCAAACTATCACAAGGACAGAAAGCCAAACACTGCATGTTCTCACTCATAGGTGGGAATTGAACAATGAGATCACTTGGACAAAGGGCGGGGAACATCACACACTGGGGCCTCTCGGGGGGTTGGGGGCTGGGGGAGGGATAGTATTAGGAGAAATACCTAATGTAAATGATGATTTGATGGGTGCAGCAAACCAACATGGCACATGTATACCCATGTATCAAACCTGCACGTTGTGCACAGGTACCCTAGAACTTAAAGTATAGTAATAAATAAATAATAATCGAGGAAGAGAAAATTAAAATAGCCCCAAGGAATAAACTGTAAACATATGTTGTGTCTATTCTATGTAGGTGTAAACTGTGTCCGATCCTCTTCCTTGAGTGAGACAGAAAAAAATTAATTTGCTGCATCAGTGGCCATATCCCATGTATGTGAGGCTACTACTTGGTTAAGCTCAAGATTATCCACAATCATTTTCCAGGATGTATCGCTTCTTCGGAGACAAACTGGTGAATTACATGGAGATATGTAGAAACCACTAACCCAATTAGTGCCTTTAGGGTGGTACTACTACCTGCTATCCTCCCTCCCCTGGGTGTGATACCATCCATGTTCGATTTACTATCCGGCCAAGGCCACTTGGTCTTCTTGGTCTCTGATAGCTCTTGTTACAAAGGCTTAGGACCCAAGATAGGGATTTAGCTAACTGCCAAGTATGTCTAATTCAATTATAAGTTTGGAAACTGAAGAAGTCACCATCAGGTGAGTTTGTGGACTCAGTGGACATAGTGTAAGCTGAAATTTGGCCAGAATTCTGTTGTTGCTTTACCTCTACATAAACCTCCACTGTAACCAGAAGCCAACATAATTCAGGTCTCTGTGAATCAATGTCAACCTAGGCCTGTGTCCAGTGATCCCCAGAATTTAAGAATAGTCCCGTTTCTCTCTGTTATGCTACTCTAGTAAAGGGGGGAAGGACTGGGCAAATTACAGCAGATACTTGGCATGGCGTTGCAGTCTTTCTCCAAGAAGACACAGCCAGCCTTTCGAGTAAGTTTCAGATTTGAAAATAAGCACACTTCCAGAAATTGAGCAAGAGGGTGACTTTTTATTGGGGTAACTGTCCTTAGCATCTTGTTCCTCCACTCCTGTTACTTTTTGAAGGCAGCTCAAGAATAGCATGACCATGGCTCACAAGCTGAGGCAGACCTTGAAGGAGCTAGAAGCTCTCAGCTTACTACTGTTCTTGCTTGTGGCAAGTCTTTTCTTGAAGATGATCTGGGTGGTGCATCTCCATGCCTGCCACAAATTAAAGACACTCTGTTGTCATAAATTATGTCTGCTCCAGCAATACATTAGGAGAAGCAGGGATAGGGTTTGATATGAATGAAAAGGGTAGATGGCCCAGGAATTCAAGAAAATGCTCCCAGAGATGTGCAGAAAGGAAGGTCTAGAGCCAAGGGGTGGATGGATGTGAATGAGGCTCCTGGTTCTGGCTTATCATCTGACAAGGAAGATGGACAGCTCTACTGTCCCTGAGGTATACAATCTGGAAATGATGCCAAACCTAATTCTCCACTACCTTCTGGGTCTGGCAATGAGAACACTCAATCTCCAGGACCGCCCCAGGGAACAAGGGCAATGAGCAAATGGATAGTGAACCATGCCAGACCCTTTCTGTGAGACTGTGAACCTTTTTCCAACATTTTCTCTCCCTTCCCCTCACTCCAGCATTTGGAATCCTCTAGACCTAAGTCTGGACACCAGCCCTGCCACTTGGGCCAACAGCTAAACCTCATGGGCCCTGGGTTCTCTGGGTAGACTGAGGATATCAGTGCAGGTCTTGGAAGATGCTGTGAGGATTAAATAAACAGTGCAAGTGGCTGTACCTAGACAGCAAGTTGCCTTCCAGATGGTCCATAAACATTGCCTACTGTCTGAGCAGCCGTTTATACATGCCTCAGTCTGCTTGGGCCACCATAACAAAATACCTTTGACTAAGGGTCTTAAATGACAGGCATTTATGTTTTCATGGTTCTGGAGGCTGGGAAGTCCAAGGTCAAGGTTCCAGCTGACTTGGTTTCTGGTGAGGGCTCTCTACCTGGCTCATAGACAGCAATCTTTTTGCTATGTCCTCACATGGTGGAGAGGGAAAGTGTGCTCTCTGATGTTTCCCTCCTCTTATAAAAACATGAATCCTGTCACATTTGGGCTCCACCCTTATGACCTCCTTCAATCTTAATTACTTCTTTACCTCAAATACAGTGATAATGGGATTAGACTTTAACTTACTTTAACTTATAACTTTTGTGAGAGGACACAACTTAGTCCATAGCAGTATCTTTCATTCAATCCGGCACCAGCCTCCAACCCATGTCTTTGTGAAGGGGCCAAGACTTCTGTAAAGCTCAGGCAGTAAAAAATTGAGCAAACCAATGGAAGTTCCTAAAAGTCACCCAGTTGCATGGCTTTGCTTGAATAAATTGTCTTTAAGCCAAAAGTTACCCAAATGTGTTCACCCAGGGATTCAGCAGGTGTGGAAAAGGAGGGGAAGACCTCTCAGAGGCTTATGTATGTGAAAAACTAGGGGTTCTTCTAGAAAGAGTTCGCAATAGAGAAGCAAGAGCAGAGAGGCACAGGCAGATGGACTCAAGGACGCTTGATTCAAGATTTAGGGTAGATGGGCAGGGAGAAGGGGGTTAGCTGGGGAGCATCCCTCAGCATCTGGGGGTGAGAGTAGGGGACTGTGGATGTATGATGGCAGAAAAGGCTGAAGGAAGGGGCTTACCCTGTTTCTAAGATGCTGATATCAAGTAGGAACTTGGATTATGGCCACTGCCCCAGAGAGAGGAGAACAGATGGGCTACAGGGCCAGTTTCTAACTTGGATTCAGTGTTAGCCCAAGGGACATTCTGGACCACAAGACAACAGCCGAGCCTGCTGCCAGAAGGACACCTCTGCATCTGGTTTGCTTGGTGTCTTTGGGAGGTGCTAGCATAGGGCTCATCCCAGCAATGACTGTGAAAAGGTCTAGGGATGAGTTCATCTCGGCTGAGACACTCCTGAGCATCCTGAGAGTTGGCTGGGTAGGTATGTGAAGGTGCACCAAGTTTTCTAGCAGCAGCTGGGACAGAGGCAGGAGAATACTATAATTTGCCTGTGACTCTATTCATGTCCCCAGGCTGCTGTGCCCTGGAGGGTGAGGGCACAATCACACCACAAGCACCCTCTTTTCTGCACAGCTTTGGCCTAGACAGCCCCTGTGATGGCAGTGTTTCCATGGTGATTGTGTAAGGGATAGCTGTTCCCGGGATATTCTTCATATTTTATTTTCCTTTAGTGGAATTGGTTAGATTAAGTCTGTTCCCGAATGAGCATCGATTAATGAAAGCTAAATCCGGGACTCCAGCCCCCTTGCAGCATCTGCAGTGGCTGAGGACAGCGCTGTGACGTGACCAGCATCATTGAGTTTACCCAGGCAAATCCTTTCACTGCCTTTCCCAGTGACAGCCAGCCGGGTGCCAGGGAAGCCTGGGTGGTGATGGGCTGTTTTTACCACCTCCGTGGATTAAGTGGGATAGATTAGGATTCTCTGTTGGCTCATGGATGTGTCTCTTTGTTACTGAACTGTGGGGGCTGTGGTGTTCATAAAATCGGGGTCATAGTTTCATAGATGAATCAAGTGGCAGGCCACATGGGGTCAGCCGGCTCTAAGAGGAACCCTGAGGGAAGCGTCTCTCAGCTGCAGTATCCTCGGGCCTTTCCTGCATCAGGCAGAGCCAGCAGAGTTCTGGGAAGTCTCAGGCCCCAGTGGGGTCACTGTCATTGGCCTCCACCTCCCAGCCCCCTTCACTGGACTTGACCTCCTTCCCTAGCGATTTAGTATACATAATATTGTTCATCTTTATATTCTCAGGGTCTGGCATGGTGACTGGCACATACAAGACATGTGTGAAACATTAGTGGAATGCATGAACAATGAAAATATCACTTTGTTCTCAGAGCCCAATGTGGTCTCCACGATGAATAAATATATGAATAAATAAATAGATACATCCATTCTCTCATTCACCCATTCATTTACTCATTGATGAATATTTATTTAGGGGATACATAATATTTGCACCTAACACAGTGCCTTGCAGATATAAAACACTCAATCTCTTTTAAATTACATTGTGCCTGGCACTGGGAAAATCCAAATACTACATGAAGCACAATCCCCTTTCTATGTCTGTGTCTGTAAATATTCTTCCCACTCTCATCTATCTGCACACACACACACGGGCACACTCACATTTTTATTTTATTTTGTTTTAGTTTAGTTTAGTTTAGTTTTTGGAGATGCAGGCTTGCTCTGTTGCCCAGGCTGGAGTGCGGTGGTGAGATCTTGGCTCACTGCAACCTCTGCCTCCCGGGTTCAAGAGGGTCTCCTGCCTCAGTTTACCTAGTAGCTGGAATTACAGTTGCCTGGCACCACCCCTGGCTAATTTTTGTATTTTTAGTAGAGATGGGGTTTTGCCATGTTGGTCAGGCTGGTCTTGAACGCCTGACCTCAGGTGATCTGCTCACCTTAGCCTCCCAAAGTATTGGGATTATGGGCATGAGCCACCATGCCTGGCCTGTATTTTGGAATCATTCCTTTCAATTGGGGTATGTTTCCTGAAAAAAAAAAATTCTAAAGAAGCAAATTTGAATTTAGAATTGAAATGCCTACCATGTGCTGACTTTGTACTTGGAACAAGATACAGCTCCAAAAGACATTTGTGGTTGCCTTGTCCCTGTGTAGTCATAGGAAGGTCATGTTTGATTGAGGGACTGGGATGCAGTAATGGTCCAGAGAAGAAGGCCAGCATCCAGGAAGGACAGATGGATGTCCCCTTTGCATACCTGCCCTGCAGGATGGCACAAAAACCCTGAACCCCCAGGAGGGATGGAAGGGAATGCATGACACGGGAAAACCACAGCAGTGTAGAAAGCTGGCATGTGTGTTGTCATTTCTTGCCAAACCCACACTCTGGCTCATGGCAAAGGGATTAAAACCAGCCCTCTTCCATGTGCCAGTGTGCTCCTTTGGACCTAGGAGCAGATGAAGAGTTGAAGATGGAAGAGAACTCTTAGGTTTCAGGGTCCTATAACAGGAAGAACAGTGGGTCACATAACAGACGTAGGGCAGTAAAGAGGATGGATGTTGGGGAGTTAG
Organism: Macaca nemestrina; assembly: GCF_043159975.1. Classification (NCBI taxonomy): domain Eukaryota; kingdom Metazoa; phylum Chordata; class Mammalia; order Primates; family Cercopithecidae; genus Macaca; species Macaca nemestrina. The sequence goes on from NC_092131.1 coordinate 93,284,051, forward strand.
GGAGGGGAATTCAAGTTCTGTTTGTAACACAGTGAGTTTGAAGAGACAACAGGAAGACAAAGGATGTATTGCAGTCCGGTGAAGGAGGGTCAGGGCTGGAGATGGGGGACCCCTCCAGAGTTGAAAACTGAAGCATCAGAGTAATGAGGGCATCCACGAAAGCGGGTCAGCATAGAAAAGGCATTAGGAGTTGCTGAGAGAATAAACACTCAGAACTCAGATGGGAGCCAGGCAGGTCAGAGTGTGGCAGTTATCCTGCTACTAGCTCTGTGTCCTTGGGTTCTCAGGCCTCAGTTTCCATATCTGCGAAATCAGATAACATGGGAAATCCCTCAGCACAGTACCTGGTACATAGAAATTCATCAGTTTTATCTGTCATTATTAGGGGCTAAGAAAGGAAGGGGAACAATTAAAAATATGGAGCCATATCAGAAAACCATAGTGTCAGTTACATTGACAGAATGTCTTTTGAGATTAAAAAAAAAGAAAGGAAGAAAAAAACTGCAACCTCTAGAGGTTTACCTGAATGGGTTTTACCACCAGCTCTGTCCTTGAAAGCATGCACAATTGAACAAGACTTCTCTCAAGCTGTGTTTGTCTCCTAGTAAATGAAGGTGTTGGGCTTTTAGCCTGACACTGGTAGTGAGCAGAAGAGGCAGTAATCCAGCTTTTCCAATCAATGTGTTTCCATCAGATACCTGGAGACCAACAATCTCCATGAACTTTGGAGCTTACATTGATCTTGCTGCCTCTTAAGTCTCCATTTGGACTCCAGGGCTGCCCAGGAGAGGTGCTCCCCACCATATGTCACAGCTGCTGGGGCCACTGGAAGTGTCTCTAGATGTCAAACCAGTGGTTGGGCACAACCACTAATTTAGGAATCCTGTGTATCTCCATTCCAATTTAAATACATTATTCAAATTAAGAAGGGGGAAAAATCTCTTCATAGCAGCCTTAAACTCGTCGGATATTATTTTATGATTTGCTCCACTGTTGAGTTCAAGCTCCCAGATGTCTTGGCTCTTGTAGCAAGGTCTATGTCAGGACAACAGTGCCCTGTTCCATCAAGTTCTAGCCAAAGATGTCACTGGGAAATGGACTGAACAGCCTCGAGGACTCTTTCAATCCATATTATAGGCAATTTTCAGAGCTGGAGGCTGAAAAAAACCTGAAAGTAAGGAAGAATAAAATCAGATTTTAATTGAATTGCTGCAATGTACTAGTAAGGCTAGTTAAGCATATAATTAATTGTTGTAACTATAGCAACAAGATTAGCTGGAACTATTAGGGTGGGCACCAGGGGTTCAGTGAGAGACTCTTAAAAAGACAAGTGTTGGAAATTGCAGAAAATAATTCATTCTTCTCCTGTGGTTCTCCAGAGGGCCTCACACTCTTTAGCAACCCCAAATAAATCTATATAATAATATTTTCTTAGATTCATGCAGTTTCTTTTATCCCAAAAGGCCCTGGGGTGCTTTGCAAGCCATGAACATAAATATACATCTGGAATAATGTATCGGGCCAGATTTTCCTAGTGCTTAAACAACTCTCTCGTGGTTTGTTCTGCACCTTTGGAAGCTCCATTACCTTCAGGATACATGCAATCAGTAATTTATTAAGTGGCATCCCCATAGGCCCAGGGCCTGAAAATTCTGGTAGGAGAAGAGATGGGCTCCAGAGATAGCGCTTTTATTTATTTATACCCTATGTCATTCCAAAAAAGATTCAAGCAGCCTTGCAAAATACACAGTGCACATCGGGATAAAACAAATACATGAGGAAATCCAAGGCAGGGGCAAATAACAGTAAGAAGAAAACATGTAGCTCTACGGAAATGTTAGTATAGGAACTGCAGAGAACAAACTCCTACAGAAGAGCTGAAGGTGGGTGTATTTGCAGCTGTTCTTCCTGCTAGTCTAAAGGAGAAGAAAATGAAACCAGCTGCAGGCAAAAGACACTTGGTGCTGCAACTTTAGACTCTAATCTTCAGCATAATGAGTCTCAAGCCACCTCTGAATTAGAAGGAAGTCAAGGAGGGCCTTCTAAAGGTAGACTTCCATTCAGCTGCCAAATATGGATTGACCATCTATTTTGTTCTTGGCATCTCCCCTTATACAGGGCAAAATAATTCAAATAATTCAGCTTTGATGCTTTCTGATATTCTGGCTTGATCTGTGGCTAAAATTTAGAGTTCAGAGCAGAGGTACCAAAGTGATGTTCACAGGACAGATACAGGGCAGAAATATGTTGTGTCTTGCCATTGTGGAAGATTTACATTCCAGTCCAGATTTCCACTTCTCTTGAAAACATAGAAACACCTGCAATGCTGCATCCATCTTTCCACTATTGCTGAGCAGAGGCTGACCACTTGGTTGGGACAACTTCCTTCGGTGCACACTTTGCACTATGACATACTCCCAGTAGCTGCTCTGCTTTTTGTGATCTGCCTGCCTCCTATAAGCATTTGAGTTTTGTTTTTTTTTTTTTTTAAATCTCTGATCTAGAGTCATGTTCATATTGTTTATCTCTGTAGACTCTGTGATGAGAGTTAGTCAACCAAGGGTTTAGTGGTGGGTATTTCTAGGCTACTCTCTTCAGGCATCTTCCATTAGGACACTACAGTCAAGGCCTTTGCTCCTTCTGTGCCTCTCAGGTGGATAATCCTCCCAATTCTTCTCTGCTTATCTAAATCTCATCTGTCACTAGGCTCAGCTCAAGACTCCTTCCCGAAGCTTTCTTCAAGGTTTCTACCTCATTGATCTTCCTTCTGGGACTATACCTGAACTTTCAAAGGGAGTAGGTATCAATTAAAAACAACAACAACAACAAACACATCAACTAGCCAGGAGCAGTGGTACATGTCTGTAATCCCAGCACTTTAGGAGGCTGAGGCAGGAAGATCGCTTGAGGCTAGGAGTTTGAGACTAGCCTATGATGGCAACATAGCAAGTTCCCATGTCTAAAAACAAAAAAAAATTAGCCAGAGGTGGTGGCATGCACCTGTAGTCTCAGCTTCTGGGACGCCTGAGGCAGGAAGATCTCTTGAGTCTGAGAATTCAAGATTATAGTAAGGTATGATTGCACCACTGCACACCAGCCTGGGTGACAAAGCAAGACCCTATCTCTCTCTCTAAAAAAAAAAAAAAAAATTCAACTTTGCACCATTCACAAGGTGACCTGCCCGTGAATGTGTTTTCTGCTGCTCTTCTACCTCCCCCTTCAAAATCACCCTTCTCCCACATTACAGGAGATTGTCCACCCGTCATCCATGTAGAATCTTACCATGCTGCACGGATCCAGTATGACAGACCTTCAGGGGCACCAAGCAAGGACAACTGTAAACTATCAGTGTTGACAGGTGAATGTCTGGGTAACATATCATTTTGCAAGTAGTTTAAGTCTAGTTCCCTGATCTCAACAATGAAGAAGGATCTCATTGAATTGAGAGCTGGTAGATCATTAAAACATTTTTGAAAATGGATTACTACATGATTTGTGGCATATAGTTTGAAGCCGAGATTGCACCACTATACTCCAGCCTGGTGACAGAGCAAGACTCCATCTCAAAAAAAAAAAAAAAAAAAAAAGAGTGACACTGCTATAATATTACTCGTTTCATTCCTATTTACTTACATATGTGAACAACATTTACTCAGTAGGTAGTTCTATCAAAGTAAAAAATAGTACTAACAGCTAATTCTTTTTTTTTTTTAAATGGAATCTCACTCTGTCACCCAGGCTAGAATGCAGTGTCATGATCCTGGCTCACTGCAACCTCTGCCTCCTGGGCTCAAGCGATTCTCCTGTCTCAGCCTCCCAAGTAGCTGGGATTACAGGTGTGCACCACCACACCTGGCTAATCTTTGCATTTTTAGTAGAAACAGGTTTTCACCAAGTTGGCCAGGCTGGTCTCAAACTCCTGGCCTCAAGTGATCTACCCGCCTCGGCCTGCTAAAGTGCAGGGATTACAGGCACGAGCCACTGCGCCTGGTCCCTGAAAGCTAATTCTATCACATTTTAGCAATATGTAAAAAATAATTTAAAACATTTATCTCATTAAATGTGCATTTCAATACAATTTGATGAAGAATATATATTGTATACTATCAATAACTGTAATAAGTAAACCTAGAGAAATAAAATTATGCAAAGTGAATGGAATACAAATAAAAGTTCAAGAAGAAAAAGTGAAATTTCTGTCTATTAAAAGAGGAACTTGTTTGTAGATTTTTAAAATGGGTGATGGAAAGATTAATCACCATGGTAGCTAGATTCTGCTAGATATATTTAAAATGAAGGATCAGCTTTAGTTATAAAAGTCAATAGTTACAATGTACCAAAAAACATATGCTCTGTAACTTTGTAAACTTAACCATGACACATTTTAGAAGTCAAATTATAAATGTACCACTCAGTGTGTAGTTTTTAGCGTTCTTTGGTAGGGAGTCCCCAAGCAAACAGATTAAAAAACACTGTTTTGGGAATTATAGTTTCTCGTAGAAATTTAATTTTTCATCATACTGTTATTCACACTTGTGCCTTTGATGTATTATTTCATGGCTGCACGTCTGGCCTACGCAGTTATTAAGAGTCTTTGAGATCTATGAATTGCCAGTTACACAGTGTTTATCAAGCATCTGCTCTGTGTTCAGAATAGTAGAGGACCAAATATACGACGCGGATTTTCCCATTGAAGAACATTTATTTTATTTAAGGAAAGATGAAAAATAAAAGCAAAACAACAGTAAAGTCCATTTAAAAGATAGGTGGACACTTCGTGTGTGAAGATCATTTATCCTCTACTTTAGCTAGAGAATGAACAAAAACCAGTAAATTAAAAAAAAAAAAATTCTGATCAAACCAGATTGAACGTATGGACAAAAACCCATAGGTGAAAACATTAACAAGCAAAACCTTAAAGCTTTATTCAGAACTTATTTACTTATACATTAAAACAATATTAAGGAGTTGTTTCTCTGTTGTCACAATTAAGATAATATCAAAAGTGGAGAATTATAAAGGAGGTAAGAAATTAACACCTTCCCTCTGTAGATAGTGTTATGGGCTGTATGCTTGTGTCCCCCCAAAATGCATATGATGAAGCTCTACTCTGCAATGGAATGGTAAGAAGAGGCGGGTCCTTTAGAAGGTGATTAGGTTTGGATGAGTTTGTGAGGCTGGAGCCACCATAATGAGATCAGTGTCTTTATAAGAAGAGAAAGAGTAAAGCTCACTGTCTCCACTAGTGATCACTCAAAAGGCACTAGATATATCCATACGTTGACCTCGGACTTCCTAGAACCCCTGAATTTCTAGAAAAAAATTTCTGTTGTTTAATCTGCCTGGCCTATGGTATCTTGTCATAGCAGCTCCATCTGACTGAAACAGAACATGAAATGTCTTCTTTTTTTTTTTTTTTTTTTTTTTTTTTTGAGACGGAGTCTCGCTCTGTCGCCCAGGCTGGAGTGCAGTGGCGCGATCTCGGCTCACTGCAAGCTCCGCCTCCCGGGTTCATGCCATTCTCCTGCCTCAGCCTCCTGAGTAGCTGGGACTACAGGCGCCCGCCACCGCGCCCGGCTAATTTTTTGTATTTTTAGTAGAGACGGGGTTTCACCGTGGTCTCGATCTCCTGACCTTGTGATCCGCCCGCCTCGGCCTCCCAAAGTGCTGGGATTACAGGCATGAGCCACCGCGCCCGGCCATGAAATGTCTTCTTAAGAGTGAAGGAGGAGATGAATGCAGAAAAGACACAAAAGGCAAGGTGCTTTGGCCTGCATGTTATAAGATTGTACACCACGTTAGCATCGCTTAGAGTAGAGAATTAATTATCATTAGTATTCATCAAAATAAATGCACTAGATTTAATTTGCTTACCAAGACAAGAAAGTGTAAAATAACTTTTAAAAGATTTCTCTTGAATTTTTTAAAATTTGAAATTAAATTTAGAATTAAAGATAGATTAGGTTTTAACTAGTAAATTCTTGTAATGGAACTACTCATTTCTGCCTGATCAGTAGGCTTTATTGCATGTGAATCAGAGGTAAACAATGTGATTTGGACTAAAGGTTCTCTGTCCTCACCTGGCCTAGGCCTGCCCAAGCAGTCAGCTTTGCACCATCTTGCAAGGTAACTGGAAATCATGCATAGATTTCCAGTAAAGAAATCTGAGTAAAGAAAGTGGGCTTCTCTTGACCCGACATGAAGTTATATAGCTTGTGTTCACACAGAGGGAACCATGCGGAAGCTCTGAGCTCAAAGCACAGTCTGCCGGCAGTTTGTGCCTTGATTTTTGCGATTGATAATGAGGTCACTGTCCTTTAGCAATGACCCAGGGGTGGACAAGATCATTTAGCTCAGAGATTCAAAGCACAAGAGATTTTTCAGAGAGGCAAGGAAGTAGGGGGATGAGCAGCTCTGAAGGTTCATTTTTTTAAACAAATCACCTTTAAAAGTGGTATATGTCAGGTGCCTGGCGAGGTGGCTTATGCCTATAATCCCAGCACTTTGGGAGGCTGAAGTGGGCAGATCACCTAAACTCAACAATTCGAGACTAGCCTGGTCAAAATGGCAAAACCCTGACTACAAAAAATAAAAAGTTTGCCAGGTGTGGTGGCCTGCACCTGTAGTCCCAGCTACTCCAGAGGGCGAGGCAGGAGAACTACTTGAGCCTGGGAGGCAGAGGTTACAGTGAGCCGAGATCGGGCCACTGCACTCCAGTCTGGGTGGCAGAGCGAGACTATCTTGGGAAAAAAACAAAACAAAACAAAACTGGTATATGTCACCATAGTTCATAACTCAAAGGTTAAAAAAAAAAAGAGAAATCCCTCCCCTAAAAAAAACAAGAAAATGGTATGTGATCTGATCATTAAAAATCCAAGTAAAATTAGGAAAAATCATATGTAATGATATACACTTGACATTTTGATGTGTGGCTCTTACCAGTCTTTTGTTTTCTTTATGTATATTATAACTACATAACTACTTATGTATGCATGTGTCTGCACATGTGCATACTTGTGTGTGTGCATGCATGTTTGCACATGTGCATGTTCCTGCATGTGTGTGTAGGACTCATATTGTAAACTTTTTTTTTCTGTTTAGCAATACATCATGAATATTGTTCTGTGCCATTAAATATTCTTCCATGTCATAGCTTTGAGTGGTATATAGCATTACAATATAATTATGTATCGGGATTTACTTAACCCATCCCTTTTTATTGAACACTTGGTTGGTTCATTTTTCATTTTGTTTTAATTTTATTGCTATGATAAACATCTTAATCATAAAAAATGCATGCTAATGGATAAGTGGTAGTTTTATTCTTGTTCCTTCTTGTGTCTGTCCAGACGTTTGCAGAGTGAGTTGTCTTTGATCATTTGTGGTTTGAAGTTTCTTATTCTGGTGTCCCCAGAGGATGGCCTGTCCCATCCCTTCTTTTCTATTAGGGTTGGTGGTAAAGGGAACTTGAGGAGAGTTAAGAAGTGAGACTGGAGAGAGCCCCAGGGGAAAACATAGCACAATTCTCAGGAACCAAATTAACAGCAGATCTGGGTAAGTTTAAAAACACATCATGTAGGAGGTCAAGACCTTTAACAGGGGTAGGGGGATTGAAAGTCCTGGAAATACATACTGAAATTTTTTTTAAATGAAGAAATAGAGAAGAAGAGATAAAGGAACTTGATTGTAGAGTCCCGGGGGGTCTATTAACCCCTCACTCCATGACACAAAAATACGCCCAAGAAGCTCCCGTATCAATTCCAAAGGATGACTAAATGTGCCTGAGCCAGAGCAGCCCAGAACCACTGGTGAGTTCTGGGAAAGAAGCCTCGGGTAGGAAGGCAGAGAGGAAGCTTTGCTTTGTTTCTGATGTTGGCACAGGAGTGCTCCCTTGATTTTTAATCATTGTAGTCCCATCCCCAGGTGTCAAGTAGGAGCCAGTATCAGAAGTGAGCTCTGTAACCTCTTACTTCTGAATTTTCAGTGGTATCCACAAATTGTTGTTGCAGATGCTCAAGTAAACTACCCAGCCTGTGGAGAGAAGGTCAGTGTCTAATCCTTAAGTTACGTGTGCTCTGCATGAACACACCCACCTCTCTGGAAGAAAAATGTAGCAGAGTGGTGAGTGAGGAGTCAGGCCTCTCTGGAAGCTTTGTGCCTTATACCAGTCCATGCAGTAGTATGTTGGTGCCATGGTTTGGATGTTTGTCCCCTCCAAATCTTAGGTTGAAATTTGATCATCAGTGTTGGAGGTGAGGCCTAATGAGAGGCATTTAGCTCTTGGGGGTGGATCCTTCATGAACAGCTTGGTGCCATTTCCATGGTGGTAAGTGAGTTCTCATTCTATTAGTTCCCACAAGAGCTGGTTGTGAAAGGAACCTGGCACCTCCCCGCCCTGCCACCTCCCCTGTCTTTCTCTTGTTTCCTCACATGCCTTGAGATCTCTGCACAGATGGTTCCCTTTTACCCTCCATTGTGAGTGGAAGCAGTCTGATGCTCTCACTAGATGCCCATATTTGAACTTTCGAGCCAGCATAATCATGAGGTGAATAATGCTCTTTTCCTTATAAATTACCCAGCCTCAAGTATTTGTTTATAGTAACACTAAATGAATAAAGACAGTTTGTAAATGTTTAACACTTGGAGGACTATAGTTCAATGCCCAACTTTCTTTTGGATATTTCCTCTAGCTCTCCCAGTATAAAATAAGAGAACCACCCCCCCATACTCCCATAAGACCGTGGAATTATCCTCCATGCTGTTCTCATAATAGTGAGTGAGTTTTCATGAGATCTGATGGTTTTATAAGTGTTAGGTATTTCCTCCTGCATTCATTCTCCTTCCTGCTGCCTTGTGAAAAAGGTGCCTTGCTTCCCCTTTGCCTTCTGCCATGATTGTAAGTTTCCTGAGGCCTCCCCAGCAGTGCTGAACTGTGAGTCAATCAAACCTCTTTTCTTTATAAATTACCCAGTCTAGGACAGTTCTTTATAGCAGCATGAAAATGGACTAACACATAAATTAATGAATATTAACAAGAGAATGATGAAGTAAATTGAAGTATATTTGTGTATTATACTACTATACTACAGTGAAAATAAATGAACATCAACATAGATAATTTTTGCATGCATATTGTCAAATGAAAAAAATTTTAGAAGAATACCTGTGAACAATGTCATTGATATACTGTTTATGTAACGTTTGAGTTGTACAAAAATAATACTCAATATTGCTTAGATATACAGACAAATGTGGTAAAAGTATAAAGACATGTATAGATATGTTGGACTTTCCCGAGGAAGATGGGATGGAAAAAAAATAGCACCTTTAGTGTATTTGTACTGTTTTATTTCTTAAGATTGGAGACAAGTATCCCTGCATTTATAATATTATTTCCTCCATATTTCTGTATGTCAGAAATATTTCACAATAGAATTTTCAAAAATAAAAAGAAAGAGGCAGCTATCTACTGACGCTTAAGGAGCCCTAGTGAGTCAGTGGGTTGGATGTCTTTTCTGTGATGTGTGTCATGTAGAAGCTGATGAGAAAAGCCTTTCCATGATCCTGAGAAGAAAGCACATTCTATTGTCCTGTGTTATATGGAGTTTTCCCACAGATCCAAAGGAAAGTTGATATTGACATTTAAAATTAACTCGAACTATGTGTTTTGGAGTACATAAAAAAAGAAAAAAAAAATGGCTGGGCGCGGTGGCTCACGCCTGTAATCCCAGCACTTTAGGAGGCTGAGGCGAGCGGATCACGAGGTCAGGAGATCGAGACCATCCTGGCTAACATGGTGAAACCCCGTCTCTACTAAAAATACAAAAAATTAGCCGGGCATGGTGGCGGGCGCCTGTAGTCCCAACTACTCAGGAGGCTGAGGCAGGAGAATGGTGTGAACTCAGGAGGCAGAGCTTGCAGTGAGCCGAGATGAGCCACTGCACTCCAGCCTGGGCAACAGAGCCAGACTCCATCTAAAAAAAAAAAGAACAAGTAAATGTTTCTGGAAAAAATCTGAACTACTTTTCCAAAGAAAATGATTCTGAGTCATGAGTCACCAAGTTCTGTCCGGATATATTAGGAAATTCAGGTCAAAGACCTTCTCAAATGTTATTGCTAATTGTTCTCTGTTAAATGTGGCTCCTCTTCTTATTTCTTGAGTTTCCTAAATAATCTGATTGTATTTTTTTTGTGGAGCATGAGCTTGCCTGTTTTAGCCCCAGCTGATCTTTGCAATGAAACCCAAATAAGTTGATCTTAGAAAATGAGAAGCTTTTAGTCAGGGAGAGCCAATAGCTGCTTTTTGGAAGTCAGACTCCAACAGGACCCCAAATGCAAGCTTTGCTTAACCTCTTGGCTTTGGGGTTGGCAAAGAGGGTCTCTGAGAGCTAGCTAAAACTCAGAGAAGGGCTTCTCAGCCAGCCTTGAAGAGAGGACTGCTCCTCTAGGTGTGGGTGGAAAGACTGACTCTATCATTTATTACTGATGTGACCAGTGGTGAGTTACTTAGCCTGTTTGAACCTTTGATTCCTCATCTGAACAGTGTGTTTTGAAGATTAAATTAAGTAATCTCTGATACATCCAGTATATACAAGACATGCTCACTGGCACCACTAGCCAGATTCAGACTGCAAGACACATTGGAACTGACTTTCTGAATATCCTCCAATAATTGCAAAAATAATCATTTACATTCAGTCCTTAAGACATTAGTATAAATGAATTTCTAGGTTCACTAAAACATCTCTGATAAATAGAGGACAATTAATAAAAGAGAGGCTTCAAATGGAGCACTATTTTCATATGTGGTGTGGCAGTAGTTCATGAAGTAGTTTTCAATGGTGCAGCTTTATATGCTTATATTGACAGCATTGTACTTAGCTTCTAGTTACCTTCTGGTGCAGAATATTTTTTGACTTTTTAGTAATAGCCATTCTCACTGGCATGAGACAGTATCTCTTTGTGGTTTTGAATTACATTTATCTGATGATTAGTGATGTTGGGCATTTTTTCATATGTTTGTTGTGTATTTCATGTGTATGTCTTCTTCTGAAGTGTCTGTTCATGTCCTTTGCCCACTTTTTCAGTGTTGTTTTTGCTTGTAAATTTGTTTAAGCTCCTTACAGATTCTGAAAACATATTAGACCTTTGTCAGATGCATAGTTTGCAAATATTTTCTCCCGTTCTGTAGGTTGCCTGTTTACTCTGTTGACAATTTATTTGCTGTGCAGAAGCTCTTTAGTTTAATTAAGTCCCATTTGTTTATTAATTTATTTTTTGCAGTTACTTTTGGCATCTTTATCACAAAATCTTTGTCAGGTCCTATGTCCAGAATGGTATTGCCTAGGTTATCTTCCATGGTTTTTATAGTTTGTGATATTACGTTTCAGTCTTTAATCCATCTTGAGTTGATTTTGGTATATGATGTAATGAAGGGGTCCAGTTTCAATCTTCTGCATATGGTTAAACAGTTATCCCAGCACCATTCATTGAACGGTTGGCCCCTTCCCCATTGCTTATTTTTGTCAAGTTTGTCGAAGATCTGTTGGTTGTAGGTGTGCAGCATGATTTCTGGACTCTGTATTCGGTTCCATTGATCTATGTGTCTGTTTTGGTACCAGTACCATGATGATTTGGTTACTGTAACCTTGTAATCTAGTTTGAAGTCTAGTAATGTGATGCTTCCAGCTGTGTTCTTTTTCCTTAGGATTGCCTTGGCTATTCTGGCTCTTTTTTGGTTCCATGTCATAAAATAGTTTTTTCTAATTCCGTGAAGAATGCCGTTGGTAGTTTTAAAGGAATAGCATTGAATCTGTAAATTACATTGGGCAGTATGGTGATTTTTAACGATACTAATTCTTCCTCTCTGTGAGCACGGAATGCTTTTTCCTTTGTTTGTGTCAACTCTGGTTTCTTTGTGCAGTGTTTTGAAATTCTTGTTGTAGAGATCTTTCGCCTCTGTGGTTAGCTGTATTTCTGGGTATTTTATTCTTTTAATGGCTATTGTGAATGGGATTGTGTTCCTGGTTTGACACTCCAGTTGGATGTTGTTGTTGTATAGGAATGTTACTGATTTTTGTACAGTTATTTTGTATCATGGCTACTGTTACTAGTACTTGTTTTCTCTAATCAACACTGCTGTTTTTTAAGTTTTTATTTTATTTTAAAAAATGGAATGCTTTATACATTTTCATGTCAGCCTTGCACAGGGGCCATGCTAATTTTCTCTTACCATTCCAATTTTAGTATATGTGCTGCCGAAGTTAGCACAACACTGCTTCTTATGGGTATATCATCACATCAAAAATACAAGAGTTCTGCAGTAGAGATTGGAAAATCAGTCCCACAGGGATGTGGAGGGGAAAGGGAAGAATGCAGGCAACAGTGCATTGAATCCATCACTTACTCCCCCCAACTTTCCAAGATCTGAGAAAAAAACAATCTCTTTATAAAAAGGTGAATGTGGCAAAGTAGAAAAGTCTGGATAGCATGTCAGAGATGGAGATATGTCTCCTACATGGTATCTAAGGCAAGCTGGTCAGAGTCTGTCATTTGTTCTTCTAGGGGAATCTATGAGGTCTCTAAGGTTCCTGGCTGGGTCCTCGAAGCTTACCTGTATATCCCAAATAGCCTTAGCTCTCTGCGTTGTATTTACTTGTAACTACATCACATTAATATGGTGATCTGTTACCGTCACATCAACAAATTCAAAGCCTCCTCATGTATCATGTAATCACTATGTACTGTGCATTTTCAGCACAGGAATAATGTTGTTCTCTTTAATTTCCTGGACTCAACAAAAGAATGACTCAATCAGAAAGAAATTCCACTTTGCATATGGTTAAATAATGCCTCAGAGATTTTCCCAACAGAAGAGAACAATGGAGTCTTGGCTCCTAAACACTGACATTCACCTGCTTTGTTTCCTATAAAAACTAGGCCAGGCTCTGTGAAATGGGCTGGCCAATGTTGTAACAGCTGTAAGATCAGCTTCTCCACTGTGAGTCTACACAGTGCCTGGAGTCAGAGGAAGGACACTTAATTTAAATAACCTGTCCATCAAACTTTGATTCTAATTATTTTTCTCTCTAATTATTTTCTCTGTTGGTATATTCTGAGATCCAGAAATCACCTGTCTATGTACTTGCTTTTTTGAGAAAGACAAGAGCTTGCATTTATGTAAAAAAAAAAAAAAGTAAGGACAATAACTCTCACATTTCAAAATTTACTTTCTAATACACAAAAATATATTAGGGGAACTAAGGTTAAGATTCTTTATCTTATTGTAATGAGATTCTAAGATGACTCAACTACCTTTAGTCTTTCTTAATGAGGAATCACAGTGGTTTTTGAGGGAGGGTCTACTTTTCTTAAGATGCCTGTGGAGCAGGAAGTTAGCTATGCAGGAAATAGGAAAAAGGGAGGGATAGAAATATTAGTGATTTCTGGCTACTGGACACATCCAGTTCTTGTTGATCATGCTGACCCAGGCAGGGGGTTCTCCATCTGACACTTCATGCTTTTCCTCCAACTGTATAAGCCCAGCGGCTTAAGAATGAGGATCAAAATTTTGTATATGACTAATTCTCTTCTCTCAAGACTGTGATTTTCATTTTGTCTCTAATAGATTTGCTGAAAGAAACTCCCAAAATATATTAAGTGGAAGAATATTTATTGTAATTAAAATGTTCCCTGAGTCAGCAAAGTTAGTGGCCTGATTGTGGAGGCGTCGGCAGACTCTTCAGGACTCCCCAACACGTTCCTCATCAGCTTGCTTCACAGGGAACTCTGTCTGACCCTGTGACCTGGATGCAGCCTGCATAGGGGGCCCAGCCCTCTGGGTGAGGTCACATGCCAACCTAGAACCCTTGGCCTGAGAAACCCCTGCCATTTCTTTTTAGGTGTCTGCATATCTAGAAGGCTACCATTTAGAATGACCCTGGGAAGCATGCCAGTCTCCTATGAAAGCATGCTGTACATTTCATCCCTTAGTTAGTAGGAAGCAATGAAGGGAGTTGGAGTTTACTCTTGGCTAAACTCGAGGCAGCAGGGAAAATCAGTACATGCCTCTTATCATCAAAAACCCAAGTTTGGTATCACATGTGCCTGGGAGGGAATGAAAGGTTGGTGAAACAGACCATCCCTATTGTTCCTTTTGCTGGAGTGTGCTATACTTAGAACACCAGGGGGACTTGTCACCATCATGGGCATTTAGAATGGCAGATGGCAAGCTGGGCGTGGTGGCTCATGCCTGTAATCCCAGCACTTTGGGAGGCCAAAGTGGGCGGATCACTTGAGGTCAGGAGTTCAAGACCAGCCTGGTCAACATGGTGAAACCCATCTCTACTAAAAATAGAAAAATTAGCTGGGCATGGTGGCACGTGCCTATAGTCTCAGCTACTTGGGAGGCTGAGGCAGGAGAATCGCTTGGATTCTCCAGAAGGTGGAGGTTGCAGTAAGCTGAGATCATGCCATTGCACTCCAGCCTGGGTAACAGAGCGAGACCCTGTCTCAAAAAAAAAATTAAAAAAAAAACATGGCAGATGGCAGCCTGTGTGTGTGTGACATACATTTACTTATAAACTTTTGTTTTTCCATACTTTTGTTTTATGATTAATTGCCTGTTAGGCATTTATTGTAGGTGTGATACTGTAAAATATATATTTGATCTTTGACCTGTTTTCTGACATACAACTTCTAAAATCCTTAAAATCTCCAAAATAATGTCTTTTTGTGTGCTAATGAGATGACTGGTGGCAGACAGCCCCCAGATAGCTTCAAATGGGGTGTATTAGTCCATTCTCATGCTGCTAATTAACACACACCTAAGATTGGGTAATTTATACAGAAAAAGAGGCTTAATGAACTCACAGTTGCACGTGGCTGGGGAGGCCCGCCAACCATGGCAGAAGGTGAATGAGGAGCAAAGGTACATGTTACATGGCAGCAGGCAAGAGAGTATGTGCAGGGGAGCTGTCCTTTATAAAACCATCGGATCTCATGAGACTTACTCACTATCATGAGAGCAGCACAGGAAAAACTTGTCCCCATGATTCAATGACCTCCCACCTGGTCCCTCCCATGACATGTGGGGATTATGGGAGCTACAATTCAAGATGAGATTTGGGGGGGTGGGGACACAGCCAAACCATATCATGGGGGCTGGCCCCCAGAAAGAACAAGAAATGATTAGAGTGCTAGATTTTCATCCCCATCTCCCAACCTCTGGGGAGGGGAAAGGGTTGAAGGCTAAGTTGATCACCAGCGTCCAATGGTTTACTTAATCATAAAATCTCAAAATGACTGACTTTGGGGAGCTTCTAGATAGCTGAACATGTGGAGGTTCTAGAAGGGCAGCATGCTCAGGGAAGGCATGGAAGCTCTGTGCCCCTTCCCTGATACCTTGACCTATATATCTCTTCATCTGTATCCTTTGTAATATCATTTATATTAAAGGTAAACTGGTGAATATGAGTGTTTCCCTTAGTTCTGTGAGCCACTCTAGCATATTACTCGAATTTAAGGAGGGGATCGTGTGACTGTTGATTTATAGCCAGCAGTTCAGAAGCATGGGCAAAACAACCTGTGCTTGTGATTGGTATCAGAAGTGGGGTGGAAGCAGTTTTGTAGGACTGAGCCCTTAATTTGTGGGAGCTATGCTAACTCGATGTAGATAGTGTCAGTATTGAATTGAATTAGAGGATACCCAGCTAGTGTCTGCTGCAGAACTGATTGCTTTGTTGGTGTGTAATACAAAACCACACATACATTTGGACACAGAAGTCTTCTGTGTAATTGTTGTGGTTTGGGAGCAGAGGAAAATAAGTTTGTTTTTTCCACAGTTTGTGTTTGTGTTTTTTCCACCCAGAGTGGGGAAAACACTTTCTAAAATGTTAAACATAGAGTTACCAATATGATCCAGTAATTCCATCCCAATGTATGTACCCAAAAGGATTGAAAGCAGAGTCTCAAGCAGGTATGTGTACGCCCATGTTCATAGCAGCACGATTTACAATTCGAAAAGGTAGAAACAATCCAAATGTTCACAAATGAATAAATGGATAAGCAAAATTAACATATACATATATGTATATCAAATAGATAGTTAGATAGTAACTATTACAGAACTTTAAAATGGAATAAAATACTGATACTTGTTATGATATGGATGAACCTGGAAAGCATCATGCTAAATTAAAGAAGCCAGACACAAAGGGTTGCGTAATGAATGATTCCATTTATATGAAGCATCCAGAATAGGCAAATCCATAGAGATAGTATTTCAGGAATCCAAGAGTAAAACTTTAAAAGCAGTTCAGATAATACATTTATTGAATATATTATCCACTCACACAGAGATTTATATAGAGGAGTCCCTATATGGAGCCTGTTCATGTTATTGGCCAGGTTTCTAGTGCAATTATTTCTCTTCTATCATCTTTCTAAGTTTTCTTTCTATCTTTTAATGTTAGGTTCTCTCGTCTACAGGACTTTACTTCAAGTAGCCTCAAAGCTTTTTTAGAAGTGGGTAAGATAAAGTTATAACTAAAAAGCTAACCAAAAACTCTCTTTACACTTAACAACAAACAAACAAAATTGCTTATTTGACCTGAAATAAAAATTTGATTAAAAAAGCTCACACCTCCATTGTTCTTTTGACTTAACATTCATGTTACCAAGTGTGAAAGGTTCACTAAACTGAATATGGTTTCATTGTCTTTTTCTTCATAAGAAGGTTTTGTTTAGTTGAGCGCTTTCTGCTGTGCAAGTTTTATGGTGAGGTTTCCCTCCAATCATACTGCCCATTGGTATGTTATGAAACAGTTTATGGCCTTCATTAACTTTGATGATAATAATTAAATGAAGCTGTGAATTATGTCCAGGGACAGCTCTCTGGGGTGTTCCTGATTCAGTTTCCACAGACAATCAAGAGATGGTTGGTCTAACTAAGCCAGAGTCCAGAATATTGTGACTTAAATATCTTCTGAAAATAGAAGTCTGTCCATAGAGAAAAAATATAAGAACAGAAACAAATATAAGTCAGTACAGAGAGATCCTTGCAATGAGCACAGAGATTGCAGTAGTGGAAGCTTCAGAGGAGAGGCAGTGCTTCCTCTGGGTGTCAGCCTGATTCGGTGAGGAGGAAAGGTCAGTGGCACCTGCTAAGCCCTTACAATGAACTGAGCATATAGTGTCTCTTTAGTCCTCACAAAACTCTCATAAAGATGCCGCATTGTGCCCACTGCCCAGAAGAGTGAACAAATGCTTGTTTCCTGGTAAACTTTATGACATAAAGCAGAGGTCCCAGCTATGAGAACTGAAGCTGTGGATATCTTACAGTCCTCAGTTCATACGGATGAAGGGGTATCTGGGCCCATGAGGGACTGTCTGATGGGCCATGGGCCAGGGTCCCCTGAGTCTTCCATTGGAGTCCCATGATTTTATGCCTGATTCTAAGGAAGACAGTGCTGCAAAAAGAAGTAAGAAACAATGGGAAGGCTAGATCACTATGCCCTCCAGAGTATATTCAATGACCGATGTGGAGTCCTCAAAAGAGGCAGCCATGTGGCAGGACAGGGACAGGGGTGCAGGCGTGGGTGCACCATGTTAGCTTCATAGACGTACCACCGGGCATCTCCTAGGGAGGCTAAAGAAGGAGTGGAAAATGGCAAATGTCTTTGTGAGACAAATAGTCCCTCTGAAGCACAGGGAAAATGCTTTCTGGAGAAACTGAGAATTATATGCAGAGGGGCTGAGGGTGAGAGCAAGTCTGTGTCCTGCCTTCATGGAACGGTCTACATCAGACGTCAGACACCGGTGCTGCCATCACCACAACCCAGGTTTTACTTTGTCTGGTATCATCTGGAAAGCACACAGTGATAAGTAGAACATTATTTTTTGTGCTGTTCTCAACCTCTAGAAAAGGAAGCACAATTGAATTGTAACGAATGCACTCTTAAAGGAATAGACAAGTAGATCAATGCTGTGGAACACAATTCAGAAAGTGACCAGTGAATATTTGGAATTTTAGTATCCGATAAAAGTGGTCTCCAAACCAGAGTGTAATGAAGGGCTACTTACTTAATAAACGATGTTGAAATAATTTGTTATCCCTTTGGCAAAAAGTGAAGTTAGGTCACTTTATCACACCACGAAAACAAAAAGCTAGGCAAATCAAATGCCTAAAAATAAAAACGTCAGTAAAATAGAGTATATTTCTGACCTTGAGAATAAGAAAGGAATTATTGAGAAACAAAAATGCAAAACTTATACAGTAAAAGATGGCCAAATATAACCATGTTAGGGACATGCATCAAGTTCTCAGAATTGTCCTATTGAAGCTTTTCTTGGTTTGAGCAGAACAAAAATGCGTCATCTCTCACTGCCTCCATGGAGGTGAAGGGCTGATGCTTTCATCAAAACCTTTCTCCACTTAATATCCTTCTCAAAGTCCTTTCAGGTCCTTGACATAGTTCAGGAATTAAGAGTCACATAACTATTTTTGGCCACTTCCATTGGTGCCCTCCATAATGATCTTGTGTTTTACTTTAGAATATAGTGTTGATTATGTTGGGACCTCAGCCAAAGCTAAGATTAAATAGCTATTTTTCATATCTTGGTGTGTGAATGTGTGTGTGTACTGTGTGTGTCTCATGACACTTCAAATTGATAGCAGCAGTAACTCTCAGGCAGAGGAATGAGTGGAGTAGTGGTCAAGAGCAACATTAACTTTATCTGTGTTGTTTGAATTTTTATAGTGACAATATATTCATGTATTACTTGCATAATTAAAAATAAATGAAATTAAATATACTCTAGCCTGTGCTGGATATGTTTCTGCAACTTAATTTCCATCTGCCAATGAAATAAATCTGAAACCTTTCATTTGGGTTAATGGTCCAACTTAATGTGTCGCTCTGTTGGAAAAAAACCAAATTGCAAGGAGCTCTGTGCTTTGGATTGCTCTTAAGGTCACAGCGTTTTCTTCTGATATTTGCTTTTTCCAGATATATACTCAGTGTGTAATGTACATTTGTCCTGGTCCTTGGCTGACCTAAAGGAGTAAATGGCAAGGCCAGCAACTTCCTCTTTTGCAAACATGAGAGAATACATAGCTACCTGGTCCATTTCCAGCTGGAATCAAAGTCCAGTAGGTAGAATGTTTATTTGAACAGTGAAATTAAATGGGCTTCTGTTTGTCTTCCCAAAATAAGCTGAATAACCACTTTTGTGATTTGCAGAGAGCATCCTGGGGATATTTTGGCAAAGGGGCAGTCGTGAAATGAAACGAGGTGATAAGTGCAAAATGGATACTGTGACTTTGGCTGGAAGCACGCGAGGCATAGCACTGAAGGCACACATACCAATCTTTCCCAGGCACCTTTCCTCTGCATAGTCTTCCACACTGCAGTAACAATACCTTAGTGGTACCTGGGGAGTGTTTTTTATAAACATTTCAAAGTGCTTCCACACCTTCACTGGCCCATTTTACAGCTATCGAGTGCCCATAATGGTTGGTTGCAGGGCTGGGAGTAGAAAGAGCTATTTCCTTTGAGAGCCTAGCTTGGGGAGGTAGACACTTCAGCTAGCATTATAGCCTTCTGGAAAGGGCTTTGAGAGAAGGAAATACAGGAGCTAGGGGATAGCAAAGGCAGACATTAGAGGGAGGTGGGACAAGCTGGGTTGCTTTGGGAAAAAAGAGTGGCACAGGCTGAGGCACTGAGGTCTGGAATTGCACCATGGGTTTTGAGAAACGTAGGTAATGAGGCCAGGACGTGAGCACAGTGAAGCTTCAGCCACATGGAGGGTCTTGTATGATCATTCATGGAGACTGAACCTGACGTAAAGGCAAGAACATTTGATGGATTCTAAGCAAGGGAGGGACTGGGATGTATTTGCACTCCAGGGTGAAGCATCAACAGAAAGGAAGCACCACTGGAGGTTAGGAGGCTAATTATGGAGCTCTGTCAGCAATCTGCACAAATGAGGCTGCTCTAAGACAGAGGTACCCGGAAAAGTGGGAAGAAAATAGAATTGAGAGAAATGAAGGAGCTTCTATTGGTGACTTCTTGGATGCTGGAGAGGCATGGAGAAGGGTGTCTGGGTCGCTGTACCCATCCAGGCACCATTCACAAAGTAGTGAGACTAAAAGGAGGATTAGGGTCAGGGGAGAGTTGAAAAGTCTGCTTTTATAATATGTACTTTCCCACACTTTCTACCCAAATTCCAGTGAACTGGGTATGATTGCAGGTTGAAGTTCGTCTTCTGGCAAGGAATTTTGGACACTCAATAAATGGACTTATCCAAGGCTTCCACCTGGTTATACCAAATATGGGAATATAATGGAGTTTTATTTGCTCTAGCACAGAGTTCCTTTAACTGAGCTGTGAAAAGTTGAGTCCCTTTGACTGTACATCTACTCACTGTGCCTTAGAAGGCAGGATATATACCAGATGCTCCTTGGACAGAATTCCTTCCCTTATTCAGCGCATGTTTATGAATGCCTCCTCTGAGCCAGGCATGCTTGAGATACTAGGAATTCAGCTGTGGAAGTTCAACTCTCAAGAAGCTCACATCTAGGGCGTGGAGTTACAGAAATCAGACCGGAACATGATACAGAAGGGACTAGGTGCTATGGAGAGAAGTGAGCTGGGGAGGGGATACCCTGTGTTGGAGCGGAGGCTACTTCTTTAGAAAGATGAGGGAAGGCCACTCGAATCTGATGCTGAGCAGAGATCAGGGATTTTGTATAAGGGAAGTGAGGGAGTGAGTCATGTGGCCACCTCAGGAGAGCATTCCAGGATAAGAAAACGGCAGGTGCAAAGGCACTGCTGCAGGGAGGTGTTCGATATTTCCAAGGAGTGTGGAGAAGTCCCGTGTGGTGGCTGCAGAGGGAGCAGGGGGAGGATGATGGGAGGTGAGAATAGAGATGTCTGAGATACGCCCTCAAGAGCCCTAGAGGCCATGCGAATTGCATGGGACCCACTGGAGGGAGCCATTCCCAGAGCCGTGACAGGTTGGGACCTGCCTGCAAAGGACCACATTCTGGCCGTGGGGAAGGACAGAAGCAGGAGACCAATTTGGAGGCTGGGGCCTGGGGCCTAGGACAGGCATGGTGAGCAGTGGTCAGTTTCTGAATCCATTCTCAGGGTAGACACAATAGGATTGGTGATTGATTGAATATGAGATGTGAGACAAAGACAAACGCCAAGGATGGCTCCGAGGGTTTTTCCTGAACAGCTGCCAGGATGAAGTTGGCATTGATTTAGGTGGAGGAAGAAAGGAGGGAGCAGGTTTGGGAGCTGGAGATAGAGATTCATTTTTGAAAGTGTTAATTTGAGATGTTCAATTAGACACACAGTGGAGATGCCAAATAGACAATTATACAGGAGTCTGGTGCTGAGTGTTGAGGTCTGGGATGGAGACATCACCCTGAGGGTCCTTAGCATTTAAATGCTGTTTAAAACCAGGAGGTTAGATGAGCTCATCAAGGGAGAGAGAAGGGATAGAAGAGGGAGAGGGTCTGAGGACTCAGCCCTGGAGCATAGATAATTAACAGGCAGATGAGGAGAAACTGGGAGAGGAGACTGAGAAGGAACAGCAGGCAAGAGAAAGAGGGCTAAGGGAGAGCCATGACCTACAATCAGGTCAAGAAGCATTTCTACAGGAGAGATTTATGCTGCTGATCTTCCAATAGATCAAGTAGTGTGGAGACCACCGAGACCCAGCCACTGGAGACCATTAGCCTAGAGAGGTCATTGGTGGCCTTGCCAAGCCCTGTTTTGATTCCAGGTTCGGGAGACAGAGTGTAGTCAGAGGAGAGGAATCACAGACAGCCCAGTGCAGACAATAGGCAACTCTTTCAAAGAGTCATCTTATAAAGGTGAGTGGACAATCAGAGGAAACCTGGGGTGGGTAGGGGGCGGGTGGTGGCAGAGTTCATTTAAATGTGTTTGTGTTTTAGTGGGCAATATGACCACATTTTTCATGCTGATAGAATTCATTCTGGAGAGAAAGACACACTGGTGACGTAGGAGTGATACCTTAGATCATTCACATGTTGGACTAATTAGCAGGCACTGCATGTGTTAAGGAAGAGGAATTGGGGTTGTTCAAGAACTCCTGTAAATGGAGATCACCTGGCTAAGGGAGGGGCTGGTAAGAGTGGCTTATAAGCATTCAAAATAAATGTATCGGGGCTGTCCCTCAGGGAATGAGAAAATGTTGGATTCATGCTTTGTACTTTATATTACAGTGAATTCCAGATGTATTAAATTTAAATGTTAAAGGGTAAAATTATAAAGGTTTTGTGGTAAAGCACAGAAGAAATTTTAAATTTTAAAAGCAATCTTGGGGTGTGGAAGACCTTCTGGAGCATGACACAAAAGCAGGGACCCCAAATGAAAATGCTGATAAATTCAACTTCATACAAGTAGAAAAATTCCACATAGCTAAAAATAATCGAAACATTAAAAAATACAGGGGAAATGTCTATAATTCATAAGATCAATAAAGAGCTAATTTCAAAAATATATGAAGCTTTTACAGATCAATAAGATAAAGACAACCTAAAGGGGAAAATGAAAAATGTTCCCAGATAGGCATTATAAAGTGGTATGACTTACATGGAAGACAGTCTGGCAATATCTTTTAAACTTAAAAATGCATATGCCTTTTTCCTAGAAATTTCATTATAGATATTTTCTTACAAATAAACTTCTACATGTGTGAAATAATGTTTACCCAGGAATCTTTGTGGCAGGATTGATTGTAATAGCAAAATATTGGAGGAAACCTAAAGGTGATCTCTCAGTAGGAGGCTGGTTTTATTATAAATTATGAGACAGCTATACAAGGGAATACTATGCAGTCATTAAAAAGAACAAGGCAGCTCTTATGTAGTTAGATTTCTGAGATACACTGTGAGAAGAGGGAGATCTAGAATACTTTGTTACATTTTTACAATATATAAAACTGTTGAATCATACTCCACCATTTGTCACAGAAGCAACGTAGGAGTAAAAATAAATACACAGTCATGCCATGCCAAAAGCTGTGAGGTATGTTCCCTGCAGATGAGAACAGTGAGGAATCTCTGAAGCTGGAAGCCATAAAGGGAAGGTGGAACACAAAACAGCAAAGCCGAGGACACATGAGCCCTACAGGTGGGAGTAAAGCCCTCCTGCAGAACCTCTGATTAATTCCTATCCCAGATTTCAGGGAGGCCCTGGGAGAGAGTAGGTCTTCAATAGGCAATTAACTGAAGACTTATGAGAAAACTGTTTTATTCTTCCATTTTCAGAGAGGCCAGTGTAGATGTATGATTTAATAGTTAGTCAGGACTAGGGCTCTCTGAATTTAGAGTCCTTAGAGGAATCGAATAGAACTTTCTTAACTGGGGGAAGGTTATTAATCAGTGAGCTACAACAAATATCGTATGTACTGATGAGATAACAGAAGCCTTATCATCCATGGGGAATAAACCAAAGGTACACTACCAGTGCTGCTGTTTAATATTGCACTGAGCCTTGCTCAAGGCAGTAAGTCAAGATTTACAAAGATAACAATTAGCTCCAGCCTAGGCAAAAAGAGTGAAACTCTACCTCAAAAAACAAAACAAAACAAAAACAAAAAATAATTAGATACTGGACAGAGATAACACTCTCATTAATTACAGATTGCTTATGACTACTTAATGAAAGCCTTTTATATTTAGCTACATTAAAAACCCTCTTGTTAGACAGTTCTAGTTAGGGCGAGGCACGGTGGTTCACGCCTGTAATCTCAACACCTTGGGAGGCTGAGGCAGGCGGATCACCTGAGCTCAAAAGTTCAAGACCAACCCGGCTAAACATGATGAAACCCTGTCTCTGCTAAAAATAGAAAAATTAGCCGGCAAGGTGGCACATGACTGTAGTCTCTGCTACTCGGAAGGATGAGGCAGGAGAATTTCTTGAACCTGGGAGGCAGAGGTTGCAGTGAACTGAGCTTGCGCTACTGCACTCCAGCCTGGGTGACAGAGCAAGACTCCATCTCAAAAAAAAGAAGGTTCCCGTTAGTTTTCAGTGGTTTCTTGATTTTTTTTTCTAAGCAAAAGTACCTGTATACAGTGTTGGAACAAGTTAGAAAATAAAGTTAGATATTAATACACATCTATTTCTGTTTCTTCTCTTTTCTCTTGCTCTCATTACATACACACTCACAAAGAAAGATGTTGATGGATTTAAGATCTAAATATGAAAGCCAAAACTATGAAACTATTAGGAGAAAATTTAAAAGAATACTTTTATAATCACTATTTTTCTCAGAGGCCACAAGGGAAAAAACTGATCAACTGGCTACAAAAAAAAAATACCAAAAACTTCTGCACCCTAAAACAATCATTAGATTAAAATTGTTTACTTTTTTTAACAAAGTAAAATAACAGGAATAATCAGGGGCATCATTGGGTCAACGTATTGGTTGCAACTGATTAACATCCATAATATAAATTAATAAAATGATAAACAACTGAGTTAAAAATGAACAAAAGGTATAAATAGGCAATTAACAGAAAAAAAGAAGAATATTAATAGTGGTAATTTTGTTCAGCCTCACTGGTAAGCCAGAAAATGTAAATTAATGCTATAAGGCATGAATATATGTGTGTATATATAATATACATGTTATAGATTATATATTATATAACATATTATATATAATGTATATTTATATTATATATAAATGTATATAATCATATGTATTATATATAAATATATGATCATATGTATAGTATATATTTAGTTATGTAGAAATATATTAGCTATGTAGAATATTATATATAATATATAGACAGCATATATTATATAACATATGTAGATATAATATACATATATTATATATAATATACATATATTTATTATACATAGGTATATTTTGAGTTTTATTTTGTTATATAGGTAATAAAATAAAAGTTTATTTTATTATATAGGTAGACTCATGTCATGGGAGTTTGTTGTACATATTATTTCATCACCCAGGTATTAAGCCTGGTACCCACCGAACAGTTATTTTTTTTCTGCTTCTCTCTCTCTTCCCGCCCTCCACCCTAAAGTAGGCCCCCGGGTCTGTTGTTCTCTTCTTTGTTTACATGAGTTCTCATAATTTAGCTCTCACTTATAGGTGATAATATGCAGTATTTGACTTTCTGTTCCTGTGTTAGTTTGCTAAGGATAAAAACATCCAGTTCCATCCATGTTCAAGCAAACATATGATCTTGTTGCTTTTTATGGCTGTGTGGTATTCTATGGTGTATATATACCACATTTTCTTAATCCTGTCTGTTATTGAAGAGCATTTAAGTTGATTCCATGTCTTTGCTATTGTGAATAGTGCTGCAATGAACATTTACGTGCATGTGTCTTTATGGTAGAATGATTTATATTCCTCTGGGTATATACCTAGTAGTGGGATTGCTGGGTTGAATAGCAGTTCTGCTTTTAGCTGTGTGGGGAATCGCCATACTGTTTTCCACAATGATTGAACTAATTTATTATACTCCCACCAACAGTGTACAAGTGTTCCCTTTTCTCTGTAACCTTGCCAGCATCTGTTATTTTTGAACTTTTTATTACTAGTCATTCTGACTGGTATAAGAAGCACTGATATTTTTAACAAAAAATTACAGATAAAATGTAACCATCCTTGGTAAAGATGTGGGTAAATGGCTCTTTCACAAATTGTTTGCAGCAGTATAAAATGGTAGGAGACACTTTGGAAGGAAATTGAAAGTATCAAAGTGTGTTCAACTTGCATATGCCTTTGAGCAAATGATTCTGTTTCTAGAAATGTAACCTATGTGAACATCTACACATGCTTCCCAAAATATATACAAGATATTCATCATTATTAATTGAATAATATAAAATGGAAACAACTTAAGTGTCTATTAATAGAGAATTATCAAATAAATTCTATTTTATTCACACTATGGGAAAGTCCATAGTCTATGCTCTAAAATGCTGTACATACTGCCTCTCAATTCAACTACACTGCCTTTGCATATTCCCAATAATGTGCCTTCTGAAACAGTAATTAATCAACTAATCAATCAGTTAATCCATCCATTCATTCATCCTTGCTTGCCTTAATTTTACAATCATTTATTTGAGCCAACTAGGAACCATGCAGTCTGCTATGTTCTAACAGATATAAAGACTTTTTTTAAGTCCTCAAAAAAAGTCTCAGGTGCATGCATGTTGTAAGAAATTAATGTCACCCTGTTTATCATATGGAGGCTGCTCCTATTCCATAGTATTATTTATAAAAACATTCCACTGGAAATATCTTTCCTAGGCAATTGATGGAACATGGCTGAATCTAAATCTTGTTTTAGGCCCTTATTAGCAAAATAACTTTGCACAGGCTGCCAAAACTCACTGGCCCTCAGGCTTTTCATCTGTAAAATGGGGTAAGGATACCAACTTTGCTATAACTTGGGAAAAGTTAAATGGAAGATGAACATGGCATGTAAAAGAGGTTAAATAAATTTTTTCTACTTGAAGTGTTACCCTCAAGGAACTCATATTCCAGACTGTGAGAAGACAGACAGCCAAAGGTGTGATGACAGAATTGGGTAAAAGAGTGTCATGAGAGAGGTAATCACAGGTAGGGGTGACACTGAAAATGTTTAGCATGTAGTCTCACTTGTGTACCAGCCAATGCAGGCACACTCATCAGTGACCAGCAGTACTGGTACAGGGCCCTAGAAGTCCTTTGATGGTCCAGGCATCAGCCCTTTGGGAGCTGGATCAACAGAAGGTGAGGTAGGGAATTTCTAGGGGGCAAAAGCCAGGGCAGCCAAGGCTATGGAGAAGGATTCTGGGGGTTGCATGGGTGGGGTTAGCACAGTGACTATTTCCAATAGGTGCAGAAGTATTTTAATATTTTAAGCATTGGCTTGAATTTATTAATGCCAGAAGTAAGGAGTGAATTGCAATTTTCCTTTCCTAAGTCTAATAAAAGGCACAAATGAGTAATAAAAATCATTTTGAAGTTTTGGACCAACAGTAACCAAATGAAGTAAAGCTTAACCTGGAGCCACAAGGTCCAAAGCTTGATGGCAAAGGCAAAAAACAGAAAGTCTTGGAGAGGACAGGGAGACCTCAGTGGGGATGGTTCCGAATAACCCCTCTCCACCCTCAGAAGCCACACTAAGCTGACAGAACCCTTAAAATTCTCACTGAGTACCCACATCTTTCTTTATGTGTACCACATAAAGAAAAGGAGCTCTTTATCTGACAGATAAGTGGAGATGGCTGTTGGAGAGACAGATGTGAAACTAGACATGTGATCAACAGAGCAGTCACTCTCTTTATCCAAAGAGAGGACATGGCAGCTACACAAGGAATTGGGGGTATTCTCAGTGGGAGTAGGACCACCCCCTACTCCCATACCAACCAGATGAAATGAGTCCTGGTAAAGAATATTTAACAAATGCTTCAAAGGAGAGCTGAATGCAGGCATTCTTTTTAAAAGAAGAAAGAAAGGAAAATTAAAAAGCAGCATTCATTTAGCATTCCCTGAACTTCTAACATGTTCTTGGGGTAGAGAAAATGAGTGGACTATGATATATTCACTCATCTGAAAATTATAGATCACTGAGAAAACAGTAACCAAGACTTTATCAGAACAAACAACGTGCCTAATCAGAGTTGGGCAAACATAAGCCAGATGGAAAATGCAATATGATGACCAAGTCAACCTCTTTTAGGTGCAAAAGTACCATGTATGTGGGGGTGGGGACCACAGGAATATGGTGTGAAAAATTAGAGGAAGCCAAGCTAGAAGAAAACATGGGATGAAAGGAAATTATTAGCAATCGTTTTATGTTACAGAGCGATTTAGTAAGAATGAACATTCGGGTTAGCTCAAGATAAAATGATCAAAGGCAGTTAAATAGAAGAGAACTTTCAGATCGCAGGACATAAGCAAAAACCCAGTTGTTACTGAACTCAAACATAAACTTGGTTAAAAATATGAAAAGATAACTGCAGACTGGGAGAAAATACTTGCAAATCATTTCTGCGGTAAAGAACTTATATTCAGAATATGTAAAGAGTACTCAAAATTGCATAAGAAAACAAGAAATCCAATTGTAAAAGAGGCAAAAGATTTACCAAAGTGAAATGAAAACTGTGTTCACACAAAAACTTACAGCCAAATGTTTATAGTAGCTTTATTTGCAATCAACCCAAACTGGAAATAACTCAAATGTCTCTCAAGAGAGGAATGGATAAACACACTGTGGTACATCCATAAAATGTAATAGTATAGAGCAATAAAAAGAACAAGTTACTGGTGCTGGCAACAACATGAATGGATATCAAATGTGTACACTAAATGAAAGAAGCCAAAGTCTACATAATATACGATCACATTTATATAATATTTTGGAAAAGGCAAAATGATACAGACAGAAAACAGATTGGTGGTTGCCAGGGCCCACAAAAGGGTGTGAGCAAATATTCTGAAGATGAATGATTGTTCTATATGTTGATTGCAGTCGTGGTTACGTGACTGCTTATCAACGTAAAGAACTCTGCATTAAAAGGGTGAATTTATGGCATGTAAATAATGCCTTAATAAGAAAATGAAAAATAATTTAAAAAAATAAATTAGAAACACCAAAGAACAGGGAAAAGTCTAAAATATCATATTAGTGATGTGAAGAAAAGACCTAATAAATGTCACTGAGTAATGTAAATGATAAAGGCAAAAATATTAAAATAGGAGAGAAACTAATATGTTTGCATACCATTCAACATAAGGTAAAGTGATGTCTCTGAAACAAAACAAAAAACCCTACAAATGGAAAAATATATTTGATATTTAACGTTTTCTGAAAGAACAAATAACGACCATATTTTTAAAAAATCGTTCCAGAATTCTTAATACTTAGACACTTAACTACTTAAGCTATTGTGTTTTATAAGTACTCTTTTTTCCCATGAATCCAGGCAGAAAAGTAAAATTTTTACTACAAAGAAAAAAATTCAACTGGCCTCAGGCTTTTCTACACTGATTGCTTGTACCAAAAAAATACGAAGTCTTAAGACAAAAAGACCCCTAAAAGAGTCACTTGGTTATTCATAGTCAAGGTGCCTTCAAAATCAAAAAGTAATAAGGAAACATTGTTAAACATGAAAGAACTCAAGTGAACATCTTGGAACCACTTTGGAAATTAAAAAACAAACAAGGCAGGGCATAGTGGCTCATGCCTGTAATCCCAGCACTTTGGGAGGCTGAGGTGAGTGGATTGCTTGAGTCCAGTTCGAGACCAGCCTAGGCAGTATGATGAAACCCCGTCTGTATAAAACACACAAATATTAGCCGGGCATGATGGTGCCTGCCCATAGTCCCAGCTACTCAAGAGTCTGAGGTAGGAGAATTGCTTGAACCCGGGAGGCAGAGGTTGCAGTGAAACAAGATGGCACTACTGCACCCCAGCCTGGGCACTGAGAGAGACTCTGTCTCAATAAAAATAAATAAATGAACAATTTTTAAAAATAAATAAAAATAAAAACCAAAACAAACAACAAATAGCTCTGTGTAAGTCTCATCTAACCAAAGGGTTTTTTAAAAAAGTAAAGTGAGCAGGAGAAAATATATTAAATGGCTTTGTAGTAAGGATTGAATCCATTTAAGTATAAAACTTGTTATTAATAATCATAAGAATTATGGGTTCAGATCATCTTGCAGACATGATGTGCCTGAAAAATTATTTAAAAATGTTCTAAAATAACAAACAATTGGATCTTGGCAGAATTGCTACGAGCCCACGTCTAAAACTGAAGCATAAAGATTTGCTTTAAATGGATCTGACTGTTACTTTGTTTTCCTTAATCTTCATTTTTTACTTTAGAAACGTCTTTTTGGAAATAACACTTCTGTGGTAAAGAGACATTTATTTCAAAGGGAAGTGCCTCTCTAGTTAGTCCTTTCATTTTCAACTTCAATTCAAATTCAGCTAAAATTAATACAATAATTTTGATAAAAATACAATCTATAGAATGGTCTAATATTTAGAACAGTTTTCCTAACTCGCTATCCTTTTAGCTCTGCATATGCATAGAAAGATACCTGCAGTCACAATAATATTAAAAATAGTAATAATATTTAACATTTCTGTCACATATATCCTAGGTGTTTTACGTGGGTTGGCTCATGACAGTAACCCCTGTGGTGTAAATACTATCATCATCATCTTCATTTACAGATGAGGAAACTGAGACATCGTTGTGTCCTGCCTGGACACACGTGACTGGACCAGGAGAGACCCAGAAGCAGTCAGGCTGGCTCCTGCCTGGCTCCTGCTCTTTTCTGACGTGCTTAGTGACCTCCTAAAGGTTCATGGTGGCCAATTCTAAGAGAAGGAATATTTTTTTCACTTTTATCTATGTATGTATTTTTCCATAATTGTCTGAATTCTTTTAGTTATGTGTATTTGTTTAAGTAAGAAAGCATAATTTAAAAAAAATTGTAAAGAGTTAGAAGTAAGTTTAAAATAGGCTAAGATATAAGTGGGATGTTGAAAATGTAGATGGATTTACTTCTTTGAATTTGTATCTTAAATTTTTACATTTTAACATATTGAAGAAAAAATGAGTGATCTGATTTAAAGTGAGACTGATTCCCTTTTAGGCAGACCAGCCAAGTAGCCATTTCTCTTTGGGTTTAATTTCACTTTTCATTTTTATATTAGTAGTACTTGATCCTTTGCCTGTTAATTTCTCCAAAGTTCATTATTTAGAAATACATGTGTTCCTGCTTCTTCTCAAAGTGCATTGGTATCCACCAAGAAGCAGAGTGCTGTTTTTAAAGGGAGTGGAGTATAAATAATTACAGTGACAAAAAATGGGAAGGAAAAGATGCCTATGGGAAAAACATGTTATTTTTAAATAATTGTTTTTGGAAGAACCAATGTTGGGTCTTTATAAACTTCATTACAGAATTTATACAAGGCTCTGTCACCAACTCTCTCTGTTCATCTCTACTAAGCCTACTGAGAAAAATTTTAAGGTGCTTATCTTACATATTTATATAAATAACTTATTCATATAAATAAATATTTTATCATCATCCACAAATGACTGGATGGATTCTCAGTAAATCTGGGGAGTATTAGAGGTATAGATGTACTTCAATATTTAGGCTATCTAGTGAGCCAGAAATTATATCAGGAGGCATGGGAGTCATTTCAGAGCAGCTGGTACTGAGGAAAACAATTTATTAAATTCAGAAATTGAGTTTTGAGACCATCTAACTTAAAATTATAGGCTTTGAAACATAACCCCCACATTTTTTCAGGTTTTTTAAAGAAGCCCCTTAAAGGACAGGCAGTCACCTCCATTGCCACTAAGACATCGCTAGAGGCTGGTGTGAACCCTAAGCTGGGCCAGGAGAGAGGAAATGCCCAGTGGTTTCATACTCATGCTGGGATTGGAAGTCACAGGACCAAAACCCATGGACAGCAGGCACTGTGACCCTGCTGCGTGGAGTCAGGACGATTCATACCTGTGATTCACCTTAACCATGATGTGCCTGGGCACTCTGGAAAGGGCAGCTAGAGACAGTGATAGAAACAGGTAATGTATTGGGGGGTCAATATGGGGGTGCCCCCTGCGCCAAGCATGCATAATCCCCTCCAATCCTAACAACTGATCAATGAGGGAAATTTAATTATCCAGTGATGTTAATGAGCAAATAGAGGCTTGAAACGATGAAGAACATTTCTCAAGGTGACACCTGGAGAATGGCAGATGCAGCAGATAAACCAGGGCTGGTTGAGAGCATGACTGTGGGGTTTTGAATCCCTGCTTCACCACTGACTAAGGTGTAGGCTTAGCATGTTTCTCAACTTTTCTGCAACTCGGTTTCCTAGTCTATAAAGTGAAGAAAATAATAATATAATTGTTGTTGGGCTGTGATGAGGGTCAAACAAGCTAATAAATATAAACCTCAGGGTGGTGTTTGACACGTGGAGGAGCCCAGAAAACAGGTGCAATTATTCTCATGGTTATGGTGTCTCACAGTGCCACATATGCTCAGCTTCTTTCACGCTCCACATAGCCACAAGAAGATATTGGATGTTCCCCAGAAAAGTAACGTGATTGACTTTTCAAACTCTATACTGATTTTTAAAACTGCAGGGCCCTGAATTCAAGATTCCATGACTAGAAAATGCCTGGCACTTCCTTACAAGCCTCTAATATTGTCACTCAAATGATGGACAGTGAAACTTGAGTAAGGATGGAGGTGGCAAGCAGAAAATGGCAACTTTGCCATGATGACATGAGGCTCCCTGAAGGATTCTAAGTGGTGGCATTCTTGATAACTGTGTTAGTCTGCTCTCATGCTGCTAATAAAGACATACCAGAGACTGGGTAATTTATAAAGGAAAGAGGTTTAATGGACTCACAGTTTCACATGGCTGAGGAGGCCTCACAATCATGGCAGAAGGCAGAGGAGAAGCAAAGGCATATTTTACATGGCAGCAGGCAAGAAGTGCATGTGCAGGGCAGCTCCCCTTTATAAAACCATCAGATCTCGTGAGACTTTTTCACTCTCAGGAGAACAGCACAGGAAAGACCTGCCCCCATGATTCAATTACCTCCCACCTGGTCACTCCCACAACACAGTGGAATTATGGGAGCTACAATTCGAGATTTGGGTGGGGACACAACCAAACTATCAGTGACTAATTTGGCTTCACACCCATTGACTCTGTCATGGCCTTAATCTCTGGGTCTGCCCCCTCTCTGAAGGTGCTCAGAGTCTCACATAGTCAAAGCCACTTGGTCTTCTGTTGAATGTCACTAAGGAGTCACAAGACAAAGGCTAGGCAGAGAGGGTTAGGTCGTGTATGTAGTGCACCAACTGACTGAACTATACTAATGAATCAGTAACTTTTTCATTCAGGTAGACAATCGATGATTGGGGTTGTTGTTTTACCTGGATGAAAGGTGGGTGTTTTAGACACCTCTTTGTATTGGTGTCATCATTTCTTTAGCAACATTACCAAACACTGGCATTTTTCTTGTCTCCTATTGACTTGGTTGACATGACTATAAACACTTATCCCTTGTTACATGTTCATTTTCCACTGGAATAAATTTGGAAAAAGAAAAAAAAAAAGAAGAAGAAAAGCTGGCCTACTTTTGACTAAGTAGTGAAAATAGAGACTGAGAGATAAGTTCAGTATTTCCTGGGGGATTAAGAGAGAAGCTGCAGGGGATTCCAGAGTCATTCCAGAAACATAAAGAAAAAGCAGGTGAAAAAAATGGCTCAGAGTAATGTCCCTGCATCAGCTAGTGGTATGTATCACTCTTCAAGCATTAGGGCCAATACTCAGGCATCTCAAATGGAGAGGAGGGTGGACTCACAGAGAAAGAGAGGAGAAATATTCTATTAATATTTGAGGCTTTCCAGAGGGATGCTTTTGGCAATGGGGAATTGCCTAACTGAGGAGTTCTTTGATTCCTTCTCACATCATGGAGATATTGTTATGTTTATGAGATACCATTAATCCCCTCTCTAATGTCAGCCTTTCCCCTTGGCTTAAAGTGAGCCTTCCTCTCTGCCTGTTCTAAATGGGAACGATGCCTCTGTTGGCTAATTTGCAATAGGCCCTGTGATCAGGCAGTTCTCTCCCACACAGTAGTTGAACCAATCTTTGTGGGTGAGTAATGGAAGTGTCTGGAGTCTGTACAGTTACAGCTTAGAGGATGTCATGCATCATGCCTCTCGCGGAGTTTCTTCCCCAAGGCAGTGGGGACAATCATGCACTTGATCCCTTGTTCCAGGAACATCCAAACTGAGGCATCAGTTCTTGCAGTCTAGTGCTCCATTGTATCCAGGTGAACCTGAGCAGGTTTGCTACCTTTGTCACCCAGAAAGTTCCCATGCCTTCCAGGTGGTCTTCTTACCTGCCACAGTTCAGTCTTACCAATACCCTAAGTTGCAACTCTGAACACTCCTCCCCATGCTCTGACCCGTCTATTGACTCCACAGCCCCTTTATTTGTCCACCTCACGTACTGTGCTCCTGTAAGACCAAGCTGCTGAAATTCCCCACACGCTATGGGGCTCTAGGTTTCCATGCCTTTATTTACAACCCTGCCTCCTCCTGGGATTCTCCTCTTTACCTGTCATCATCAGGCCGGGTCTTACTCATCTTTCAGGTATGAATTCAGACATGATACTCTCCAGGAAGCTTTTCTTAAACTCCTGGGTTAATCCCCAGGCACCCTGGGCATTATTCCACATTAACACTAATCTGGAGATTATGCACCCATCTTCTTGTGAAATTTTCTTGGGCAGTGACCTTGTCTTATTTGTTCCTGAGTACCTAGCACCTGACCCAGTGCCTGATGCTTAGTAGAGACTCACAGAGTGTTTGTTGAACTGATCTGGTTTTGATTCCCATGGTAACACATTCTGATCAGATCCGTGTCAACAAGTCTGTCCCTTTTATTTGCACAGCCCTTGAACTTATCATGAGGTGAAGTCATCAGGGTATGGAGTTGAGGCTTGAGATGATCCACAACTTTCCCTGGAACCCAGATCCAATGCTGAGCACAGCAAAGGGAGACTCACCTCCGCGCCTTGGAGAGCGTGAGCAAGATGCTGGAACTTTGCTTCCTCTGGTC
This sequence comes from Macaca nemestrina, assembly GCF_043159975.1. Lineage (NCBI taxonomy): Eukaryota > Metazoa > Chordata > Mammalia > Primates > Cercopithecidae > Macaca > Macaca nemestrina. Next base: position 93,318,738 of record NC_092131.1, read on the forward strand.
CCTGGTCATTGATAGATGGTTTCCTCTTGCCCTGTTTGTATGCTCTGTGGTCTCCCGTGCCTTCTGGCCATCCAGGGCATGGGGTGTGAGCTGGCTGCTGCCCTTCAGAGGCTCCAGCAGGCTTGGGAAACAGCCTTCTAGTGTGGGCTGTGGCCAAAGTCTTCCCCAGACTGTGCCTGAGTGAGGAAGGGCAACAGAGGCCCTTTGTGTCCCAGGTTCTTCCCACCTCCCCTCCCCTTCCTGCCTTATGCTTCCCAGCTGAGGGAAAGTGCAGGATTTGGGGGGCACCCAGAAAGTTGCCCTGGACAACTGGTGTACAGCCCTCCTTAGGAAGGGGACAGCAGACAGCTTCTGAGTGTGAGCAGCTACCCCCTTACCACACACACACACCACACACCCATCACATACATACGCATTACATACACCACGCGTTACATACGCCACACACCACACACACCCAATATATTCCACATACCACACACACCACATAAACACGCATCACATACACCACCACTCATGTTACATACACCACACACCATGCACACACAATGTATACCACACACCACATACCACACACACCACATACACACCATACACCACACATGTTACATACACCCCACACCACACACACCCAATGTATACCACACACCACATACCACACACACCACATACACATGCATCACATACACCACACATGTTACATACACCCCACACCACACACACCCAATTATATACCACACACCACATACCACACACACCACATACACATGCATCACATACACCACCACTCATGTTACATACACCACACACCACGCACACACAATATATATCACACACCACATACAACACACACCACATACACATGCATCACATACACCACCACTCATGTTACATACACCACACACCACACACCACACGCACCCAATATATACCACACACCACATATCACACACACCACATGCACATGCATCACATACACCACACAGCACACACATACCCAATGTACACCATGCACACCACAAATACACATCACATACACCACACATGTAACATATACCACACATGCTACACACACATCCAGTATATACACACACACCACATATACAGACATCACATACACCACACATTACATACACCAGACACCACACACACCACACATACACCTAATGTACACCAAACACACCACATACACACACATTGCATACACTACACATTATATACACCACACACCACACAGACATCCAATGTATACCACACACACCACACACACACCCAATATATACCATACATATCGCACACCCAATATACTCCACACACACCACATACACATATATCACATATACCACCCACAGTATACACAGCACACACAGTACATACACTTCCCTCCTATATACACCACATGTACACCATGCACACCACATACACACATCACATATGTGTATGCTCTGTGGTCTCCCGTGCCTTCTGGCCATCCAGGGCATGGGGTGTGAGCTGGCTGCTGCCCTTCAGAGGCTATATACACACATGTATGTGGTGTATATAGGCAAGAAAAGCATGCCTGTGTCCTCCTGACTCACAAGTGAGTCACCTATTGTGCACATATGTGGATGTGTGCACAATATACACACCACACACTCAGCACACATACATCACACACACATATACCACACACACACACCACACACACATACACACCACACAAACACATACTCCATATACACCACACACACATACATATCACACACCCATACCTCACATACATACACCACACATACTACATCACACGCATCCTGCACCACACACATCACCCACACCACTCACACACCTCATGTACACTGCACACACCCTACGCCACACATGACACACACCACACACATCACACTCACACACACCACATTCACACACACCACACACCCACTCAGCTCCCCACATAATCACACACCCACACTCTACACACATGCTATTCATACAAGCCACACACACTATACCACACACACAACACACACACATATCACATACACCCTATACCACTCACATACCCCCTCACACACATACCACACCACACCTGCATGCCACACATGCCACACACACATTTACAATGCTTTGGCAGCGCCACTCCTACTTGAGGGCATGTCTGTGGCTGATACGCTCCCATGACCAGCTCCTCAGACAAAAGAATCGCTTTCATCTTCACTGGCCACTTGGTTGTAGGAATGCAGTAGAGTCTGCCACAGGTCAGGGAGGCTGGAGCATGAGACTGATTTCCAAAGTGACTCTTATGCCAGGAGTCGTAAAAGTAGTTATGGAGTCGTAAAATCTCAAGGTTTCTTTTGTATTTGAATAAAGATAATGGATTTTATCACTTCATTGAGTTCGAGAAACAGAGTCCAAGTAATATTCCTATGCTCTGTAATAGGGGAATTGGCTGGAATAAACCAATCTATGACTGGTTTGTATCATTGATTCTAAGACGTTCCTCATGCTCCTCCTGAGTGTTCCAGGAACAGCCAAAGGAAGGTGCTGTGTTCTTCCTCCTACATTTAGGTGAAGGATGGGATCCCATGTGGATTTTAAAACCCACAGCTGCAGGCATAAATTAATCTGTGGAGCTGGGTCCAGCCATGCTAGGGCATGGGAGCTCCCGGCCTCCCTCTGTGCTGGGTTTGTCTGTTGACCATGGTCACTTCAAAACAAAATGTTCCCTTCAAAACAAGGGGGCAAATTGGAGTCAACCTGGAAAATGCTTATGGCTGTCTTTTTTTTTTTTTTTTTTTTTTGAGACAGAGTCTTACTCTGTCGCTAGGCTGGAGTGCAGTGGCGTGATCTCTGCTCACTGCAACCTCCGCCACCTGGGTTCAAGTGATCCCCCCGCCTCAGCCTCCTGAGTAGCTGGGACTACAGGCACCCGCTGCCACACCTGGCTAATTTTTTTGTATTTTAGTAGGGATGGGATTTCACCATATTGGCCAGGATGGTCTTGATCTCCTGACATCGTGATCTGCCCACCTCGGCCTCCCAAAGTGCTGAGATTACAGGCATGAACCACCGCGTCCAGCCCTGCTGGCTGTCTTCTATTTTAGCTTGCATTGAGGAAGAAAGAGCTTCTGAATTTTTTATCACCCAAACATGCCATTTAGAAGAACTGGTATATTAGTTTTCTAGGACTTCCATCACAAAGTACCACAGATTGGGTGGCTGAAACAACAGAAGTTCACTTACTCACAGCTCTGGAAGCTGGAAGGCTGAGATCAAGGTGTCAGCAGGGCAGGTTCTCCTGATTCTGTCTCCTTGGCTTGCAAATGGTGGTCTTCTACATGTCTTTCCTCGGTGCGTGTCTGTGTCAAATATCCTCTTCTTATAAGAACACCAATTATGTTGGATTAGAACCCACACTAAAGACCTCATTTTATGTAATCCCAGAACTTTGGGAGGCCGAGATAGGCGGATCACTTGAGGTCAGGAGTTTGAGACCAGCCTGGCCAATATGGTGAGAACCCCGTCTCTACTAAAAATACAAAAATTAGCCAGGCGAGGTGGTGGGCGCCTGTAATCCCAGCTACTTGGGAGGCTGAGGCATGAGAAGTGCTTGAACCCAGG